>NC_081849.1:19433668-19742950 GCF_963259705.1 Myotis daubentonii
TGCTTCTATTCTTTGGCTACTGTGAATCATGCTGTTATGAACATGAATATATAAGTATCTCATTGAGTCTATTAAATTCTTTTTTAACTCAATATATCTGGCACATGGTCCTTATTATTCTCACATAGGACATGATGTTACTGGAATGTTAATGATCAATAAACATTTGCCATCTTACAGTTCTACCATAAATCAGAATATCAACATCATGTTTATAGGTACTACTGCACTCAGAGGCCAAATAATAATTAGCAGTGTCCATCACAGGACAATCAAAAGCATTACCACATGCTAGGCACCATTCATATGTTACAAATCATATTCTGAAAATGTTCCTTGCTTGTGATAGCCAACATTTTGATAATCTCCTTTTTTCCCATTTATATTTCATGTGGTAAAGTGACAGCTCTTTAGGGGCGCCTGGTAGTTCAATACAGCAAACTTAGAGGCTAATGCATGTATGCTTGCTTTTATTTTTACAGGTCCACAATCATGTGGGCACAATTTAAAAACGTCTTTAAAACTTTGAGAAGTGAAAGTTGTTTTTTTAGTTTTAGATTAAAAATTTATTTTCTTTGAACTTTAAAGTAGCAAAATTCAGGTGCAACTAAGCATCCTGAGATTTGCTAAATAACTGTCTTTAAACATATGACTTAAGTGTTTGGAAACAAGTAAAACTCTGGTCAATTGGATCTGGCTATAATAACAGAAAGACAGGTCTGAAATTTGTTTGTAGATACCAACAAAAAAAGAAAAAAAATGCATTTCACCCTGTCTGGAAAAAGACTGAACAGAAAGAGGATGGCTAGCCTAGAGCATGGAAAAGCTGAAAGAAACAGAAGTCAGCAATGCTTATCCAATGCTCTGGAAGGAAAAGACTCATCAAATAGTTTTACCTATTGTTGGGGGTGAAGAGGATTCATTGGGTCTTTCATGGCTTGGCTAAAATATGTCTTATGAGAACAATCATACTCTTTAAGCAGCCTTTCAATTTATAATCACTGCAACCTGACAAAGGTTCAGGTGAGAATCATCAATATATGAAAAATAGGTGGGTGTGGCATTTAATGAGGAGCAAATTATGGTCTTAAAATGTCTCCCCACAGATTGCTCATGAGTGTCAAGGGAAAATAGTATCTATTTAGTGGAGAAATAAGGTAACACCTTGACCGGATGATCAAAATTAATATCATCAATGAGGAGGACCTTCATATATTATATCCTTAGAAGGACCCGATTATCAGCAGTAGCATGTAGATTCATGCCAGGCATGCATAATCATGAGGAGACATTGAACAAACCTACAATGAGGAACATTCTCTTAAAATGAAAGGAAGAAAGACAGAGAGAGAGAGAGAGAGAGAGAGAGAGAGAGAGAGAGAGAGAGAGAAAGAGAGAAAGAGAGAGAGAGAGAGAGAGAGAGAGAGAGAGAGAGAGAGAGAGAGAAAGAAAGAGAGAAAGAAAGAAAGAAAGAAAGAAAGAAAGAAAGAAAGAAAGAAAGAAAGAAAGAAAGAAAGAAAGAGGAAGGAAGGAAGGAAGGAAGGAAGGAAGGAAGGAAGGAAGGAAGGAAGGAAGGAAGGAAGGAAGAGAAAGGAAGGAAGGAAGGAAGGAAGGAAGGAAGGAAGGAAGGAAGGAAGGAAAGGAAGGAAGGAAGGAAGGAAGGAAGGAAGGAAGGAAGGAAGGAAGGAAGGAAGGAAGGAAGGAAGGAAGGGAAAGGAAGGAAGGAAGGGAGGAAAGGAGGGAGGGAGGGAGGTAGGGAGGAAGGAAGGCAGGCAAAGAGAGAGAGAGAAGCAAAAACTGGCTTGTATTTATATAAAACGAGAGGCCCGATTCACAAAATTCATGCAAGAGTAGGCTTTCCTTACCCTGGCTGCCAGCACCACTTCCCTCTCACACCCGGGACCTGAGCTTCCCTTGCAGCCCCGGCTTCGTCTGGAAGGTCATCCGGAAGGACATCTGGAAAGATGCGGGTCTAATTAGCATATTATGCTTTTATTATTATAGAAGATGTTCGAAGTAACAGAGATTAAAGAAACATGACAACTAAATGCAATTCTTTACTGAAAGGGATAAAAACATTAAAAGGCTTAGTATTGGGATAATTGACAAAAATGGAATGTGAATAGTAAAGTATAGTATCAAAGTTAAATTTCTTGAATTTGATAACTGCATTAAAGATTATATAGAGAATATCCTTGTTCTTAGGAAATATACACTGAAATACTAAGGGATAAAAGAGCATGATGTATAGGGGTGGGCAAAAGTAGGTTTATAATTGTGAGTGACATCTTTTTGAGTTAATAAAGCTATTAACCTGTAATAATCATAACCTGTATGTTTTGCCCACGCATACATATAACCTAATAAATGGTTTAAAATTTTTTTGTATGCTTATATGTAGCAAGAAAGAGAATAATAAAAACAAATAGCAAGAAGGTAAAAACACACACATACACACAGAGGCCATGCTCGAATGTATTTTGTAAATGAAGAAACTAATTGCCTCTTTACAAAGTTCACGTGCCTATATATCCTGCCTGACACCATAAAAAATGAGGATCCACAGCCTCAGTTTGTAAATTATTAATATTTTTAATAATTAGGAATGCTCTTGCTGGCTTAGAGATTAGAACATTTTGAATTTAGTGCTTGTTAGTCAATTCACCTGCACCTGAGTTCAATCAAATGGGGTTTTTATGTATACAAAGCTGAGAACTAAACCCTACATCACAGCAAATTCACCCAGGTGCTGACCCCGGAAGGCTCTAGAAAACTGGCCAAATAGCCTTCCCTACATACATCTCTACTTGCTGTTGTATATATTGTTTTTTGTCAAATCTCCCAATATTACCATGAAATTGTATAATCTATAATAATAAAAGCATAATATGCAAATCGACCAAACGGCTGAACAGCAGTGCGACCATCCGGACGACCTCGCTATGACACGCACTGGCACCAGGCCAGCCAAGGCGGGTGCAATGCGATTGGTTGGGGGGTCCTGCCATTGCCCCACGATTGCCCCGCAGAGGGAGGCCTAGGCCACCAGCCAGTGGGAAGATCAATCAAGGGGGAAGGGGAGGGTGGCTGCAGACACCGGCCGTGCCAGGCCAAGGCAGGTGCAGGTGGGGGACAGCTGGAGGGAAGCCCAGGTCCCAGGTGCTGCCAGCCAGAGGGAAGCCCTGGTGCCAGTAGCCGGAGGGAAGCCGGTGCCGGCAGCCAGGGGAAGGAAGGCCTACCCTTGCACGAATTTTGTGCATTGAGCCTCTAATATTTTATATTTTAAAGAACATAGTCGCATAGGTCATCTCCTTGAACATTCAGAAATCCTGGAAAGAAAACAAAAAGGTACCATCTTCATTTTACAGACCCATAAACTGTAAGAAGCAGAAACCCTCAGTTGGCTAACTTAGCTGCATGAATTAAAAGATGAGTCCTTTAAGTCAGCCTATACCTGTTTACCTTAGGCAAGACAATTATGCTTTTCCATTATACTCTATCATTTATCCTTAAGAAGATGAATCAGAAGCAGTTAAGATAATGCAACAAAAAGGGGTTAAATTCCACCTACTGTTATTACAGTAGGAAAGCAAATGAATGTATTTTAAATGATTTTTAAGATCAAAAGATAAATCTCTGCTTGACTATGAGTTAATTAGAAAAGATTCCTAAATATGTTTCTAAAATATTGGAGTTATAGAATCTTTGCTTGACTGAGGGAATGAATATATTTTATAAGTCCTACACTTCTAGAGCTCATGCTGTTTGGATGGGAAGCAGATAGGAGGGAGTCGAGAGGCCTGGAAATTACAGTGCACGCTGTCTCCTGGCATCTAGGTCACTTGTGGAGAAGACAATCAATCTACATCCTCAGTTTACAAGTTCCTAATATTAATCAAAATATTGAACTAGATGATTTCATGTTTATTCTCCCACTAAACACATTGCTTTTTAACTTGGCCCTCTTCATGATCTGGGGTTTCACTTCAGTGATAACAAAAAATATTTGTATTGAATCTCCTAGTGGTGAATAGTGCCAACATTCTAAACACATCAAAAGATACCCTCCCCCCTTTTATTTAAGAAAAAGAAACCAAATGGAGAAAGAGAATTGTGGATATAGAATGAACACATAATTTCCCCTGACATTTAGGAGATGAGCAAACAAGAAACTTGCAAATCATGTTACTTGAAAGGTTAAAGCCTTTTATAAAAATGCATTTGGTTCATTACTACTTATTGTAAATAAATTATTTAAAATAGCTGGGAGAGGAGAAATTTCCAGGTAATTGTCTCCACACTGAAGTTACTTCATACTTCATTAAAATTATAAACTCCAGAGAGATGCCCCTAATAGAAATTTCACAGTGTCCTCTTGAAATGCCGAAACTAGCACATGAATTCCTAGGCCAGAAAACCTTGAGAGAATAGAGAAGCAAATCTAGAGGAAAACAACATTAAGGAACCTGCAATCTTTTTATGATTCCTTGGAATCATAATATTAGCTCACAGAGCACCGACTCAGACATTTTAGGTGATATTTTTTGCAATAAAAGAAGAGGAAACCTGTTTCTCAAGTCACTGAGCAACCTCCTGCGTTAAAACCACAAATATTCACGAAGCATGCACAGACATTCTGTTGTACTTGATTTTTTTCTACCGTTAATACCTCTGCCAATGTTCTGTCCAAGCGAAGCTGGGAATGATGTAGGTTCATAGTTTTCAATGAAGAAAAGGATGACTAGAGAGTAGGCTCATCTTTCTCTTCTTTATTCTGTAGCCAATGTTAGTTATGTGTCAGACACTTTTTCATATATATCCTAATTGGATCCTGATGATGACTTTAAGAGCTAAGTATAATGTGTATTCCTGTTTTGCATTTAATATACAAGACATAAAAACAGATATGTGGGGAAGGTCCTGGGAGGTGAAGGAGAAGGCTGGGGGTGAGCTGCCTTAAGAGGAGGGTGTCTTTTTACTGTAACAAGAGGGAAGGAAAGAGAATGTGTGTTAAGGTGGTGAGTCGTGAAAGTTAAAAAGGATTCCGGGGAGTTCTCTCTGATTACTTATTTCTCTTTGAAGTAAGCGGCAATTTCATCAGCTTAGAGTGAGGGGGCAGAAGACAGGGCAAAAGGTTTGACAGCGAAGTGTTGGCTGAGTATATTGAACAGAGAAATGGTGTAAGATTGCTGGGCAGTGCCAAAGGTACATTTGCACTTGGTGTCTTGTGTGTCCTTCTCAATGGAGTCAGTTGCTTAGGTAGTGAGTAAAGTTGATTCAGTGTTGGGGTATGGAAGGCTGTCACTTGCTAGCTATAAGATCTTGAGCAAGTTATTTACTTTCTGTGAATAAGGAATATGAAGCTAAAAAGAAAAATTAAGGGAAACAAATCCTACCCCTATAAGATTATTTTGAGGATAGAAGGAGATTAAATTTTTATAAAACACATGATCCCTGGCATGTACCAAGACTCACATGTTATAATAGCCATTATTGTTATTGTTATTACTATTGTTATATATCTAGGCTTGAAGCTAAATTATATTTGAGCTCTAGCAGATAAATCTGAAAATATTGCTTTATTGAGAGTCACCTGAAATAAATGATGAACAAGCCACAATTTATTCTCCCAGAAATATCTCTAGAGAATGACCAGAAGAACCATACCTATGAATCTTAAAAATGAAGTTCTAAAGAGGAGGCCAATTCCTACTGATGTTAATCTCAAGAAACCAAGAAGTTATATGCACTCAAATCCTGATGAAAATAGACTTACATTACATGTTTTCTCTTTGAATTTCAAAATAGTTATTGGAACGGATTTGTTGAGTATGTCAGCATATGTTTCTTCAAAGAGGCAGCTTCAAAGAAAAAATAATCTGACAGCATATCATTTTGGTGTATTTTTCAAATATTTATCAATAATTAATATTATTATCACGTTCTTTTTGTTGTCACACATTCAAGACTACTTGGCATGTATGAACACGAAAGTTTCTTCCCTGGGGGCATGCAGGGTAAGCTGCGCCCCTGTGGGCCCGAGTGTCACCCACTGCGCAGACTTCCTTTCACTGTGCTTTGTTTCTGCATCTAAGTCGTATATCTTGTAGCACTTTTTAAAAAATATATTTTCATTGATTTCAGACAGGAAGGGAGAGAAAGAGCTAGAAACATCAATGATGAGAGAGAATCATTGATCGGCTGCCTCCCGCATGCCCCCACACTGGGGATCAAACCGGCAACCCCAGGCATGTGCCCTGATTGGGAATCAAACCGTGACCTCCTGGTCATGGGTCGACGCTCAACCACTGAGCCATGCTGTCCAGACTCTTGTGGCACTTTTTGCTAAGGCCAAATCGGTCTCCTTTTCTCTCTACAAGACAGAATTTCAATGAGATAAACTCTATCATTCAGTTGTCCCAACTATTAACATCTGGGGAGTGAAAAAACAACCAGTAAATTTTTATATTATCCTCACTCAGTTTAAGTGTCTCCTATATATATAGTTTCCTTGGGTAGCAAATTATGCCTTAAAGACAGGTGAAAAACCTAAAACTGTATTTTAATTTCATGAGCATATCTGCATTCTGTGGTCTTGCACTTCACTCCCTGTGTCATGCTCAGTCACGCTCAGCCAACTGGAAAGTAGCTGAGGACATAAGAATATGAAATGTGGGCTTTTAAATTAGCATTTATTCATTGTAATTGGAGTGTGTCCATATTTCTACACTCCTCTTTGTCTTTGTAAAATTCCGAGGTCCGTGCCTCTAGAAGAAGGCATCTCCCTTCTCCTCTCAGGGAACTCCTGCTCCTCATCCTGTCTACAAACTGCAGCACAGATTCCACAAGAAAAAGAAATCTTATTTAACAAATCTTTTTGTTGGTTTAAACCACAAATTCCACATTCAAACAGAAATCACAGATAATGTAGCCAAATAGCTGTAACATTAAGAAAAAAATCTCCTAAGAGATGCTCAGAACAGTTTGATCCTAAGTCCTGAGAAAGCAAGCATTCCCATTCTAGCAGTGAAGTCCGAATCTTGGACTAAAGATCTTGAACGTTGTGTGCCCTGTCTTCCTGGTGCCTTCCCTTTCTCTTTTCCAAGCATCTTACAGGTAGGACTCTCCATACCTCTCAATGGAAGGGTTAGGAGTCATCCCATGACCTGCTACAAAAGTAGGGACCTGATGCAGGAGGTAGCCATGAGATTTTCCTTCTAATACCCTGCCCCTAACAACATGGATATCACAAACTGAGGATAATTACCAGACAAAACAGAGTAATTATCACTCTCTCAGGCCTGATCATGATTATAATTAACATAATAATCAGGCCCGTTTTACCTGCTGCCAGCCTCCCAGGGCTTAGTGTCTAACACGTGTCTTATCCTCTTCTCTAAGCTCCTATCTCAGCTCCAGCCTGGTGGTCGGGGACTTGGAAAGCTGTTTTCTTTTGGCAGGTCTGGGAGTGGAACCAACAGCCTATTAACAGATCTTAAGGATGGTGGTATGCTGGTTGCCTCGAGTATTAGCCATTATTTTGCTTCACCCTGTAGACTGGAAGCAAGAACTGAACATGCTTGGGGTGCTGACCCCAAAGCTGTACTCATAGAGCTAGCCTCAGGTGCTGGCTCTGTCCGCTGACCTTGAATTCATGCCTCACCCCGGTATCACATGTTCCCCTTTCTTTCCTGCTTCATAAGTCCTGCCTTAGCTACAAGGCAAGGGGAAGCAGCTATAGGAAGTGTTCCATGGAGCCTGGGAGAAAACATTTCTTCTCCCATCTACATTAAAATAGAATTCCCCTCAAATGGAGCGAACAATAAGACCATTATGTATGTTATGTAAATTATGCCAATTGATACATAGAAAACATGTGTCAGGAAAATTTTTTAACCTTTGGAGGTTGTTATGAAAACAGGGGTAAAACTTTCTAATCATAATTTCTAGCCAACTACTATGATTAAATTGATAGGATTTAGTTATCGTCATCATTATCTTGACTTTAACGTTTTGTGGACAGGCTAAAATAGAATTGGAAAGAACTGTTTCTCTCATAAATCTGAAAAGATGAATGAACACAGGAAAATAAGAGGGAATATTCAACTACCAAGTTGAAAATTTTAAACTTCAAATTCTTCAACTATCTTCCAATATACAAATTACAGTTTTAGTTATACGATGCCATCGACGGTAAATTTTGCTCTCATATCTTTTTTTAACTGGAAGGTCTTCATTATAAGAGGCTCCCTGCAGAGGCATAATAACATTAAGACTCATTTTGTTTTTAAATTATCGTAGAGAAATAATGCAATAAATTCCCCTGCAGTTCTCAAACTGACATTTTAAAAGCCTCCTTAAAGGCTTTTAAAATGGGATGTTTTCCTCCATTTTCCCAGGGCTTAGTGACGTCTTCCTCAATGCCCATTTACGAATTTTCACCTCAGCAAAAGACTTTTGAACAACTTGCCAGCAGTTGAAAGGCAAAAACGATGACTTATCCCCTCCCATAGCTCACTTTGCACCCAATAAGGAATCTGCCAGTAGGCGTCAGAAATATTTACAAGAAAATCCTGACATTTCTGACAGCAAGTGAGGGAAGATAATGGGGACTAATGTAATTTTGTTGGAGTCTGGATTGTTTGGATACATATATTTAAAGAAGTGTGGTGGCGGCTGAGGTTGTGTTCCCATAGCCTGTCATACTATAGCCCTGTTTTTTAGAGACTTTTGAAATGTGTGCAAAATGAATTGTTCACTCCAGTCTCAGACTTAATGGACAGGCGTCAAGACTTCAAGAACTGCCATTTAATTTGTAATGAAATCATAGCCTGTAGGACTAAGTTTGTAGAAGACATGCTAAAAGTTTGTGGGTCTACAGTGACTAACTTCTATAAGAGCAGGAAAGGATTTCTCCAGGGGTAGGAGCTATGGAAGTTCAACTAGTCTTTATACCTAAGAAAAATCACTTTACTGTTATTATTTACAGTAATAACTGTGTAGAAAATGAAATTAGTCCAATAAAGCATGCCCTGTGCTTAGCGTGCCCTGGCCGTTGTGGCTCAGTTGGCTGGGTGTTGTCCCATGCACCAAAAGGTTAGATTCCTGGTCAAGGGCACATGCCCATGCAGGAGGCAGCAGATCTATGTTGAGCACTTACATCCATGTTTCTCTCCCTGTCTCCCTTCTTCTCTCTCTAAAAATCAATAAGCTATTCTTTAAAAAAAAAAAAATCAAAAAAACAACACAAACACACGTGTATTAGCATAAGTGCTAATTATATCCCCTGCCCTTAAGTTGTGTTTAAGTAATAGTAAATCAATCTCTATACTTTTTATGACCCCAATCTATATGATCAGCTAAGAGAACAGTATTAACTAATCCCAATAGAGTGCCATATAATTAACAGATTTGATATAAATGCATCCAAGAACTTCAGACATCAAAAAATCTAAAGCTTTTCTTAGATAACCTATCTCTGAGCAGAACAGGAGAAAGCTAGATATGCCTAGGCAAATAAAGCCTTAAGGAATCTGATGAGACTGCATTTAATAAAGAAAGAGGAATACTTTCCTATGACTCAATAACTGTAAATTGCTACTAGGTAAGTCTATTGCTTTTCTAATTGTTCTCCTAACAATGTAAGGAATGACTTTCTAGTGGCCTTAGAAAAAATCATGGGCAATAATGAATGACCTCAGTCATTCATTGTGCCTACAGCTGTCCTGAGAGATGATAGGACTTCCTTATGGCTCACATATGGAATGCTAAATCGAACATATTAAGGTCAGACACGCTTAAGCATTCATAATACCTTTGGAAATTTACCTTCTAATAGGAAATTTAAGACCTTTTCAGCTAACAGATAAATCCTAGGGAAGAATTATTTCAATTATTAAAGTTTTTTATTTTTTTCTGGTGTTTTTAAAGCAAGCTTTTCTTAGTGGATTAAATGAACTGGAAGTTGTATTCACTGCTTCTAATTCTGCTATTTTGATTATAAAGACTAGTGGTTTTTTCTCTGTCCATTACGTGAAAGTGTCTAAGACTTTTATTCATAGGGCTCTGTATTTAAACTAATAATTTTGGAATTCAGTATAAAATAATATAAATATGTGGAGTCAAACTTTTCAATGGTCTCAATCAAACTTTAAATGTTAATTTTGCTCCTGCCACATTGACATCTAAAATTACAGCAGTTAATTGTGGACAGTTCTAACTCAACACAATAACATGGCAAGTGATCATTTAGTACCTTCATTTTCATAACAAATAATTGTTTGTAAAACAAGAAGGCACACCATGATTGTTGGCTTATAAATTATCTTGCTAACCTAGATAGAAACAGTATAGTATATGAAACAGAACATTGATGTTGAGTTACAATCAACTGAGGTCTTCATGTCACAGGGAAAATAATATCATAACACCAAAATACTTTGAAGCATCACTTTGATCTTAGCACTGTTCTATGCTCTTAAGATGTATTAACTTACTTCATCCTCACAACACCTAATTATTACCAAATTAATTTTAAGGAAAATAAAGTAACTTTTCAAGGTCACCCAGCCCAGTGTTATAAAGCCAAGATTTAAATCTATACTTTCTGAATCCAGAGACCATAAGTTTCATTCATTCATCCATCCATCCATCCATCCATCCATTTATGTATCTATGTTTGTATGTAGATCTTTATATTGCATTATAATTTGCATACAGTGAAATGCACAGATATTAGTGTACAGTTCAATGAATATTGAAAAATGTGTACATCTGGGCAATTATTTGCCCAATAAAGTTAAGAAATATTTCTATCACCCCAGAAAGTTCATTTGTATTTGTTTCTTATCATTTCCATACCACCACCAAAGGCAATTACTACTTTAATTTCTAACACCATAGATGAGTAATCCTATATAATAAAAGGCTAATATGCGAATGGACTAAACGGTGGAACGACCAGTCGCTATGAAGAGCACTGACCACCAGGGGGCAGATGCTCAATGCAGGAGCTGCCCCCTCTTGGTCAGGGCGCTCCCACAGGGGGAGTGCTGATCAGCCGGAAGCCCTGAACTGGACTTACGACTGGGGAGTGCAGTGGTGGTGGCGGGAGCGTCTCCCACTTCCGAGGCAACGCTAAGGATGTCCGACTGCCAGCTTACATCCGCGGCTCCCAGATTGTGAGAGGGCACAGGCCTGGCTGAGGGAACCCCCTGAGTGCATGAATTTTGTGCACCGGGTCTCTAGTCTTTATATAAATGCAATGTTATAATATGTACTATTTTATTTCTGGCTTCTGTCATTCAACTTAACCCCTTCTATGCCATAAGCATCTATAGACGCAAGTGGCGGACCTTTCCCACGTGCTATGCACGTCTATAGCCGCAAACCTTGCATATCAACTCTGGTTGCCCAATTTTAAAATCAGACTTGTTAGTGACATCTCTGGGTTTGTAAAGAAAATTATGGTAACTTAAATTCATAAATATCCCAGCACATATGGAAGAAATGGAGATGGTTTGGGGCATGTGTTTGGGTTATCTATCCATGTTGTAGTACATTTTGTTTTATTGCTGAGTAGTATTCCATTATATGGTTATAACTATTTGTCCATTTGCTTGTTTTGTATTGTCGGGTAGAATTCTATTATGTAGTTATACCTCAGTTTTCTTGGTGATGGACATATGGGTTGTTTTCAGGTTTTGATTGTTATTGTTATAAAGAAAGCTGCTACTAACATTTTTGCACCCTCTTTTGGAAATGTTTTCTTGTATGTCAAGTAAATTCCTAGGAGTAGAATTGCTGGGTAGTATATGTTTGACTTATAAGAAACTGCTAAGCTCTTTTCCATAGTGGCAGTCCCATTTGACATTCCCAGCAGCAGTGTATACACATTCTAATTGCTTCTCATCCTCAATAACTCTTGCAAAATGAATCTGCTGAAGATATGAGATAAGATTCACATAAGCATATAAAAATTACATCAGGGAATAATTAGCTGGTGGAAAAAGTTTTGGCCACCTCAAGCTTTACTAAATATCCTGATAGCAAACCTTTGTTCGGCATCTATTGCTTAGTCATCCATAAATTAATTTTTTTATCCCCATCTATCTTTAAAGGAAAACCTCTAGTCAACAAATAGAAAATTTGGGACCAAGTTGTAGAGCACAATTTAGGAATTATACCAAAGCTACTGACTTGAAGCTGTACAAAGGCAGCATTTCCACCTCAACATTTTTTGCATAATGACAAAATAAACCTCAAATTAGCTGAGGATTAGAAAATTCATTTTATTATATTCCAGAGTAGCTAATCAACCAATCTAACATATAGATATAGGGGTTAAAATATACACTTGAAACCTTTTGCCTCATAGGGAGACATAGTATAAATAATGATTAATCTATATAAGTCATTTGCCTATAATGTATTTGACATAAACAAAACTGTGTGTGTATCAGATTTCCATGAGGCTCTTAGTCATAGATAATAAATATAACTGTCTCCAACTCATGTTTGCTTTGAACAGACTTAAATAAATTCAGTTAAAACATATACTTATATAATATTTTTCGTAAAGGAAATGACTAATAATAAAGTTTGTTCCTAAAGACAACCAACTCTAACCTAGAAGAATAATACACAGATTGATATAAATGATTTTCTAATTATGTCAAAAAAAATCTAGAAAACCACCATGGTTTTTCTTTCCAAGGCTCAAAATAACACAATTCAATGTGAGAGTTAAAATTTTGAAGTCGATTTGCAAAAGGCATTTATGGGCAGTTAATAATCAGTGGCAGGCTCTTTTAATCTTCATAATAGCTGTAATAAAAATTCTTTTTCTAATTGACCATGTAATAGCACCTTCCTTTTTATAGAAAATAGTAACACTTTATTGATTTTGTTAAAATAATGTTTTTATGTTCACACACAGAAACTTCCATAAGAAATTATGAGTTTTAAAACATTATATATATTCTTCCTGTTGTTTGCTGAAAACTCTTAAGAGTACCAAGAGGATAAACATAGAAGACAGTCTTCTATAATTTTTTAATTTCTAGAATATGTTAATTAATGTATTTATTAATGGTGTTTCAATAATCGAGTTTAGTTAGTCAAAAATGTTTCTGACCAACCAAAGAACTGAGCCTATTTTAAATATTTAACTTGCATTTTAAATTAGAAAAACTTATTATATTTTCAATGTCCTGGGGCATTCACTGTATCAGCCTCACCCTACGGGCCTTGCTAATTAGCCCCCAAAGGTTACAGTAATTGAATCCAGAATTGCTTACTCAGATGAATTTCCCATTCATCATCTTTCTCATTTTCTCTCAGCTATTCATGTTCTATGGGGCCTTGTTGACATTTGTGGAGCCCATGTTAGGCATATATGATGGCATGTGAACATAGAAAGCTTTTCTCTTTAGAATCATCACCATCTCTATCCTATAGCTGTTTGTGTGAATGCAATATTGTGAAAAGGTGGTACATACATTAACGGTTAATTGCGTGGTTGGCAAACTGCGGCTCGCGAGCCACATGCGGCTCTTTGGCCCCTTGAGTTTGGCTCTTCCTAAGCCTTAGGAGTACCTTAATTAAGTTAATAATAATATACCTACCTATATAGTTTAAGTTTAAAAAATTTGGCTCTCAAAAGAAATTTCAATCGTTGTACTCTTGATATTTGGCTCTGTTGACTAATGAGTTTGCCGACCACTGCATTAACCTATCTTTTAGCTAGATCACCATTCTCTTAGAGTATGGCTGCTGAGTGGTTTTATTATTTTTATTTAATTGCTGAACAGTCCTTAAGGATACTCTACTTTGAACATTAATAGAGAATTAACAAAAAACATAACGTTTACACAGTTTTCATCTCTCTTTTCCATACTGAAAATTCTACTTTTTTTTAACACACTGATAAACAGGCGGGGATTTTGTTGGTTTGCTTGCTTGTTTTTCTAGAGCCAGGGTGGAATGGCTGGGAGGGAATTGTTCTAACTGCCTTCGATAGATTGAATAAGCTGGGTGTCCTGTCTATGCCAAGAAATAACTATGGTTTATTATGCAAATTAATCATGTGGGGGTCTTGTGTAAAGATTCGTTTCTGAAGGCCATCCCCGAAGGTTCTGACTCCCAAAGACTAAAGTGAGACCCAGGGACCTGCATTTTTAGCAGCCCTCCAGGTGATTTTCTTTAGGGCAGTGGTTCTCAACCTTGGCTGCACATTAGAATCACCTGGGGATCTTTAAAATCCTGATTTCTGGGCCTCATTCCAGAGGAATGTGCAGCCAAGGTTGAAAACTACTGCTTTAGGGTGTCAGCAGCCATATTTGAAAACACATTTTGTCTGCAGGAGTGATCTCTTTCACAAGATAGAATAACCACATGAACTAATTGGTTAGAGGTAGATATACCGGGCCGGCTTGGAGAGGTTACTGTGATGTCCAGCACCCCATTCTGGGCTCACCTTGTCCTATATTTCTGATTCACTTTCCCTTTGCCACATCTAACATTCCCCCTTCTCTGTATCCTAAGTAGGGGGACTAAGTGGTATATATCTCAGGACAGCTAGTCAGTGGTGAAGTGAGGTTAGGAAACAGGCAAAAGGAAGCATCCATTGTGTGATAAGGAAGCGGTTATGACTATTGATGGGTGCACAGATTTACAGTAGGTTGGGGGAGAGGTGCTGAAGATGAGAAAGAAGGCAGCAAACACTCCCATCTGAGCTGGTGGGGGATAGTGAGGGGAGGTGGGCGGAGCAGAAGTAAACAGAAAAATGCCACTCAAAAGGAATGAGTTGTTTGTCTAGTTCTTATGGCAGTTAGCATTTAACCATAATGTGAACTCACCTGACTTTCAGATCCCATGACTGCAAAACTGTATAAATAGCATCCCTTTAAAAATGGAGTGGCAATTCTTTAAAATGACCCTTTGGCCTCCTAGCTGAATCTATAACTACCAGCTTGTTGATTGTCTTACTCCCAAGTTAATGCATCTGCCATCCAATTAACACCTCATTTAACGATCCACCTGAGGCTTTGCTTCAGCACTCTATTTTGAAACCATTAGGCCTCTACTGAATGGAGCAGTATAATTTTAATTAGGTGGGAGACACAAAGAACGTGTGATTAAGCCTTTGTGAAAACTCCCTTAATGAAGTGGTGGTCACAATAGAGAGAAACAAATGAAGTGAGGATAAAGGCACATTTCTTTTAAACTGAGACGTTTTAGCATCCAGTGTTACCTTTCCCAAGCATAAGGACATTTAGTGTTCATTTAAAATTATTATCTCATATTTATTAGCCCTCTGAATTTCAATTATACCTAAAGATGATTAGGATTATAAGTACTGAAAATACTGTGCTTTTTGTAAATCTGAGCAACTTTTATGTACGAATATGAATCTAATTTTTCCTGTGAGTTTTTAAATCTACCAATAAAAAATACGTGTTTATAATTTCATACCTATATGAATTTTTTCCCAGATTTTTTTTGTATTAACTATTTCTAGAGCAATGTTTCTCAAACTGTAATGCACAGAATTGCCTGGGTGGTTTTAAAATGCAGAATCTGATTTACTAGGCCTGGAGTGAAGCCTTGAACTTGGGTTTGTCTAACGAACTCCTGGGCCAGGCCCACTTTGCTGGTTCAAGGGCCACACTGGGTAGCAAAGCTCTGTCTGTAATATATCTCTTAAGTAGCCAAGATAAGTATTCTTTTAGTTCAGGTTTTATATTTGTGAATTATGAATTATCATTGGAATAGATTCGAGACTAGGTTAACATAGTAGAAACAGATGCATTCCTAACTTTTACACCACATGGTATCTTCAATGACTTCCATTTTTTTTGCTACTCTACATGAAAAAGCTATTAGTCTTGCTCTTTCACCTGAGATGTTTAATTAGTACTCATTTAGGAAATAAAACAAAACAAAAAACTTGACCACTCATCCTCCAACTCCCAATCTGGAATCATGGCAACAACAAAAAGCCATAAAATTTGTATTTGGTCATTGAGGTGTAGATATAGGTGAGGCTGGCAATCTTTATACCCTTAACTTTGCGAGTAGTCAGCATACAAATATGTCTTCCCTCGAGAAGAAGCAAATCAAATGCGCTATTTGTAAAGAATAAAATGTTTGACTTTGTTATTTGGCTGATACAGATGGATAGAGATGAATAACAAGAGAGAACAGAGAGAAATAACCTACATGTGCTCATTTAAAAGCAGGAAGAGCCCAGCTAGTGTGGCTCAGTGGTTGAGCATTGACCTATGAACCAAGAGGTCATAGTCTGGGCACATGCCCAGTTTACCATCATTGATGTTTCTCTCTCTCTCTCTCTCTCTCTCTCTCTCTCTCTCTCTCTCTCTCTCTCTCCTCTCTCCCTTCTGCCTCCTCTCTGAAATCAATAAAAAATATATATTTTTTAAAAAGGCAGGGAGAAAGTAAAAGAAGGGAAGAGTGAACAAGAGAAGCCAAAAGTGAGAATCAGTGAAACAGACAGCACTGGGAGTTTCTAAGCCCCTGGGACCCACGCAGATAGAAGTATGTGTAGAAGGTGTAGGGATTTAAGAATTTACTTCTCGCCAAAGCCAGTTTGGCTCGGTGGATAGAGCGTCGGCCTGCGGACTGAAGGGTCCCGGGTTCGATTCCGGTCAAGGGCATGTACCTTGGTTGCGGGCACATCCTCAGTAGGGAGTGTGCAGGAGGCAGCTGATCAGTGTTTCTCTCTCATCGATGTTTCTAACTCTCTATCCCTCTCCCTTCCTGTCTGTAAAAAATCAATAAAATATATTTTTTAATAAAAAGAATTTACTTCTCTTCCTCCATCTTGGAGAAATAAAAAAATGAAGGGGGCAGGGAGGGGACTGTTTTCTTCAGTGACCAGGAGAGTTCAGGGGCAGAGCTTAAATTAGGTTTTGAAGTGAAACAGAGAGTATCTGAAAAGACCTATATCCAAGAAAACAAAACCAAAAGAGGGGGCCTCAGCTGGGGAGAGGCAAGACTTCAGCGAATGAGCAGAGGCTTCCCAGCTGTGAGAATGCCAAGTAGGAATGACCCTGAGCTGGCCATCCCTGGACCGTGTCAACCCTGGACAGTGTGCATTGCATAATTAGTAATTAACTCCTGGTAAATCATATCACCTGGCCTGGGAAGAGCAATTTGGAACCACCACGTCCAGTTCTTCCAGTTGTAATGTAGTGTTCTTCCCCAAAAGCTGTGCCATCCAAGTCATACTTAAGGTGGAGCTGATTCTGAAACCCAGTTCTCCAGATTCCGTCCCCACTGGTGCCACAACATCCAAACCCCTGGATTATGCTCCAATTAAGCACAAGACAAAGGCCGAGGGAGGATGAAGAAGAGGGAAGCACATTTGTAGGAATTCCCTCAGCATCCCCCTTCCTCACACACACACAGCATAAACACAACACACACATGCACACTGTTTCTTAGAAATGGACCCCCAAATGGCCCGGCCTGGCATGTCATTGTAGTGTGGCCTGCTGTGCTTACAAGAAAACTGGAATTAAAGAACTAAAATTACAACAATTAAGACGAGCTTCTATCATTTTCTGGCATCCTCTTTTCCACCAAAATCTCACCCAGTATTTAAACTCTATTACATATTTTCAAGAGTTCAATGTGGATTTATACGTGTAAACATCTTTGCTATTATTAAGGATAAAATTTTCCCTTACATACAAAGACTTCTTTAACAATATTATCAACATTTTTTTAAGAGTAAAGGTATGTGTTTCCTTTCACAGAGCATTCTTATTTTCAGAATACATTTTAATTTATGTACAGTTTATGAGAGTTCTAATCAACAATTCAAAAAGAGAAGCCTAGTTTCACATGCTGCAAGACAATGGGTTTTACTGGGGGACACATTTGTTGGTTCTAGTATTTGCTTCCCGAAACTATAAAAAGCTGTACTTATTTTGAGCATAATTGTAAGAGAAAGGCTAAATTACAGATGCGGTAGAATTGAGGCAAATTTTTTTCTCAAAAGACAAAAATAATTATTCCACCAATAATAATTAATTGAAGCCATATGATTTCGGCTTAAAATTCAAAGTACATAGTGGACTGCATTTTTATTGTACTTATATCTGACTAGGTTTAAGAAACTGCAAAGTATAGAACTGTTATTGTTTACCACATTCAGGGTTTAACAGTTCAGTTCCAGTCAGGATTTCTCTCCATATAGGGACTATGTGTACCTCTTGTTTTTATATAATGATTTCATATACTTTTTTCTCCATTAAATCTTCTGGACAATCGAACACTATAAGGCAGAAATTATTAATTGACATTTAGCCTCAGAGAGTTAAAGTGGCCTAAGTGACAAGTATTCTGGGTGCTTCCTCACTATACTCATTTGTGAAAACTGATAAACATAACAGAATATTTAGTTTGTATAATAAGAACAATTTACACAAATATCAAATTTTCTTTCCTGTACTAAAAGGTACAAATTTACCACTGAGATTTCTTTCCCCATGCAATGGCCAACTTTTTTTGGAAAGGTAAAAGAAAGACACTACTGTTAACATCTAGGAGAGCATTTATAAAAATGTAGGTGATAATAAACCACCACTTCAGAAGGAACAGACTTATTGAGCTTCGCCCAAAAGCACACAGGAGAATCACTTATCCATTGTAGTAACCGTATTCTGATGTAGAGTTCAATAGGTCAATGCCATCGGAAAAGAAGGGATTACACATTCATAAAAACAGAGCAACTATGAGGTGCAGGGTAGCCTTGGGGGTAAAGGTGTGCTCTCTGGACGCAGACCTCTGGTTTAAATCCAGGGCCGTCACCATCCTTGTGACCGGGAACAGCTCCTGCGCAGGAAATGATCGTACATCCTTTAGTGGCAGACTGCTGTCCTCCGGAAAAGAGGTCCCATCCCTAATCCCTTACAGCTGTGACTGCGCTTCCTAGCTTCCTGCGTGACAAAAGGGACTTTACAGATGTGATTACACGAAGGAGCTTGAGATGGAAAGATGAGCCTAGATTGTGCCATCACAAGAACCCGTAGAACAGCGGTTCTCAACCTGTGGGTCGCGACCCCTTTAGAGGTCGAACGATCCTTTCACAGGGGTCGCCTAAGACCATCAGAAAACACATATAATGACATACTGTTTTTGTGATTAATCACTATGCTTTAATTACATTCAATTTGTAACAATGAAAATACATCCTGCATATCAGATATTTACATGACAATTCATAACAGTAGCAAAATTACAGTTATGAAGTAGCAACAAAAATAATTTTATGGTTGCAGGTCACCCAACCTGAGGAACTGTATTAAAGGGTCACGGCATTAGGAAGGTTGAGAACCACTGCCTTAGAATAAGGGGGCAGGAGTGTCTGAGAAGATGTGAAAAGGGACACAGAACCAAGGGATAGGCTCATGAGACAAAACAAAACAAAAAACAAGCCAAAAAGAGCAAAAGCAAAAAAAAAAAAAAAAGACAAGGAAATGGATTATCCCCTAGAACTTGTCGAAGGAACACAGCCCTGTCGACACCCTAATTTCAGCCTAGTGGAGCTGATTTCTGACCTCCAGAATTGTAAAATAATAGAGCGCTGTTTTCAATCACTAAGTTTACAGTAATTTGTTGCAGCAGCAATAGGAAAATGATATACTACCCGGTGGGGTTATGGCCGTAGTAAATATATATGAAGCACTTAGAATGGTGCCTAGAATGTGATGTACTATGTATCATCAGCTATTATGGACATACATCAGATTATTTACCTTCTGTGCTTAAAACATCTGTCTTCCCTATACTCTGCGAATACAATGAACTTGCCGCGTTATGTCTTCGAAAGGTTTGTATGCTTCTGTGCCTGCTGACTTCCCAGAGCCTGTCACTGTACCTCCCATCTCCCTCACTCCTGCCCAGCCACACGGACCTTCTCTCAGTTCCTCCCAAATCAAGTGCTATAGCTGTTCTCTCAGCATGGCGAGATTTTTCCTTCCCGCTCATCCCAACTAAATCCCACCTCTATTTATATTTACTAAAATAGGTTGTCCTCAAAAAGGCCTTCCTTGAAAATGAAATTATATCAGACTATGCCCTTCTTAATGGCCAATCAGCACATGAAAAGAGGTTCAATATTATTAGTCATCAGGGAAATGCAAACCAAAAGCACAATTAGACAGCACTGTATACCAACTGGGGGTGTTAACGTAAAAAAGGCAGATAATAACCAGTGTCAGCAAGACTGTAGAGAAAATGGAACCTTCATATATTATTGGTGGAATTAAAAACTGTGTAGCCACTTTGGAAAATAATTGGGCAGTTTTTAAAAATGTTAAACGTAGTGTTACAGTATGATCCAGAAATTTCACTCCTAGGTATACCAGTATACACAAGAGAAATGAAAATATATGTACCTGCAAAAACCTGTACAAGATTGTTCATTGCAGCTTTACTCATAATAGCTAAAAAGGTTAACAACACAAATGCATATCAGTTAATGAATGGATAATCACAATGTGGTACGCTCACACAATGCAACATTATTGAGCAACACAAAGGAGTAACGTACTGATACATCCCATAACATAAGCGAACCTAGAAAACATTATACTAAGTGAGAAAAGCCAGTCACAGAGGCAAGGCTCCATTTACATGAAATGTCCAGAGTAGAAAAATCCATAAAAGCGCAAAGTAGATCAATGGTTGTCAGGAGAAGGGGAGTAGGGACTGGGGAGTGACTGCCGGTGGGTACTGGAGTTTCTTTTGGAGGATGTCAAAAATATTCTCAAATTACAGTGACTTTTGCACAACTCTGTGATTACATTAAATATACCGAATTGTATAGTTAAAAGAATAAGTTTCATAGCATGGGAATTATATCTCACTAAAGTTATAATTTAAAAAACGTTTTAATTAACTTTGTATTGTTGACAGATGTCCCATATTTCGACCACTTTATCCCCATCCACCCAATCCACACCCCACCCCAGGCCTTCACCAGACTATTGTCTGCATTCACAGGCTGTACAGATATGCATATACATTCTTTGGCTAATCTCTTCTCACCTCCCTCTGAGATTTATCAGTCTGTTCCAGGCATCCATGTCTCTGAACCCATTTTGTTTGTCAGTTTATTTTGGTCATTAGAGTCCACTTATAAGTGAGATGACGTGATATTTGTCTTTCTCTGACTGGCTTATTTTGCTTAGCGTAATACTCTCCAGGTCCCTCCATGCTCTCTCAAAGGGCAAGAGATTCTTCTTTTTCAAAGTCTATAGTATTGCGCTGTGTAAATGTACCACAGCTTTTTATCCATTCATCTACTGATGGGCATTTGGGCTGTTTCCAGATCTTAGCTATTGTAAATAATGCTTCTATGTACATAAGGGTGCATATATTCTTTTTAACTGGTGTTTCGGGATTTTTAGGATATATTCCTAGTAGTGGGATCACTGGGTCAAACGGAAGTTCCATTTTTAATTTTTTGAGGAAACTCCATACTGCTTTCCATAATGACTGTACCAGTCTGCATTTCTACCAGCAGTGAACTAGGGCTCCCTTTTTGCCACATCCTCGCCAGCACTTGTCATTTGTTGATTTGTTGATGGTAGCCATTCTGACAGGTGTGAGGTGATACTTCATTGTAATTTTAATTTGCAACTCTGATGATTAATGAAGTTGAGCAATTTTTTTTTCATATTTCTCTTGGCCACCTATATGTTCTCTTTGGAAAAGCATCTATTTAAGCCTTTGCCCATTTTCTAAATTGGGGAAATAGCATCCCAGGCAGAGACAGAAAACAAGGGCCAACCCCTGAGGTGGGAGTATTCTGGCATGTTAAAAGCCCATCAAGGAGGCCCAGGTGACTGGTGGGAAATGAGCACAGTGGAGATTAGTAAGGAAGAAATGAAGGAAGGGAACTCAATCCCACAGGCTATATGGACACTGACTTTTACTTTGAAGGAGTTGGGAAGCACTGGAACATTTGTAAAGAATGAGTCCAATGAAATGCTTACTTTGTACCAGATCACATTGTTGTGCTGAAAATAGGTGTGTGCGGAGGGGGCCTGAAGAGGGTTGGCAGAGATACCTGCCCAG
Organism: Myotis daubentonii; assembly: GCF_963259705.1. NCBI lineage: Eukaryota > Metazoa > Chordata > Mammalia > Chiroptera > Vespertilionidae > Myotis > Myotis daubentonii. The sequence goes on from NC_081849.1 coordinate 19,455,779, forward strand.
AAGTCCAACATGCAATGATTCACATGGGTTATGATTCAGGTGACTTTGACCAGGGTGATACCAACAGAAGTGATATACAGTGATGAGATTTGAGATATACTAGAAATCGAGATCCAACATGATTTGCTGATTAAGTGGGTGGGGAGGTTATTGGTGACCTTAATAAGAAGAACTTTAATGGCACTGAAGGGGCAAATCACTGTTCAGTGGGTTTATGACAGAGGTGAGCAGGAAGGGAATTAGTCACAGATTATAGACAACAGTTTTGAAAAGTTTTGCTTTAAAGAGACCAGGGATGGAGAGGAAGTGGGGTCAATAGAAGGTTGTTCTTAGCAAGAAGAAATAACACTTTTTTTTTTTACATTGATAGGAATGATATAGCAGAGAGGTAAGCTGATGGGGGAGAGAGGACAGAAAGCCAAAGCAACTGAGGATGGGAGCTACTGCAATAAAAACAGCTGTTCCATTAGGAGCATGGACAATGAGTCCATAGTGAGTAAGGGAAGACAGAGGGTACAGGCTGTGATGATGTGGGTGAGTAGAGGGGGTCATGTAGTTTAGGAATGTTGTTTCTTTTTGTTCCTATTAACTCATGAAATTGGAATCAAGGTTTTTTGTGGAAAGTGGGGATGACAGAAGCAGAGTTGGATACGTGAGGAAACAGCTGAGGGTAATAAGTAATCATCAAGAGTGGCAGGAAGGAAGAGAGGGAGAGAGAGAGAGAGAGAGAGAGAGAGAGAGAGAGAGAGAGAGAGAGAACTCAATACTCAATATCCAAGTATAAGTGTGGGAGTAAATGGCTGAGGTTGTGTGAAGGACACTATTGATTGATGGTTGGACAGGAAGTCAAGGAGATCAGAGGCCAGAACATCATGTGTGGATAAACTGAAATCAGTCAACAAGTATCATAACAGGAAGAACAATGCAAGAGGAATCCAGAGCTAAAATCTGCACATTTTACTAAACTGTGGGGTTTGAGTTTAAACCTCAATAAAACATTTTTATTGAACACTTAATCACAATTTTGAAAATGTTTTATCTTTTTCCAATGATGGCTTTGTTTTCTTTAATCTTTCTTTAAAGAGTTAAGAATGGTAATTTATGAATAGCCTGTGACTAGTATGTTATGTGAATTTTAAAAATTATACACACACCCAAACTTGACATCTAAACTAGTCATCCAGCGATTTATACCTAGAAAAGGACAATTTCCATTGGCAAGAAAATAAAAAATATACCAATTTTATTTCTTTGACTCAGTTATACATAAAAGTTTTAAAAAGCTGTGGCTAGTGACTGTGTACAAACTTAAAATATTGCATTGACTGATTTTGATGACTCCAATTGGTAAATGACTAGCAAGAGAAGAATGTTAAGTGAAATAGTAAAAAAAAAACAAAAACAATCATAAGTGAAATCTATCACAAACCCATCATTTCAAATTGAGCCATTAATCTTCAGCAAGATGCCAACTGTGAGTTGCACGAATATTTGGATGTGAGAGGGCATCATCTATAATACCCAGTGTTAATAGAAAACCGTCAAGCCCATGCTCAATTGCTCACCAGTGATGGCCATTGATCTGCTTTTATAGCAAGACGAAGACTTATGAATTCTGGACACCATTTTGAAGCAGGCCTCTACATGCTGCCCCTTCAGGCACCTGCAAGATATTAATCAAACTCTAGCTATTTTTAGTTTCATATGACTCAGTCCTTTCCAAATGGGATGCTGGGGAAGGGATGTATAAGATTAATGAGGAACCTAAGTTGATACTCAAGTGCTAAAAACTAAACAGCGGAACAGGGATCCAATGAGTTTTGGCTATATTTCAAGGTGTAAGTCTAATCCCTGAAGTGAGAAATGTAAAGCAAGCACAGAAGTATTTATTAACTTTTGAGGACCCCAATGACAACAGAATTCAGGTGACTTCTTTGTGAGGAATCTCAACTTATATCATTGGAAACTACACATACTACGAAGTTTCCAGGATTAATCTTTAGTTCATGTGACTCTAATTTTGTCTAAAGTGTTTTCATTTGCCATTTTTACAAAAATAAATGTAATGTGAAAGAATCAGAACTGTTTTAGAATATGTACGTGCTAAGAGCACCACTCAATTGACTCCATCAGTTCATATACCCACTTGTCCCTACATACCAAGCTTTCTTTGAATCCTTTAAAAATACACCCAGTTTAGCCTGAGAAGATTCTTTTCCCTACCTTCTAATTTAGATGTAAATAGAATGTACCTTCATCTTCTGCCTATATCCATTTCATGGGATTTTTTTTCTAAATACTCTTGTGATTTTCTGAAAGATACATGGAAAAGATAGTAAATATTTTCAGCTTTGCAGGACATATGATCTCTGTTGCAGCTTCTCAAGTGTGTCATTGTAGCAAGAAAGTTTCCATAATCCATACATAGGGGGAGAACTAGGATGGTGGCATAGGTAAATGCTGGTACTCACCGCTTCCCACAACCACTTCAAGATTACAACTAAAATACAGAAAAACCATTATTCAGAACTGCCTGAAATCTGGCTGAATGGAAGTCCTACAACTGGAGCAGTAAAGAAGAAACCAAATTGCTTTGTAACTAACTTTAGTGGACACACAATTTTCAGTGAATAATTAAACTGAGTGCTATGCTTAATAAAAAAGTGTTAAAAGGTAGTTAGCCTTATGCTTGGATGATAAAGTTGTAAGATTCAGTAATAAAACTTCCTGCCAACATAATGGTCTACCAGTTTTGACACAAAATAATTAAGGTATTTCTTTAGTTAATTCTGAGTCTTTGGGGAAGTTGGAGCTTGTCTTAGTCAGGATGGGCTAGGTTGTGGTTCAGTAATAAACAACCCCCAAATCTCAGTGGCCCAAACAAGATGAACCCAAAGAGGCCCATATAGAGACACAAAATGCCAAGGATTAAAAACAAAGAGAGAATCTTAAAAGCAGCAAGAAAAAAACAGTTACTTACCTACAAGGGAGCACCCATAATACTGTCAACAGAAACTTTGCAGGCCAGAAGAGAGTGGCAAGAAATATTCAAAGCAGTTAATAGCAAGGACCTAGAACCAAAATTACACTATCCAGCAAAGCTGTCATTTAGAACTGGAGGTCAGAAAAAGAGCTTCACTGAGAAAAATAATCTAAAGGAGTTCATCACCACCAAACTAGTGTTACATGAAATGTTGAAGGGTATTCTTTAAGAAGAAGAGGAAGGAAGGAAGGAAGGAAGGAAAGAAGGAAGGAAGGAAGGAAGGAAGGAAGAAGAAGAAGAAGAAGAAGAAGAAGAAGAAGAAGAAGAAGAAGAAGAAGAAGAAGAGATAAAAAATATGAACAATAAAATGTCAATAAATACATATCTTAAATGAACAAGGAATCTAATAAACAATATTAACTGATTAATAAAATAGAGCCAGAGGCATGGAAACATGGAACAGACTGACAAATCTCAAAGGGAATGGGGGATGAGGGGTGGGAAGAGATTATGCAAAGATCGTATATGCTTATATGCATTACCTGTGAACACAGGCAATATGGTGGTAAAGGCCTGGGGTGGGGCAGGAACCAGGTGGAGGGGGGCAATGGGGGGGAAAGAGGGCCTCTTTCAACAATAAAGATTTTTTAAAGACTATTTGTGCAAAATATTAAAATAAGTAGCAGGCTGATTTTAGCCCTTGGGCCCAAGTGTGCCAAATCTTGCTCTAGATATTATTTCCAGTTTAAGTCACATACACATAATTCCATATTACCAGCTATCATTATAGCATATATTCGGGACTATATTAATTAAGTCAGCATTACATCTGGACAACTTGTCTGATACTCTCCCTAACCACGGAATAAAATACATACCCTATTTATGCTTATTTTCCTTTTATAAAAAACAATTTCTACAATACTGGTTCTGTAAAACTAGACATAAAAAAAAGAAGAAACTAAACTAAATATGATATAGTTGTAGAATATTGGAAAGCCTATTACTCCTGTTATCATATTTTAAATAGAATTTTTAAGTAAACATATTTATTTTGTTCCATACAAACACAAAGAGATAAAAATCTTAGTGGGATAAATGAAAGAAAGACATAACAGTAGCCACTGCAAAACAGAACTGGATCTGAAACTTTTTTTTTCCAGAAAATTAAATCATAACTGAAATGATCTAACATCGCTCTATCAGGAAAACACTAGCCCATGCCATATTAGGTCTATGTTTGTTAGTTCAAAATAAAATGACTCTGAAATAGCCACATATATAGGAGACTGTTGGGGAGGAAAGGGAGAAAGGAAAAAAATACACACATATATACTTTAATCTCCTAGAAGAAAAACAAAAAAAGTTACTATTTAATTTAAATCTCAAATTGATTTCTTTTAATGCAATATACAGGAGTAGGGAAAAGTAGGTTAATAATAATGGTAATAAATAATACAATAATTAATAAATAAATAAGAATATAAGAATTAACTCTCCCGTGTTCACAACTATAAACATACTTTTACCAACTCCTGTATTTTGAATTACCAGGACAATGAAGCAAATAACTAAGCCAGTTACGGCAAATAAATTCAAACACATACTTATATAAAGAAATAAATTTCAATAAGACACAACCATATTTTTGTTTCATGCCTCAGATTACATGTATATGGGGGAAAAGATATATGTATCCCACCATAGTGCAATGTCTTGGGAAACACATCTAGAACACTAATTAAAATCAATTTTATTGGCTTATAAAAGATCTATGTAAGAGCTTTGTGTTTCAATGCACTTGGCTAGTTTGTCTCCATATATATTCCTGAGTGCACTGATTAGTTGGTTTCTAAGGAAACTGGCCTAAGTTCTCTTGGCTGCTTCATTGCTCACTTAGGGCATAACCAAGGACAAGACCTTGGTTCAAAGGCAGGAACATAGACTGATGCAGACGGGATGATTCAGGAAAGAAGTAGCCCGTAATGTGTCCCAGTGTCCCGGCAAAATGTGGCAGTGCTGCTGTGTTCCCGTTGCTTTGACTGCAGGGTAACTGCCACAGCTGGAGAGGCCATGGAGACGCCGAGCAGGACTGAGCACTGAAAGCAGAGGAGCCAAGAGGCTTGTACACAGGCAGACATTGACACAAAGCTGGCTCTGCCCCTACAAACTCTCTGAGCTTGTTCAAATTACATAGTCATTCAACTGTTTGGCTTTCTCAACTTTTAGGGTAACCTACGTGAAATTGCTAATATTTGTTGGTTTTTAATCTATAAAATTAGCAGTTTCATAATTCATCGTCTATGTCTACATCATTCAGTGCCTGTGATTAAATGAAATGTTTCTGTAAATTTGTAGGTAGAGTATAAGTGCATTTATCATTTATTTTAGTTCCTCTGAGAAGAATTCTTGATTAAAAAACATGCCGAAACCAGTTTGGCTCAGTGGATAGAGGGTCGGCCTGTGGACTGAAAGGTCCCAGGTTCGATTCCAATGAGAGTTGCATGTTTGTATGGGAAGAGGATAGAAGCATGACAGCATAAAATGTTCACTGATTCTCTAGGGTCATTAAGGAACCCGCAATGGGTAGTTTTAGAACTGAAGAAACAAAGCATAATCCATAATTAATAATGAGATGTAACATACTTGCTGATGTTTATAATTACAATTAAACCGCTTAAGGCAGTCAGCTCCCATTGGATTGTGGCAATACATTTCCTACTCAAATTTCTCAGCATGTTCTTCAGATACTCTATTAAATTAAAGACACTCAAGAAAACCATTTAAAGTCACCCTTCGTCTTCCACGTGTCTGGATAATAAGAGTGCGAGAGGCCATAAACCTCAAGTTTCAATCATACACTGGGTGGAAACTAGAGGATGCTAAATATTTTATGACTTTTTCATTCTTACCTGCTCCACAGGTTTCGGACTGTTCTCTTGGAAATAACTGGGGATATAACCTGAATCTTGGTGAATTTTCTGAAGCTTTGAGATCCACTGGAAACTATGCTGAGATCAAAAATCTTGATCAAATTTTAAGAGAAGACAAAATGTTCACTGATATAATTTCTCATCAGGCAAATTCTAAGGTCCTTCTCATGACTTAAGCAGCCATTGTCCAGAACGGGTTGCATCAGTATCTCTTTTTAATTTTACATATTATTTTATAGTTTACAATAATGGTAATTAACTGAATAATGCATCCTGTTCTTGGTAATAATTACATGTTATCTTCAGAAGAAAATCCAAACGAGTGATGAATGATATAAATGTTAAGTATCTTAATGAAAAAAAATGTTTACTGGTAGATATTTTTGAGGAATGTCCAATGCATCCTATTGCCATGGTCCTTTATTTCTGCCATATGCAAGGTCACTGTTATAAATCAATCAAGAAGCATTTATTCCGTCCCTGTATTAAGTCAGGTGTTGTGGAGCGTTACTGCATAAGACAAAGCTCTGCTGAATAATATCTACATTTCTTTGAGCCTTCCAGATACCCCAGTGTCCTTTGGGAGTGCCCAGCTGCTGAAAGGAAATTGCCCAGGGGACAAAGCATGCAGCTTGTAAAAACCTAACCACAGTACCATGGGAGTCTTTGGGGGTAATCACTGTATGCAAATCCAGTGGAGATAGCATTCGGAGGGCAGACGTTCCCCAGGATAGCTTTGCATAGAGATGCCCAACAAAGAAGGACGAAAGGGAATGTCACTAAAGATAAACCCAGGCATAATAATGTGTCTTTTACCCCAACTCCTGACTCCACAAGCATTTTAGGGAATAAGCATGTGAAGAGGTTTGGGAGGGAGGTGAGACGGTTCTGTTTTCTGCCTTTTCCAAGCACCTTGTGCGGCCACCCTGTCCAGCCTGCCTTTCTGGACATACTGTCTTGATAGTCTAAGTCCTGAGTACAGCCGTGTGAGTCATTGTCTGAGAAAAATCATCCCCAATGCTTCTCACATCTTGTCCCCAACACTTCTCATCTGTAACTAAATTCATGCTGAAATAAATCGCGATGAGTGGCAGCATGAGTATGGAAATAAAGTAGAAAATGCAGCAACTACGAATGAAGTGTTATGGGCTGATGTACTTTTTGGGAACAGGAATGGCAAACAGACCAGCCAATGGACAAATTCAACTGCGAAATAGGATGCTTTGGCCTGCACAATGTTAGATGACAAAGTATTTTTCCAAGTTTTTAAATCCATTCCCTACTAACTTCACCTAAAAATCAGAATTCCTAGTTCTTTGAAAATCAAGCAATCTGTCAACATGGGGCCTGCATTCCCCCTCCTCACTTCATTGGCTGGAGCAGAGCAGCAGGTGCCCTCTTACAGCATGTCCTCTCCAAACTGCTGCCAACCATCACGCTTATTGTCCCCATGACCATGCACCATTTTTCTAGCACCTGCTGGGGTTTGAGATTGTCTCCCCACTAGACCCTTATGTGCCTTGGAGCATCATCCAGTGAGCCACGTACTGTCCTTCTCCAGAGGAACACTGGCTCTGAAGCTAAAGTCAACGCCAGCTTCCTCAACAGGGAGCTTGTCCTAGTCTAGGTCTAGACTTGGGAAGGAAGAAGAGCCAATCACTGGTGTTCCTGCATGCTGAGTGCTTATCTGGATGGCTGCCTGCCTAACAGCTCTAAACGTGCAGGAGTGTGTGCATTACCCCCCAGGGGGTAAATCTTTCTCCCAGATAGAAAACCTGATTAATGTCACGGATTTTTCTCAAATTGCATGTTGGATGTTTGAAGCAGTGACTCTTGGTTTTAAGTGGAAGTTTTATAGTAACACTACATTTAGAATACTATGTCCCAACCATCTCATATTTCTTACTGCATTTCATTTCCCCAACAACCCTAGAATGTAGGATAGCAAACACCTGTTTTAGCTGACCAGCATCCTTTCGGTCTCCTCTTGTTAATAATATCCCCACTTCTCTTGACGGAATTACCCACCGCCTCCCAAATCTCATAATGGTAATCTTTGCAGGGCTGTCAATCATAGTATTCTACCATAAGTCATAGGGTGGACGTATGACCCAACTATGGCCAATCAAACTCTAATGAATATCTGAATCTTGAGCAGAGCGGTGCTAGCACAAATAAGGGATTGGTCAGATTCATCTCCGTGGTGCTTACATTAGTTCCTAGTCTGGATCTCATAGCTACCATGATTCCTATATTTTCAGATGTGAGTTACCCCTATCCTATCAATACATTTATTTTGTCACTTAAATTAGTTGAAGAAAGCTTCCATTGTTGTAATCCATTGTGCTATTATGAGATAAATAAGATTTAAAAAAATCTTGCCATTCTTAAGAAGGGCAAATCATGGCATGGTGGCATCAGAGTTCTGTCCTACAGACCTGTAAGAGATTAAATTCATATTGATTAAGCCACTAGATTGGTGGCAATTTGTTACAATAGTCATGGAATACTGACACATTGGGTTTCACATGAACATGTCACAGTGGCAAGAGAAATGCCATGAGCTGATTGGCTAAGGCTGTGGTTGGCAAACCGCGGCTCGAGAGCCACATGCGGCTCTTTGGCCCCTTCAGTGTGGCTCTTCCACAAAATACCACGTGCAGGTGCACACGTACAGTGTGATTGAAACTTCGTGGCCCATGCACAGAAGTCAGTATTTTGTGCAAGAGCCAGTATTTTGTGGAAGAGTCACACTGAAGGGGCCAAAGAGCCACATGTGGCTCATGAGCCGCGGTTTGCTGAGGCACAGTTTGCCAACCACCAGCTAAGATTTTGGACTTTGGCAAATGCAATTCAGGAGGGTCTCTCGCCTGACAGCATCCTCACACCTCACCAAACCCTTGGCCTTTCCATTCAAAAAAGTCTACAATTTGTTAAATAAATCTTGGAGGTATAGCCTAACAGTTTCTATGGGAAAGTGTTTATAAAGTTACAAATAACTAATTAAAAATTAAAAACCCTCTTATAATAATATTTTAAAACTCAGGAGTTGTCTACATGTATGCTATAATTTTCTAGCTGAATATTCTTATTTCATATTCTAATTTTTATAAAACATGATAAGCTCTGAATAGCGGCTATGCCAATGTATTTTTCAAACTATTTCGGTGTCCGTAATTTCTTACTGTGGCTCTCAATCGGCTTGATCTGGCACCCCCCCCCCCACTGCTCCCCAGGGGCCTTTGAAATATGGGAGGTGGGGATGGAAAGGAAGGAGTTTATCACCAGCACTAGGAGATGGTACCGGTATCTGGGTCCTGGGGGCAGGCACAGCAAACATGCTGCAACATCAGGAAAAGTCACCCACAGCAAAGAGCAACAAAGAACTGTCTTGTCCTAAAGGCCAAGTGTGTTTCTGTTGAGAGACATTGTTCCTAGTCCCTGCTGATGTGACTTTCTGAGATTATGATTCTAAGCAGGAAGACGCTGCAGGTATAACTGCATGTCAAAGGCATTACCAGTTTCACTGACCACTTCCATATCATTGTATGGAACATCGTGTGTGTGTGTGTGTGTGTGTGTGTGTGTGTGTGTGTGTGTGTGTAGCTGGCTTTGTGTGAGTTTCTTTATCTTCAACAGGCTCTAGCCATAAAAATATTTTCTCTCCTTTTTCAGTGGCTGAAGCCTGATGACATAGTCCTTGGGTCTGTAGGAAACGAAGTTCATTCTAGTTAATCTGATCAATCAAAACAGCCAAATCAGATCATTCACCTTGGCAACAGGGAACTGCAACACTGGAAACAGAGTCACTGTCCTAACTTAGCTTAGCACTGATCATTGTGTTTTTAATTATTCACATAATGTTTCTTTCCACTAGCCTTCATCATCCAAAAGGTGACAGTATCGAGGGGACCTCTGAACACCCATGCATCTTCTCACCCAGTTACAAAGCCCAGCACTATATGCACACTTTGCTGATGGAGAAATAGGTTGAGATACAAATAGGGGCGGATCAAATACCAGAGTGGGGCTGACCCTTTACACAAAGGCGTCCATTGCAGGGACTGGCGCAGCTGGGTCTCACAGGCCTGCGCTAGACAAAGACTCTTCAGCGAAAATCCTTTATGAGTCAGGTCTAAACAGTCACACCATCGGTTGGCATTACAGCATTCAGTCTTTTTCAACTCGGTGACCAAAGATCAGTCCCAAGCAGTGAACTTTCTAATTGTTGCAAACACCGTGTAAATGCCTGGCTTGTCCTGCCCCGAGGTTTTCGGGAGATAAAAGTTAATTCAGAAGCCAAGTTCTATGGAAATCAATGAAGCCTTTTCAAGAAACATTATTGCGATTTTTTAATCTCTTGCCAAATGAAAAAAAGGAAAAGTTAAATTTCTGCCCAACAATCTCAAAATCAGCAAGACAAAGACAAACAACCCAGCCCCCAAAGGCAACAAAAGACCCATTTACCATCTGACACCCTGGGTGGACTTTGAAGCCACACTTCTCCAACAATCACTGCATTATGCCCGTAGAAGAATGCAAACCTGTTAATGTGGGCCTTGTTACATCAATCTGAATTCAAATCAGAATATATCAGGATAGAATGCTGCCCAAGCACCAAGTCACTAGGGCTAATCACACACGGAGAAACAAACTCACTCACTCACAAAAAGTCTTCTTTGCCGGAGCAGCCAGTGAAAGCAAGATTAAAACACAGGGGAGCGAAATGCTGCACACATTAGCCTAATTCTATGGTACAAAGGCATCGTTTCAAAATGAAAGAAAGCTTGATCCACATGACTTTCAGGGACTTAAATGTGATTCGTGATGTCCCTCCTGCCCACAGACTGACAACTCACAAAAGGACATATTCATCTTTACAAACTTTTCTCAAGTTCTTTATATTTTTAACTTGAAATATTAATGTGATAGAAACAAGCTATAGAGAGTTTTTAAATGTCTACATGTTTAAACATGTTTCTATTTATTTTTTAACTTTATTTTTATTGTTGACTATTACAGATATCTCCATTTCCCCCCGCCCCTTTGCCCACCTCAACCTAGCCCCTGCCCCCCTGCCCTCTGGCTTCACCACACTGTTATATGTGTTATATGTGAGGCTATGGGTTATGCATATATGTTCTTTGGCTAATCTGTTCACCTTCTTCATGTTTTTTTTTAAATATATTTTATTGATTTTTTACAGAGAGGAGAGGAGAGGGATAGAGAGTTAGAAACATCGATGAGAGACAAACATGAATCAACTGCCTCCTGCACACTCCCCACTGGGGATGTGCCCGCAACCAAGGTACATGCCCTTGGCTGGAATCAAACCTGGGACCCTCAGTCCGCAGGCCGATGCTCTATCCACTGAGCCAAACTGGTGAGGGCACCTTCTTCATGTTTTTAAACAAAAGCATGGATGCATTTTTAGAAGGACTAAAACACATAATTGTGCATTCCAACGTAACTTCCCCGTTACCAAAATGCTTCATATTAGGTCACAGTTCCATTGCATTGAAAGCACTGGTGATCAGAGCCCTCTTTTTATTATAAATGGAATTAGGCCCAATAAGATATTCAGGATGGAAAGTCACTTAAGGGTATAAGAAAAATATGATTGTCATTTTATGAACTCTTTTGAAAGCCTCCCTCACAATCATTATGATCTCTTCTAGACATTCCAGATGTTCTCTCTCTCTCTCTCTCTCTCTCTCTCTCTCTCTCTCAATGACACTACCCCTTAAATTTTCAAATTCTGTCTGAGACAAGTTTTCAGATTTTATCAAGTTTAAAATATTTGATTAGGGATAAAAAACCCTAGTCAACCTAAATTTCTAAATATAATATTGATACAAATATGAGTAATAAAATTACAGGAGACCATTTCTCTTAAAACTTGGGAAAATAAATTATGATTAAATAGAAAAATTCTAAATGTCTATGATTATATGTAAATTCAGCATATATAAAATGTGTAAGACAAATCAATCACATGCCTGCCCATATAGCAAAGCATTCATTCAACTCAGGAGATTTTTGTGGATTTCAAAGAATGTATTGCATATGAATTACTTATATGTCTTAAAAATACAAGAAAAATATTAAATCCAGTTTTTAGAATTGACAACAATCAACTAATAGGAAATGTAAATATCATTTAACAGCCATGTGATTGATTAAAGTATTACTAGTACAAGAGAATGATCATGTCAAGATCGATTAAACCATACTATTTTAAAAATCATTCTTCAAATTCTGAGTACTTGAGCCAAAAGACTTATAATCCTCTTACAAATTTATAGAATGCAATGAAAATTGATTTAGCACCCAAGTTCTAGGGATCAGGAATACTCATTACTATGACAGTAAATAATTCTCTTCTAATATCAATACAATTTCTTCAATCAACAAATTGTTGCATTTCAGATTGCAGTATCTGAAGAACAAGTGTGGAAGTACATTTAGTGAATTATAATGAAAAATCAATACTAAAAATTGAGACAGATTTAATTACATAAGAAGTCAGTTTTCTAACATAACATAACAATGATGACTGGTCTCCCATGAACCACAGAAGGTCATTATAACATTGATAAATTGAATTTATTCTACCTACACATAACAGAAATCTATTGAAGATGAACAGACATTTTTTTCATTCAAACTCTGGTTTCATGCTACTTACTACTCTATGCTTGCCTTGGCTTTTTGCATGACAGCCTTCCCTGTTGGCTGAACTTGCTCTGTCTTCACACAGAGCCTTAATACAGTACTCTCCTCTATTGGACTCATCCCCTTGCCACCTCTCACCCTTTCCTAGCACTTCCTCAAGGAAACTTTTTCTGATTTTACCACTAGGTCAGGTTCCCCTATCCCATACTCCCAGAGCACGTTTCTTTCTCAGCACTACTCACGTTTTTGATAAAGAGTCAACAGAGGAAATAACGCTCAACAGCTATAAACTGTTAACTGGAAAAAGGACTGAATTATATCTAATTCATACACTGTCATGTCCCTGAGATTTAGCACAGCGCTGGCATAGAGGGTTAGCTGCGTGAATGGAGTGAATGAGGGAAAGAAGAAAATGAGCCAAGTACTGAAGTGGCTTTTGGGCTACCTGGACTTAGTAACTTTGAGATTGAGAAGTTTGAAGATTTAATTGTAGCAGCCAGAAGTTATATTTTGTTGAAAAAACATACTACATATATGGCCATAGATATGTACATCATATGATTAATGCTGGACTACTCATTTTACAGTCTGAACACTGTTACAAGAAAACTATACTTTCTTACTTTTTCTTTTGTCATGGCTTCTTTTTTTTAAAATATATTTTATTGATTTTTTACAGAGAGGAAGGGAGAGGGATAGAGAGTTAGAAACATCGATGAGAGAGAAACATCGATCAGCTGCCTCCTGCACACCTCCCACAAGGGATGTGCCCACAACCAAGGTACATGCCCTTGACCGGAATCGAACCTGGGACCTTTCAGTCTGCAGGCCAACGCTCTATCCACTGAGCCAAACAGGTTTGGCATGTCATGACTTCTTAACTCAAAGTCCTGGTTTTCCAACTGTACTTTGCTAAACAATGCTTCTGCATCTTCTTTCAGTTTAAATATTTGCTTATACTTTCATTGAGCAAACATATAATGAACACGTAGTATATTTTATCCAAATGAATATAGTGTTTTAAAGATTGCTGCTAGTGTACTGGTCAAGTAGCAAGAATTATTATTTATAATCCCTGAAAGGAGATATTCTATTCTTAGAATTTTTTTTATCCTTGCGTGAGAATAATATGTTCCATTTATTTTGAAAGAGAGAGAGAGAGAGAGAAACATCTATGCAAGAGAGAAACATGGCTCTGTTGCCTCCAGTATACACCCCTACCAGGAATCGAACCTGCAACCCTTTGGTATGAGGGGCAATACTCCAACCAACTGAGCCACCTGGCCAGGGCAATTCTTAGAATTCTTATTCTAAATCAATATTCAACAGGGTCAAATTATGTGACTTTGTGTAAGTCAGTAAACTTCTCAGAGGATCAGCTCTGTACATATAAAGATCTGGGTAATATGGGAAGACTTTGAGATCACTTGGGGATCTAAAATAAAGTAATTCCCATCCTATATAATAAAAGCCTAATATGCTAAGTGTCTGGTCATCTATTCAACCAATCAAAGCATAATATACTAATGATATGCTAAGGCTGCTCAACAGCTTGCTATGGCGTGCACTGACCACTGGGGGGCAGACGCTGCAACTGGCAGGTTGGCTTGCTGCTGGGGTCTGGCTGATCAAGACTGAACTAGACAGGCCTGACATGCCCTGAGGCCCTCCCATAGTCCCTCCCCACTAGCCAAACTCCTGCATCCCTCCCCACCCTGATCATGCACCAATGGGGTCCCACTGCCTCGCCTATGCCCTCTTGCAACCCAGAACCCCTCATGGGCTGTCAGAGAGCCAGTTTCTGCCCGATTCCCGCAGGCCAGGCCAAGGGACCCCACCTGTGCACGAATTCGTGCATTGGGCCTCTCGTCTATTATACAGGCCCTATGTTGAGTGATTTCAAATTCAAAGACTGACAATGTAAGTAGCAGAGCAAAAGTGGAGCTCAGTAAATGTTCTTCAGTTGCATTCACTAAAACACTTTCTGCTTACCAGAGAGAAGGGACATTCATAAAACATGACTGTAAAATTGCAGAAATTTTTAATATGTTGTTCCTTCTTTCTTTATGAAAAAGGTAGCTGTAATCAGATATACTGGAATATGCTGCCTAGAAAAAGAACATAGGAAGCCAAAACCAACAGAAAGTAATTGAAGAATACAGTGGGGCCTTGACTTACGAGTTTAATTCGTTCAGAGACCGAGCTCGTTAAGGAGCTTGTTAAGGAGCTCGTTAACTCAAATTACTCTATCAACTCAATGCAAAAAATAGGCCGAGAGACAGCTGGTATCTCAAAAAACTCATTAGTCGGGACACTCGTAAGTCAAGGCCCCACTGTACTTTCAAGTGCAAGATGAATTCAAAACATTGGGACGAAACCATCACGTGTTACCTTGGAGAGTTCTTGAAGACTGAAAAAAGTCCATCTATTTTTTAAATGAGGGAGCAGGGTTGGAGAAAAAAATGTTCTTGAACAGAAGCATCTTAAATATTTTATGATATAGTCTCAATGTCTATTTTCACCACACCTGGCACAGTATGAGAGTATGGGGCAGAGGAAGGGCAGGGCCTCTCATGTGAACACAGATATAGAATACCAAAGACATAAGGCCATACGTTTTTATGATATGGTCTCAATGCCTATTTTCATCGGTATTTTCCATGAGGTTTCTACACACATATAACAAAGGAACCAAACTGGACTATTCACTTATTCTTCAACCACACCTCATGATTCCTTCCTCTACTCTTTTAACTCTCTCATCCTGAGATGTCCATTTCTCATACTACCTTTCATCAACTCCTGCTGAAGCCTATCCACCCAGTTACCTTCTAAAGCCTTTCATGATGTCCTCCACCCTGAGCTGTGAACCATCCTAGAACTTCACACCTTCCTAACAAGTCCCACCTGATATCAGAGTTGTTGATTTACTTGTCGTATGCCTTCATTCCCATCCCACCCTTGCCTGGTTTTGTAAAGTCTGACCCTGAGCTCTGTATACTTTTATCTACAGCAGGTAATAGCATCGAACCTTTTCTACACCATGTGCTCAGCCAATGTTTCTTTATTTATAAAGTTGAGTAAATATTATGAGAGACACTGGGGCATCACAATTGTTGATCGGCTCAGCGGCCAAAACCTAGCTCAAGCGTCCTTGAGAAGTTTTCCAAAGACCTGTTACAGGGATCTGTAAAACAATGATGCCTTGTTCTTATTCTCCTTCAAATCCCTCAGAATACACACAGAAAGTGGGGGGAAATCCCTTTGAACAGTACTGACTGAGAAGGAGGAGGTATCCTGGGCACCGTCAGAACCTGTGTTTCATGTGGAAGATGAATAGTCTGGATTAAGTACTTTATTTTTCTAGCACTAAAGTGTAATGATTAAAAAAAAATCACGTTATAACCTGGAAGAAAGACGGTGCTACTCAGCTGTGCCAAACTGCCGAAAGCACAGAGGGCAGTTTCCAGCCAGACACTGGATTCCCCTATAGAACTGTTCTGAACACACAGACACTGTGCCACACTGCCACACTGTGTCACCAGGTCACCGCCTCTGCCATCTGATTTAGACATGTGCCCCACCTGGCAGGCATCCTACACAGCTGCTGCAACTTGAACTCCTTAAGGAATTCGAAGTCTTCAGATGGAGAGGGTTTGTTTTTTTGTTGGAAGTTTGCGGAATGCCAATTCAAAGGTAGCATTTGAATATTCAAGTGTTCTAATCAAGATATATAAATATTTTATTACTCCACTACTGTACTTTCA
The DNA here is from genome assembly GCF_963259705.1 of Myotis daubentonii. Lineage (NCBI taxonomy): Eukaryota > Metazoa > Chordata > Mammalia > Chiroptera > Vespertilionidae > Myotis > Myotis daubentonii. The sequence goes on from NC_081849.1 coordinate 19,472,137, forward strand.
GTCTACTTAAAGACATGAGATCACACAGATTTAATCAAGTTCATTGTTTAAAAGGAGGAAAATTAGCATTCAGAGTGCTTCCCATGAGAGTCACAGCGCTGCAAGGTCAGTGTTCAGAGGGAAGTGGGTGACGAGTGCATTGTATTTTAGTCCTTAATTCAGCTCATTATTCCTTATAGGAAACCCTACAGGTCTACATGCTAGTTGAAAGGTAAATTAAAAAAATAATAATAAAAAAGATAGTTTCTTCCTACTCTGCTGTCTGTTTATTTGTATTTTTTAAATATTTGGAAGTAATTTTACATCTGTATCTAAATATTAAAATACAATTTGTTTTAACAGGATATAGTTTTCTGAGCCATGCATATAAAATAGTACTACTGTATTAAGAAGACTTTATAACACAGTGATGACCTGCCTTAAAGGAAAATAAAATTATAAAACAATAAGGCCATTTTTAACTTGTGCATAGAACCAGTAATTAAGGCAATTAAAAGATTTATTGAAAATTGGTTAAAAGTAGATTGACAATGGTATTAAAGAATAAAGTGTCATTTATTTGGTGCTACTTTGTGAATGTCTCTGATCTACAAATCATCTCATGATATATGTACAATATACTTTCAATTACAACTCAAACATAACATAACCTACAAAATCACATGGCTATCATCAACATACAGCGATTATATTTTGAAAAGAAAGAAAATTAGCAATTCATTAGGGTGCGAGAACTTTTTTTTTTTCCCCCAAAGAAAATATTAGCACCATACCAGATAAAATGATCTAAAACTACCGGCCTCCTCGGACTTCTTCAATAACTAAATATAAACCTTTTTCTTTTCCAAGCACAAATATTAATTTGCAAAATCAGTTCTACAGTAGTTAATAGTTCTCTCTCTTTTTGTCTGCATTTCTTTCCCGGTCAGGAAAAAAAATAGGAAGTAAAAACTTTCCCAGGGTAGGAAAATAAAAAATAATAAAAAATAAAAAACCGAAGCAAACCCGGCGTCCTTCAGCAATGAGTTCCGACAGACGCGAAGGTGGACATCTCCCGGCGGATGGTGCTGAACGGGGACAGCTCCAGCTCGGTGGTGTACTCGTTGTCGTTGTCGTCGCTGGCGGCCGCCGAGGACTTGTGCGCGCACTCCTCGCAGCAGCAGCAGCAGCACTCCAGGAAGGCCCGGCTGAACGGTCTGCACAGGCAGAAGAGGATGACCGGGGTGACGCAGGACTTGAAGAACAGCAGGAACTGGCTGATGATGTGCAGCAGGTCCATGGTCTGCTGGGAAACCCCGGTGGCCATGTAGGCCGTCACGATGTTGTAGATATTCTCGGGGATGATGCAGAAGCCGTACAAGATGGTCAGCGCCACCACCGTGCAGTTCATCTGGCTCTCGAGCTGGATCTGCCGCTTGTTCCCGCGCGTGCAGGCTTTCTCCGCCTGGCGGATTTTCCGCGCCGTCACCAAGGAGCAGGTGATGGTGAACAGCGTGGGCAAGCAGAAGTAGCAGCCGAAGTACCACCAGAGCCTCGCGCCGTCGTAGGTGAGGGCTAAGACGTAGATGGTGTCGGGCAGGTCCGGGGAGATCTTGATGACGCAGCGTTCGGCGGGGGCGCGGCCGCCGGAGCCCGCGTCCTCCTTGCTCAGCTGGCGAAGGACGACCTCGGGCAGCGCTAACAGGAGCGCGCCCACCCATATGACAGCCAGCTTGGCAGTGGTGGAAGAACAGTTCTCGATCATCTCATAGTACATCTGCACGTTGGTGGCCGCCCGGAAGCGGTCTATACACAGAGCACATAAGGTGAAGGTCGTGACTCCCAGCGAAGCAACCTGTGGGAGGAACACAGAATAGGGGTGATATCACTGTAAGAAGGAAAAATGAAAATGAGGGGGGGAAAATGTAGTGGTTCAGGGCCATAGGGTCAAAAAAAATTTAGATCTAGAAGGATCTGTAAAGATCATTTAGTGCAACACCATTTTATTATAGACTAGTGTCCTGGTGCATGGATTCATGCACATGGAAAGGAAATTAATTAGTCCTTCCGGTGCAGGTCCCAGGTGGTGGCCAGCGGAGTAGGACCAAGCGAGATGGGCTGGACATGCCCTGGAGCCAACCTCCCCCAGTCTCTCCCTGGTCTGCCACACCTGAGCAGGCTCAAAGGGCATCTGCAGAGTGAGCAGGGGCCCTCTGGCAGGTAGGGTCCCTCACCCTGGCCTGCGGGAATGGGGCTGAAACTGGCTCTCCAACATCCCCCCTGAGGGGTCCCAGAGTATGAGAGGAATTGTGAGGAATCGGCCTCCCTCCTCTCTGGTTCCGGGTTGTGTCACCCAAGAGCTGCCGCTCCTGCGTTGAACATCTGCTACTGGTAGTCAGTGCACATCATAGCTACTGGCCGGCTGGACAGGAGAGGGAGCAGGCTGGGGCCAGGGACCCCATGGGTGCATGATTGGGGCCGGGGAGGGACTGTGGGAGGGCTCCAGGGTGTGTCTGGTTTGTCTCACCCACTCCTGATCTGCTGGACCCCAGGAGCAAGCTAACCTACCAATCAGAATGTCTGCCCCTGGTGGTCAGTGAGTGTCATAGCAACCGGTCAAATGAACTGTCGGACACAGCTTATTAGGCTTTTATTACGTAGGATAAGAACACAGTGACCCCAAGATTTTCAGTCATCATGAAAATGCCTGCCACCAGATGGGCTGGAGAAGGAGTAAGGATCACTGAGTGTTTCCCATTGTCATTAGCGAAGAGGATGGCCATGTTTTCCAGTGTGAGGGTCATTAGCATGCCTTACACACAGCAGATATTCAAGAGCTATTGTTTCCAATAAACTAGATAAGAGTAGAGATCTCTTCCAATTTCTCCTAAATATAAATGAAAGTATTTTAAAATTATTTTTTTGCATATATCTATGGGAAACAAAAAAGGGAAATTCTCTAGAGGTCATCATCAAAGAGAAAACAAACTTCAAACAGGTCAGTAAACTCCCCCCGCCGATCCCCCTCCCCCAACGGGCTCCAACCCCTACCCCCACCCCATGCTGCACATTTGCCCTAGACGCATCTGCTAATCCTGACGAGATTTGCAAGTCATTTAAGCCTAAGTGCATAGGTAGTAAACAAAACTGTGGCCACTGTGATGGAGATTAGGTCAAAGATTCCTTGTGAATTTGTAAAGCCCCGAGTAGTGACATTTTCATGATTATAAAGAGAAAAAAACAACAAGGGAGATAGTGGAGGAACTTGTCTGGGTTTTAGGGTTTGGTTCTGGGTGAATTGGGGAGTTGAAGGGGAAGGGCAAATTCCAACCAGAAGCCTGAATTGATGCTGGACCAGAGCCAGAAATCACACCAGCTCAGAGAAACCCACAATGCAGTTTAAAACGGCCCCAGGCACTGGAAAAGTGAGCACGGAGTCACTTTAAAACCAGGCCTCAAAGAAATCACACAGGTAAAATTTCAGGGAACGTGAACGCACAATTAAAAATCGCAATATGGCCCTGGTTGGTGCGGCTCAGTTGGTTGCACTAGTCCCACGCACTGAAAGGTCACTGGTTCAATTCCGGTCAGGGCACAGATCCAGGTTGTGGTTTGGTCCCTGGTTGGGGTGTGTATGGGAGGCAACCAATGGATGTTTTCTTTTTCTCCTCTCCCCCTCTCCCTTCTCTCTCTAAAATCAATAAATCCATATTTTAAAATAAATAAATAATAAAAATCACAATATGCAAGAAACAGTCCACCACTCTGAGCTCATGTGCCAAAGGGAAAAAATTAGGGAATCAGACATAAGTACAATTATCATGAAATAAATATGCTCATCAAATTTAAAGAAATATGAATAATGAGGGGATGTCAAAGAAAACAGGAGATATAAAAAATAACCATGAAAAAATAAAAAAAGAAACCAGATAGAATGTCTAAATACGCAGCCACAGGAAAACTTCAGATCCGAAAACTCTGATGCTGACTACATAGAGCACTGTATTCAAAGAGGAACTGCTCTTACACCCATATGGTCTAGACATCTCAGTAAGTCAAGTTGAAAGTTAAGAACCAAAAACATGTACATATTTTTTTTCACACAGAGGTTTTTACAAGATTAAAAATACATGTTTCTAGTGTAAACCTACTATCATCCAATATTCTATATGAAATATTTATTGAGCATCATACATATACTCTAATAGGGGCCATAGGCATACATTAAACACAAGCTCACACTCATTAATAGTGACTCTATGCCCAGCGCTCTGCCAGATATTGGGGAATATAGAAACGAATAAGAAGCAGTTTTTTCACTCAAGTAGGCAATAGTCAACCAAGAAGGGGGAAGCCGGTTCTCACAGTGACCATCTGGGGGCATCAAATTTATTCAACCAGTTTGGGGAAAATGGAAGTGATTTAATCCTATATAATAAAAGGCTAAATGAAGATTGACTGAACTGCGGAATGATCAGTCGCCATGACACGCACTGACCACCAGGGGGCAGACACTCAACACAGGAGCTGCCCCCTGGTGGTCAGTGTGCTCCACTCATGGCTGGCACTCATGGCTAGTGAGTGCAGCCTCTCCCGCCTCCGCAGCAGTGCTAAGGATGTCCGACTGACGGCTTAGGCCCGCTCCCTGCAAAAGTAGGCCTAAGCGGTCAGTTGGACATCCCCTGAGGGTTCCCAGACTGCAAGAGGGTGCAGGCCAGGCTGAGGGATCCCCTCAACCCCAAGTACATGAATGTCGTGCACTGGGTCTCTAGTGTTTAATAAATGTGGTCATTAATCCTGGAGAGTATCATGCTAAGTGAAATACGTCAGTCAGAGAAAAACAAGTATCATATGATCTCACTCATAAGTGGAATCTAACAAAATAAACTGATCAACAGAGTGGGTCCACAGACATGGAAGCAGGGAACAGAGTACGGAATCTTGGAGGGAAGGTGTGGGAGGGCGGGTGGGTGGGAGGTAATCAACCAAGAACCTTGTATGCATATATGCATGGCCCATGGCCACAGACAATGGGACGGTGAGGGCAAGGGTGGGGGGATGAGGACAGGCTAGTGGGGGTCAATGGGGGACATATGCAATCCTTTCAACAATAAAGGATTATTTTAAAAGAAATAAATAAATGTGGTCATTATTTATATATTTAATCAAGGACAATAAATAGAAGGTAAACTATTCATAAGGATTAAGAGGATTAAGAGAAAACAGGAGACTAAAAGAAAACTCCCTACATAGATGGGATGCTTTGGCACCTGGGCATATGCATTCACTTTGCCCTCCGCTAGTGGAAATGTGTAAGCAGCACAGCGATAAGGTCATGCCTTGGCAAGGACTACATATAGATGATGTAAATATCTAATTTTTTAGAACTCAAAGGGATCATGTTGACAAAAGGAAAGCCATTTGTGATAACAATTTTAGCACTCAAAACATGAGTTGTTTACGTACTGAATTCAAGCTGCCACTCTCCCCAGAACAGTGGCAACTTGCCTTGTGGATTTTTTTTTTTTTTGACAGAAAATAAGTTTATTTTCAGAACAATATTCAGAGTCAAGAGGATTTTTCTTAAACAAATTACCAACAAATCCCCACCAGATAATTGCTTGCCTGTGGTCTCAGCTACAGGCAAAGTCTTAATGGTAGTAACTGTTACATGAAAGTTCAGTTAAATCCTTTTTTTTTTTTTTCCAGTAACTTCAGTAAAGTTTAGAAAAATGTCACCTGTCTTCTCTGTGTGATCTTCTGTTGGGCTACATTTTGGTGAATCCATCAGCTTCTTATAAATGATTATACCGATCATCTTTGTGGCAAAAGCACATTTTTCTTCTGTAAAGTTCTAAAGTTCCCCCAGAATTCTTCACTGTTACACATCTTTGGGAATTATTTGCAGGTTTTTGATAGCTGCCCAATGTCATTCAAATTAAGAAAAGAGAAGATCTGCAGGAGTATGTTGGCAGGCCTGCGAACTAAAAAATCAAATTTCCCCTGACACAGATTCGAAGAATAATTCAGTTCTTTCCCAAACACGTTCTGCATCTGCCCATGCAGTCACATGCTCAGCAGAAAATCTTTGTGGTGTTTCCTCAATCTCTCTTGTTCCAGAAGGAGAGAAACCATCCATGACTTCCAGAGGACCTCAGTTTTGGTGACCACCGGGTGGTGGACGTCCTTGCTCGGAGAGAGAGCCCGGCTTTCAGTCTCATACACGATGTTGGGCAGAAGTCATGGTCTCCTCCTGCAGCTCCAGCATCCAGCAAGCCATCTGGATTCTGAGAGTTCCAACATCAAGTTGGCTCTTCTCTTCTTACACTCTACACATTAGTCAGTGTCCACCACTTCTAATATGGAGAATAAGGACATTGTACCCATGCCCTGACCGTTCTCCTAATGATGAAGACAGTCTGGAAATGAGATATAATGAGGGGTTTAACTCTGTGAAAGCATAAATGAAGAAATAATATGACTAACAACGGTCTAGGTCAGTGCAGAACAAGAGGTCTTGACGGAGTTTATAACCACAATTCCTATTTAACAAAATCTTCAGGAAGTATTCCATAACCAATATAAGAAAAAGCAATCTAATATGACTAATGAAGTCATCTTTATATTCATGTTTTAAAAATTAACCCTCAAATTAATAAGTTCACCTTGATGGAAATTTATTTTGAGCTTTTAGCATCGATGCCAAAAGCTCAAAACGATTTTTAAAATTGTCGTCTAGCCCTACCCAGTTTGGCTCAGTGGATAGAGTATCGGCCTGCAGATCAAAGGGTCCCAGGTTCGATTTCAGTCAAGGGCACATACTAGTACCTTGGTTCAGGCTCCTCCCTGGCCCCGGCCCTGATCAGGGTGCGTGCAGGAGGCAACCAAAGCACCCCATGTGTTTCTCTCACATCGATCTTCCTCTCTGTCTTTCCCTCTCTCTCCCACTCTCCCTAAAAATCAGTGGGAAAATATCCTCAAGTGAGAATTAACAACAACAACAAAATTGAGGTCTACACTGTGCCACTGTCTATGATCAGATTATATATTTTTAACATAAGCAATTGTCACATTTGAATGGAAATCTGAGAAGGACTTGGCATTTTCTGAAAGTCTACCTCAAACAATATTATGTAGAAATTGCAGAAATTCTATTTTAGAGTTTTTTGAAATTTTTCATTTACATTTTAGCTTTTGAAATATTTTGATTCATTTTCCTATAAAAATGTAGAACAAAACAAAAATTCCCAAGTTATCAAATATGCACAAATCCTCAGCATGGCTTTCTGTGGGTCTTCACTAACGCAGATGTGTCTGCACGTTTCCCTGTCACTCCATATCTCAACTCAGTCCACAAAGACAAAGCTACAAAGCTGCTGTGCACTCTTTCTAAATTTGGAATAACATTTCTCTGAAAAGAATAGCTTGGTGACATAAAAATACCGGCGACTCTAAAGAGAGGCAAGCTCTCAGCGGCTCAAAACGCCTATTTTCTTGGTGGTTTTCTGTCATTACTTACAAAGAACACACCCGGGATAGCCTCTTCTTCCCAATTACTCTCCCTCATTTTAAATCTAGAGATTTAAAATCTGGATCAGTTATCACAAGAGCTAGCTAGCATTTGCATACCTAACCACACATCAGTGGCAAAGCATTTCTTGAGAAGTAATGACAAATGAATGTGGGTGGACGTACATTAAGACCGGTGTGTTTGATGGCCACTCCTAGATATCATTAGCTGGGCTACACATTCACTCTTACTTAGAAGATGTTCACTGCTTCCAAAAGCGAAACAGGGCTTCCTTGGGTCCTGTGTATTTCATCTCACATGACAACAAAAGCCAGGACACATTTTAAGCAAGATTTACATGAGCTCCAACGTTTTGTCCAGCAACTCGTCTCCACTGTTTCCATCTGAAGATGTTCAGTTCTACAGCCACGTTCCCAAAAGCTGTAGTCCCGAGTCAGAACCCGACATGTCTGATGTGTAATACTCTTGATGCTTCATTGGTTGAGGGAACCTCGATTTCCCCAATTTCCCCAGTTTTCATAGACTAATTTCAGGAAGCTCCTGCTTCCAGCTTCCTATTTTCAAACTGGACTTCTCTGATTGTATTCTCTGTCATCAAGATCCAGCGGAAAGAGGGTGAGCTGTCCAGGAAGGTCACAAGAGCTCCAGAGAGGTTGTTAAAGGAGCTTGTAAGGCAGTGGTTCTCAACCTTCTGGCCCTTTAAATACAGTTCCTCATGTTGTGGCCCAACCATAACATTTTTTTCGTTGCTACTTCATAACTGTAATGTTGTTACTGTTATGAATCATAATGTAAATATCTGATATGCAGGATGGTCTTAGGCGACCCCTGTGAAAGGGTCGTTCGACCGCCAAAGGGATTGCGACCCACAGGTTGAGAACCGCTGCTCTAAGGAAAATGCTGCCCCAAATGCAGACAGCGCTCACAAAGCAGTTGCCACAGCAACCTCAGCCCAATGCCAGTGCTAGATGTCTATCCGCTCCCTCCTGCTATCACTGCCTGCAGTGTTTTTACTTCACATATTTTTTCCCATAAATTCACGTATGCACTCAATTTTATGATGTGAGAGAACCATAAAGGTACAAAGTCCCTGCTCAGTACTTTCCCAAAACATTCACAGAAAGCTTTAAACATCTGTAAAGAATAAACTGCATTCCTCAGATATTAATTGATAAAAATCACTTGGATAATGGATAATGGGCTAATTTCTGCTTACTCAGATATGAAATGTATCCACGTAATTAAAACTGCTAAATGTTGGGGTAACATGAAAATATTTCTATCACAATTTTTAAATATATTTGTTCACATACAGCTCATTAGAAATTCTACCAAGATGAATGGTGCAATTATATATAATTATAAAACTGTATCATGGATACCGGATCTTCTGCATTTAATGACCATATCTGATTGCTAAAATTCAATATCACCATGAGATATGCTCTTGGGAGTGAAGCTGTTAAGCACTAGCTTAGATGGTTAGTTCTTTGAAGCAACATCCTGAGAGATGAAATGAGTAAGATGCAATCTCTTATTAATTAAACTGCAATGGGAGGAATAATTAACATCCACAAAAGCAGAACTGTAAACACTTTGAATAGATAAGGCTATTAATTTTGAGCCTCAACGTCAGAGGAAAACTAGAAGTAGAAATGTTTAACTACAGGAGAAAGTAAGATATTGAGCATTTTCAGGGGATTGGCACCAAAACACAGAAACAAGAAGAATCAAAATAAACAACTCTACAATCTTTCCTTCAAACACAGGTGTTCTATCCCAGAGTCACAACAGTAATGTTCCTCCCCACCCCTGCCAGGTCAGCATCGGAGCAGGGAGGCTTGGGGACTTCAAGGCACCCACAGGTGCAGGGAAAGTTGAGCTGAGCTCTCCGGTGGGACAGCGGCAGCTCCTGTGTCAAATGGCCTTCCCAATTGGTGAGGTTTCTAATGCCAGACAAACTCCCCATCATGGTGGATAACCTGGTCCACCATATTCACTTGGTGCTACATTAAATCCCTGTTCATTCAAAAAGATATGAACAAAGAGCACACATTCTATGAAAGACATTCACCTATGAAGATCCTGTGTTAGCTGTTGCTCCATTTCTCAGAAGCTCACTGCAGACACATAAGAAAGCACTGTGGCTCTGGCTGGTGTGGTTCAGTTGGCTGGAGTATCGTCCAGTGTACAAAGGGTCATGGGTTCAATTCCTGGTCAGGGCACATACCCAGGGTAGGTTAAATCCCAAGTCGGGGTGCATGCTGGAGGCAACAGATTGATGTCTCTCTCACATCAATGTTTTTTTCTCTCTCTCTCTCTCTCTCCCTCTCTCCCTCCCTCCCCCTCTCCCTTACTATCTCTCTAAAATCAATAAAAGCATGTCTTCATGTGAGGATTAAAAATATTTTAAAAAGAAGAAAGTATTATGAACGAGAGGAAGCTGTGAAACAGAAACACAGATCACATGAGGTCCCATTCTTAATCACATAAAGAGTATCTTTTACTAAACCTTTTCACAGAAATTAGTGATAACTCTAATGGGATAAAATAGACCAATGTAGTTACTTTAAAAAATACATATTTTTTATTGATTTCAGAGAAGCAGGGAGAGGGAGAGAGAGATATGAACATCAATGGTGAGAGAGAATCATTGATAGGCTGCCTCCTACATGACCCCTACTGGGGATCGAGCCTGCACCCTAGGCATGTGCCCTGACCGGGAATCGAACCATGACCTCCTGGTTCATAGGACGACGCTCAACAACTGAATCACACCAGCAAGGCTAGACCAATGTACTTCTAAGCAAAATTTCTTTTATATGAAATTAAATCTACATGCTTTAAGTACAGCAAAGCCACCGGAATACACTGATTTTTATAAAATAGGGAAATTTCTAACCAAACTCATGACAACTGTACTCTAGCCTAACATATTTTACCTCAAAAAGATGTTTAAGTGCATCTATTTCTGTGCTATCCTTTGTTTACAAGTAACTCTGCAAACAAGGGCATTATTGTTAAGGAAACCCATTCATTTGGGCCATGAATGATTATCTATTATGAGTCCGTAGTTACAGGCCTAACAATCAGTCAGGAAAAGAAGCAGGAGGAGCACAGGGTAGGGTTTTTCCTTTGAAAACTCTAAATGGCTGCAGCTTATATGCCTTTGGCTTCCTCCTGCATGTTCCATAATCCTGTTCCTTTCGGCACTTTAGGGCAACTGCCCCAGGAAGAGACACTTCTTTGAGCACCAGTGGGGACAGCGTGTTTTTCAGAGCCACTGTTTATCAGACAGCTTTGAATGAGGTGGCCTTTCTCTAAAGGTCTTTATTTCCGAGCGCGTGCAAATCATGATCCTATGGCAGTGACACACTTCCACGAGTGTTTCCGAAGCACACAGAGTGAGTGGGCGTGATGTGCCTCACCCCTCCCAGCAGCACACATCTCTGAAATGAAATAGAGCTCTTCATGGCCACTCTCCTTTTACCAGCAGCACTGAGATTCCATCTAACACACCCACATATCCTAAATGTCCATTTATCTCAATGGTGCCCAATCCATTTCACCTACACATGATCTCGATGTCAAGAGGAAAAATATTTTGAAGGCATTAACTGTCATTACTGCCTCATTCTCCACCTTCCTCTGTCTTGCTTATGCCTGGTAAAATGCTCTTGCTTATTTTAAAAATAATTGAGACTATTTAAAAGCCAATATATTACCCCCAAACTTGTCTTGATTCTGCAAATCTTTCTTTACCATTATAGTCGCACCTTGACATAAGGTTTCTTACCAATTGTCACTTCTGGTTTTTGTAACAGTATATTTCTTTGTAGTAAAAAAAAAAAAGATATTTACTAGAACTCATCTACAATGTTGTGATTTAATTATAAGTATAATCAAATGCTCATTAGTATAAAAATGCAAATGAAGCAAGGTTAATATCATGTGTCCTAAGATGAAAAAGCCATCTATTGAAAACAACAGGTCTTAAGGGAGTTATATATTCCATATTCATTTCAAAACATAATATTTACCTCAACCCACAGTCCAGTTTTCAATGCTTGGTATTATTATGATATTTCTAATCAATCATCAAGTTACCTAGAATTTCAGGTTATTTTTTTACCTTGGGATTCTGATGAGTTTCTAAAGAATAAGTAACAAATGTTTTCCCTCTGTCTAATGACATTGATTTGCATGATGGTGAGTCTACACTGAAAACAAAATTAGAGCTGGCCTCCTCCATTTGTGCTTGTGTAATTATGATTTGAAGACATTGATAAACCACATTTGAAGACAAAATTTCTCTGTAAATTTTCTTGGTAGTCTATTCAGAAGTAGTACTCATGCTCATTCAAACCTCTTACAAAAGACAAGAATCTCTTAATCTCACAACTTGTTGTGAATTGATTAACAGGATGTTTTTCCTATATGGGAGTGATTTGCCCCAAGGAGAAGATAGTAAAAGTAGGAGGAAAGGCAGAAAGTAGAAAATGATGAGCAGGGAGTAAAAGGGTGGCCCTAAGCACAGTCATAGATGTAATAAAAACAAATCACTCCAGGCAGAGGTCAAATCAATGACCTTAGCATCATTAATGGTATGAACCACTCAAATGTCCTGACAAGTAACACTGAAAACTACTGTAAATTCACAAACTAAAAATATTCTGTCTCAAGAATAAGCCTGGTACTGTGATTCTATTCTGGGCTTAATGGAAAGTATACTTACTTTGCCAATGGAAAGACCCCATAGTTGAGGTTGCCGCGATCCCTTTCTCCTCTCCACCTTGAAATTTTAGATGAGATCATCTCTTCTGGCACAAAGACTACCATTCTAATTAGGATACTTAAGAGTTAGTCTTGGCAATAAAGTTGAATTAATTATGGGACATTGACAGGTCAATTCTTAGGAAGTAAAAGGACAGGAGGAACCCTGGGGATGAGAGGAGAAGTGCAGTGAGAGACAAACCTCACTGCACAGCAGCCCGTCCATCTGTCTCCCCACAGTCCACATCCCAAACACAGATCCTTGTGTGGCCAACATGATGCCGTTGAATAGAGGTGCAGCACACAGGAAGAGCTATTAGAGGTGGAAACATTCTATCAAGAACCAGGCAGCCTAAGGGCCAAGGACAAGGTAGACCCACGCCTACTCCACCTTGGGTAGACATATAAGCTCAGATCTATTTTGCTTCTGCAGACATATTCGATTCGTCTTTTCTCTTGAAGGATGCTTTGTAGACAGATACCTTGACACTTGACAGCCCTCAGGAGCTCAGGATAAGTCCTCACTCTGACTGTGTGCTTGAGAGATTAATCCAATTCTTGGAAAAGCATTGTTCATGTTCTCCTTCCCACCACTCAATGACAGGGTCTAAAATATCTCACGAGTCAGCCTTTCTTCCTAGGTTCTCTAAGGTCAAATTAAATAATAGGTATACCATTAAGATTTTCAGAAGGAAGGGACTCAATTTAATGTACTATTATTACATTGCTACATAAGCATAATTTTTAAAATTTGATTTAATTAATGTCTTATCCTGTCTAATAGTAGACAAACATGGTAATTGACTGTACCTTTGCTATACCTCCCATTGGCTAATCAGCAAGATGTGCAAAGTAACCCAACCAAGATGGCGGCCGGCAGCCACACAGCTGAAGCGAGCAGGAGGCTTGCTTGCTCCAGTGATGGAGGAAGCCAAGGTTCCCCGCTTACAGCGGCCTGGCTCTGAGCTCCGAAAGCAACAAAGTTTCAATTATAGAAGCTAAACAAACCCCAGATACCTGCTTTCAGCAGGCCGTGGCCTCAGAGCTGGAGTGAGCAGGAGCCCAGCTCTCAGCTCCAGTGATGACAACAAAGTTTCAATTATAGAAGGTAAATAAATCCCAGAATAAAAAAGAAAAAAAAAGAAAAAAAGGAGAGGCTGGGAGTTTCAGTCACCGGCCAGCCTGAAAACGGCCCTCAGTTCCTCACCCAGACTGGCCAGCCACTCCAGTGGGCTCCCCCACCCTAAAGGGAGTGTGGCCAGCCTGAAAACAGCCATCAGCCCCTCACCCAGGCTGGCCAGGTACCCCAGCAGGACCCCCACCCTGATCCGGAACACCCTTCAGGGCAAACCAGCCAGCCCCCACCCGTGCACCAGGCCTCTATCCTATATAGTAAAAGGGTAATATGCAAACTGACCTTAACAGCAGAAAGACTGGGAATGACTGGTCACTATGACACACACTAACCACCAGGGGGCAGACGCTCAATGCAAGTGCTGCCCTCTGGTGGTCCGTGCGCTCCCACATGGGGGAGCTCTGCTCAGCCACAAGCCAGGCTGATGGCTGCCAGTACAGCGGTGGTGGTGGGAGCCTCTCCTGCCTCCTCAGCAGCACTAAGGATGTCCGACTGCAGCTTAGGTCTGCTCCCCGCTGGCAAGTGAATATCCCCAGAGGGCTGCCGGGCTGCCAGAGGGATGTCTGATTGCCAGCTTAGGCCCAATCCCCCCAGGGAGCAGGCCTAAACCAGCAGGTGGCCATCCCCCAAGGGGTCCCAGACTGCGAGAGGGAACAGGCTGGGCTGAGGAACCCCCCCACCCCCAAGTGCACAAATTTTTGTGCACCGGACCTCTAGTATGGTTAATAAGGATGGTTATCTCAGAAATTATATTCTAAATAATAATTAAATATTTAAGAATATTTAGAATAACTGTTTTATAAACAAAATTTCTAAGACTGTCATATCGATTAAATAATTTTGCCAATTATTCTTATAGCTCTCTTATGCCAGGAAAGGTTGAGAAAATAAGAGTGCAAGAGTTAAAATATTTTCATTGATGTAACTTTTCACCACAGATCTAGGATGTATGGCATTTATGAAGACTAACTGTAAAAATAAATTATTCAAAAAGAATTAGAGGGAGCACAGTTTTCACTTTAATTTGTCTTTGATCATAACCAGGTACAATTGTGAGCTAACCTATTCCATAGCCTTTCGTGAACTTCCATAACACCTTGTTTAAACCTTTATTATAGTTTTCATCACGTGGGAAGACATTATTTTACTTTCCCATAACATTAGTAGCAGTGACTCATCTATGTTAGTCATCGCTGGACACTTTTTCAGCTCTTCCCCTCCCCCTTCCACTCCAGTCCCCTCCTAACATAGTGTCTATCATAGAAAAAAGAAGCCCAATAAATATTTGATGAACGAATGTATAGTGAATAAATGAATGAATGGTGACATATATAGAAAGGGATGATAGAAAATGAATTATTCAAACTGTTCTTTAGTCAGTTATTGGGTGCTGCTGTTCTATATATAATCCTTAAAAACTGAATGCCAACTAATATTTCTAGAAGGGAGATAAAGAAAAATCATTTTCCTGTTTATACCTAATTGACAAGCTGTATAAAAGTATGACATTCTTCTTACAATCAACAGTTGAAAAAAAATTATTTGACTTTCACATTTGAATATCATAAAGCTTTTATTTCTTACATGGAACCCAAATTCAGTAAACTTCACCATACACTGTTCATGAATGGAATTATAAATAAGAGCATACTCTATAGCATTTTTTTTCCTTTCTGCAGGAGTTATCAGCTAAGTATTTTCATTTGCATAGGAATGCAGAAAATAATTATAAAGGGATTAATGGGAAGCATTAAATATTTTTTAAGCACCACTCTCACACACTGAGTCTACTTTCCCTGAGAATATTAGTAACTTTCAAATTGCTCATAAAACTGTATGTTTCCACTTAAAAGTCCATTAGAATACCTAATGGCTAATCCAACACTCAATCAAATTTACCATCTGCCAAGAGCAATGTGCTATTACATGAATGTAGGGACTCAAGGGAAACCTGTGAAGAATTGCCTACCTGTGTTGTACCATCATCTTCTGCTTTCAGTACCTTCCTTTCTTACCCATTGGTGCTAACTACAATCTTTAAAGCAACGAAAGGGCCATTTGTTTCATTCACTTTAAAACCAGTATTTCTAAAGCCACTGGGAGAAACTGGCTCTTTTCATCACAAGAGATTCTAGACCTTTCACAAATCATTTCTAGTCCAGAGACCCTAGTGAAATGCATTCCCTTTATTCATTTTCCATCCTCATGCAGGAATCTATATCCAAGTAAATGTAAAAAATACAGTTAGAGCTGGAATTATCTTAGAACTATTTGATGTCTTCTGCCCTACCACACACCATGAAGGTGTGACTTCTTTAAACTAAAGAATCTATATAATTCAAAACCTCCCATTAAGGTCCAAAGAAATAAATATTTAGCAGTGGATCTGTATCAGAGGATACATGGACTCTGGTTGGCTTCCATCAAGTAACGAGCAAAGAGATATTTCACTTGCCACATTCAATGCCTGAATATTGGCTTTAACCATTTGTTAGATGGTGTGATAGGAAACTCCTCTGCCATTCTTCTACTGTAATCCAAACCTCTATTGCATCTCTCTCTCTGTCTCTCTGTCTCTCTCTCTTTCTATATCTCTATCTCTATCATCTCTGTCTCTATCTCAATCCCTAACTCTAGTGCTATCTTTCCCCCTTTCTCTCTCCACATATAAATCTTGATTTGAGTATAGTTTTTGTCTGGTGACTATCTCATAAACCAGTTTAAAATAATGCATATGTTAGGATGCCTTCTCTCCTATTTTCCTTTCATACCACTCCATCTGCCCTTGGTCCTTATGGGACTTATCACTAAGCCACAAAGCATCATAATCCTGGAATAAAAAGGAAGCAGTCCTGGCCAGCATTGACAATGGTTAGAGCATTGGTCTGAGTTCCGAAGGGTCTTAGGTTTAATATCTGGTCAAGGAAAAATACCTGGGTTGTAGATTCAATCCCTACACACATACATACATATACACACATACACAATGGAATATTATTCAGGCATAAAAAAGAATAGAATCTTTTTATATGCAACAGCATGGATGGGTCTCAAGGGCATTATGCTAAGTGAAATAAGTCACACAGAAAGACAAATACTGCATGACTAAACTTATTATATATGGAATCAAAACAAAACAAAACAAAACAAAAACCCCAAAATTAAAAAAACCAAGTCATAAACTGATTGATGGGTGCCAGAGGCAGGAGTAAGGTGCAGGGTGGAAGAGATGATTAAAGGGGGTCAAAGGTTCAAAGTTCCAGTTATAAAATAAATGAATTATGGATGTAATGCACAGCATGATTGTAATAGGTAATAGTACTGTATCACATATTTGAAAGATGCTAAGAAAGTAAATATTAAAAGCTCTCATCACAAGATTGGTAACTGTAAGGTGAGAAGTATTAACTAGACCTGTTGTGACGATTATTTTACAATGTATATGAATATCAAATCATTATGTTGTATACCTGAAACTAATATAATGTTATAGTCAATAATACCTCAATAAAAATAAATTATGGGCAAAGTTTTTAAATGAGAAATATTGAAAATAACATGAGAACAGAAAAAAATGGTAAAGCATACATTGTAAATCAATAAGAGGGTATGTGATAAAAAAAGAAAGGAAGGAAAATAGAAAAGAAATAAATACAAATGAAGAAAAGGCAAAAGCTAGATAATAAAAGGAGATACAATCTCAAATAATGTTTAGAAGTCTTGTGGTCAAGAGGAAAATGATTGGGAAGAGACGGGTTTTGGAGAAAGTTTAAACAAATGTTTGATTTCTTTAAACCTTCAATTGTTTAAAGTTGCAATGTTCTTCACTAACCTAAAACACTTTGTGATTTTAAGAACATAAAATATAACTTATAGAACTTTATTTGATCACGAAAATGATTATGTTTTTAAAGTGCAGTTGTCTAGGGTTATTGCAATTTTTAAAAAAATTAATGAGCTAACAACTGTAGAACCTTACTGTCAATTTATGAGAAACAAGATGAAACTTCTATAATAATAAAAGCATAATATGCTAATTAGACCGATGTCCTTCTGGTCGACCTTCCAGATGAAGCAGGGACTGCGAGGGAAGCCTGGGTCCTGGGTGCCAGAGGGAAGCTGGTGCCAGCAGCCGGGGGAAAGATGGCCTACTCTTGCACAATTTTTGTGCATCGGGCCTCTGGTAACAATATAAGAAGCTATAAACGCCATCATATACCAATTGATGCCTATAATTTTATTATCATCTATTGTATATAGAAATACTTTTTAAAGATGCCAAAGAACAGAAATAAAAATTAATGTACTCCAGGAACCCTTCTGCCTCAAAGATGTTAGTCTAATAGCAAACATCAACATCAAGTGTTGAGACAAAGAGTCTGATTGCCACTGACTAGGTATATATACTTAGGGCGGTCATTTCTTTTCTCTGAACCTCATGTTTCATCTTTAAGATCAAGGAGTTGGATCAAAATGCCATCTGATTATAATTTAACATGATAATTCAAAAGCTACTGTGGTGAAGGCTGTGGTTCCCCACCCAGATTGCCGCCCTAATGAAGTGCTGATTCACCCAACCACTAGTGCTACTGGTGGTTGATGGCTTTTAAATGCATCCCTCTTTACAAATTGCCCTTGACCAAAGAGATCCACTCAGCTCAAGGTTGTGCCCCCTTTCTGGGAGCCACTTGTATCCAATGACTGGTCCATTAGGGGACATAAAGTGTGGGCCCCCAGGCCTCAGTTCAGGATAGCTTGGCAGGGCCACCTCAGACCTACAGCTCCCTGTGGTCGTGGTGGCATCTGCATCACAGTTCAGCTTCTCCTTCTGCCCAGTCCTGCATGCTTCATTCCCTACTAGGTGCTGAACTTGAGTGTGT
The DNA here is from genome assembly GCF_963259705.1 of Myotis daubentonii. Lineage (NCBI taxonomy): Eukaryota > Metazoa > Chordata > Mammalia > Chiroptera > Vespertilionidae > Myotis > Myotis daubentonii. The sequence goes on from NC_081849.1 coordinate 19,490,435, forward strand.
GCCCAACATACTTCCTGCAAACAAATTCCCACATTAGGGTCTGTTTTGGGGGAAACCTGACATGGAACAGGCTCTAAATAAATCTCTGTGACTTCTGTGAAAATAACAGTGCCTCCTAGAGGCAGAAATGCTTTATTTTGGGTTTTGGACTGTACTTATTGTCATAATCAGGAATTATGAAGCTGTTAGTAGTCCAATACAATAGGTCCTTGGGTTAGGTCGGAGATCTGTTCCTACGGTGCGACATAGCATGATTTTCACCGTAAGTCGGAACCCACCTACATAAGCACCTACGTCACTCACATGGAGCACATACACAGCAGTAATGAAGTGAAACAGTAAAAAACTTAAAAGAAAGATAACAATTCCTGACCTTTACTTGTGGTAAATAAATAATAAAAAACATAAAGCACCTATGTACATACATTGAAATGACGGAACTTTTTTTTTTAATAAATAAATGGGAGATGGCGACATAACCATGAAACGACGTATGTCGAGAGGACTGTCTGTAATCATTTTCACTAAGCATGATAAAACATTATAAAATTATTTCAGAGAAATAAGATTAGGTAGGAATGTAGAGAACACATTTTACATTTTAGATTAAAGACTGAGATTTTCACTCATAGTTTAACAGTAAAAATATATATTGTAGTCTGATTTTTCAATTAAAAAATTAGTAAATCTTTTTCCCCCAAAACCTTTGCTTCTCTTGGCAAAATAAAGCCTGGTACCAATAACTTTTTTTAAGTAGGTCTATAAAGAAGAAAAAATACAGAGACCAAAAAAATAACCATCTATATATATATATAAAATCAGGTAATATGCAAATTAGCCAGGCATCACGACCGCTCAGGAGGAGCTGTGCACGCAGATGGGCGGGAGGGGACTGGGTGCCACCCCCACCCCCAGAGGACACACACCAGGGGTCGGGGTATGCTCTGAGCAGCCACGGCGCAGCTCAGAGCATGCCCCCACCCCAGCGGACACACACCAGCAGCCCCGGTCCCAGATGCCTGGCAGTGGCAGGAGCAAAGCAGCCCATGTCTTGAGTGCCAGAGGGAAGCCAGTGCCGGCAGCCAGGGGAAGGAAGGCCTATTCTTAGACGAATCTTCGTGCATCAGACCTCTAGTCTTTATATATAAAAGGCTAAGTTTCTGACCCTGCATCTGTCAGACCAACCAACTGGCCAGTACATATGACCAGCACTGGCAATTTAGAAATTAATGTTGACTCGCACATGAGCAATACATATAAAGCTCTCACTGGCCCCAACTGCACGTGTGTGTTTTGATCGTGAATTTGGTTGTTTTTGTTGACATTTCTATTACAGATCAAGGGCAAATATTTCTTCTAATTAATTTCCACGTGCACGAATCCATGCACCGGGCCACTAGTGTTAATAATAAGAGGTAAAAACAAGTATTCTTAAGGAGCAGAGAATTAAATTGGAAGATGAAATCACAGGAGATATTTTTTAAAACTTCTTAGAATTAGAAAAATGAAAACCCATACATAATAAATACCATCGCTCACAATTTATAGGTCTCATTAATTTAACCAATTTTTGTGTGAATTCGGATGGAATTCTTTACTTTTAAAGTTTTTTTTCCCCAAGAACTTTGGTAAAAATGTTTCTTTCCCCAGTTTCTTTTTTTCTGTCTTCTTTATTACTTTTTCCTCTAATGATAAAGGTTTCTCCATGTCCAATACATATGCCTTTTATTGGAGTAACTCTCCTGTTTATTTTATAGTTTACTGTTGCCTCTTCTTTACATATTTTAATTTCTTCTACATTCTTAAACAAAAGAAATTTTAAGTTGAAATTGACCTTGAAAAGGCAATTGGTAGACACATATTCACCAACATAAATTCAACTACCTCTCTGCAATTCAACATTGAATGGTCTACCAAATAAACTGGATAGTTCAGAGTTCCTTGGAGCTTGGCAACAAGAGAAATCCTGGATCCTGGTAAAGTAGGAACAGCTGATTTAGCAAGCACGGCCTGATTCTGCATCTGATCCCTGCCAGGATAACACAGGGTCTTATTTACTGTCTCTTGTCTTGGTCCTTCTAAGTAGGTACTGTTTCTGTGTACTTATCCCCTAGCCTTAGGCCCTGGGACAATGTTGAACATAGTGTCACTGGCCCTGGTGCCAGACGGGATCAGGGGCTCCGGAATATTTACAGTTTCCCTTCTTCTGCTTCCATAAATGAAACAAGCAGTATGAATGGAGGAAATCAAGGGCCAGCTGGCTAAAGACACAACTGGCAGCAAAGCACTTGGGCTCCTTCCAAGAGCTGGTGTTTAAAGAGAGGCCATTTAAAGAGCACATTCCAACTGCCATAATAACAGTGCAGGACACTAGCTGTAGGGTGAAACAGTCAAATTTTACGCAGAAAAATTTTTGTTTCCAAAGTTTAGAACCTATTATATGCCCCTCTTCTTTAAAAAATCTTCTAGTTTTAGAGTCAATCCCTTAAAATAGCCAATGGCAAATGGCAAGCATATATACTTTGAGAATGTTAAATAAATTCTGTCCCCAGATGGCCAAAGTGTTATTTTTGCTTACGCTCATTCATACAAAATAAATGAAAGTATTGAAAAATTGAGAAAGAAACAGAAAGAAACAAGAAATGATATGAGAGTTTAGATGGGACAGCATGGCAGACAGCCAAAGACACTTAAACTAATTTAGGAGGTTATTAATATATCATGAGGCCAACTGACAAACAAAGAAAGGCAGATTTCCTTTGTTGAATAAAATATTACTCCTATTTTGATATTTAAGAAAAAAAATGCAATAATCTCTTGAGGGGAAAAATCATCTTGGAGCCTGGAAATCTAGAAGATGAATTATACAAGTTTTTTCTTGCTGGATTCTGATCATGACAACCATGCACTGGCCACTTATTAACTCTAGAATCTCTGCTTGGTGCCAAATCAGAAATATATGTGACACTCTATTCAGGGAAATAAATTTAAAATCAAAACAATTCTACACATTATGAGATTATAATTATTGCACAATCTGGGAGCAGATGAGTTTGAGGTGAGTGAACAAAGCTACCCCTCTTGATAGATGATGATAGATAGATAGATAGATGATAGATAGATGATAGATAGATAGATAAGTGGCAAGAGAAATGAAGGAGGGACCCACAGAAAAAGTGAAGGGGTTCAGCAGTCAGGTAGGTACCTGGAGCAGCAGTCCTGATACTATAAAACCCGGAAATGGGTAAAGCCAATAGTTTCAGACCCTCTGGAAGGCATTACCTCGATGTAGGGCACAATCTTACAGGAGAAATCTTCCAGCAGCCACTTCTTCGTCAGCTCGTGAAAGATGACGAGTGGGAGGCAGAAGAAGATGATGAGGAAGTCCCAGAAGGCCAGGTTGGCCAAGAGGGAGTTGGAGATGCTCCGCATGTAGTAGTTATGACACACGATGCACATCACCGCCAGGTTGCCAATGATGCCGGTCCCGAAGATCACCACCGACAAACACATGACCGCGTAGGCTCCATACGACTCCTGGGTCAGCGGGTAGAAAGGGTTCTTCAGTCGCAAGCGCCGGTTTGTGCTGTTTCGCGGGCGGGGATCCTCGCCTTCGTGGACCCCTTCCCCCGCGGACCCATTCTGAGCCAGCGCCCTTCCGGGGGGTGCAATCATCCGCCCTTCGTGCCCCAGTGGTCCATTGCCCGTCTTGGAGGGGGAATCGCGGTGGGAACCCTGGTGTCTCCCGGCTCTCCTCGGCCAGTAATAAAGGTCGCCGGCTCCGGGCTCCGTCCTCACACCGGGCTCCTGGCTGCGCCCGAAAATGCCAGCGCCTCTAGGACCCTCCTCCTTTTCCTCCGAGGTCTGCGGGAAGAGCTGGAGACCCGCGGGGTTCCCTCTCCCCACAGGTCCAGGGGGCTCCGGATCCCCGGCTCCTCTCCACCTCCAGGCGCCAGGTGGTCTGGCTGGAGGTCCCGGGGGCTCCGCCGCCGACGCCTCCGCCCCTCTGCCCGCACCTGGGTCACCACCCGGGGCCGCCGGCAGGTCCCACGAGGGCCACCCGCGCGCCGCTGCTTCCCGCTCCCCCTCCCCGGGCGCGCGGCGGGGCAGGTCTCCTGCAGAAGGACCCGGTCCCCAGGCGTCCCGGCTGCGACGCTGGTTCCATGCAGGGGAGCAGCTTTCCCCCAGACAAGTTCCGTTCCTGGGCGCAGGGGCGGGCCCGCGAGCAGCAGAGGCAGACACCTGGAGCAGGAGCAGGAGCAGGAGCAGGAGCGGGAGCGGGAGCTGGAGCGGGAGCAGCCACCGCGAGGTGCGGGCGAGAGGCGCGCTCCTGCCCGGCATGGCTCGGCGAGGGTGCGCCCGGCAGCCGCGGCTCCCGCTCAGGACCGACACCTGCTGCCGAAGTTGCTGCTGAGAGTTAGACACATGTCACACACCCCCGCCCGGGGAGCGGGGGACAGGAGCTGACCGGGAGCTTGGGGGGTGGGATTTGGGGGGGTCACAACCCTCCGGCGCTACGATCCTGCCCCGTCCGGCGCCCGGTGCATTTCTCAGCCAAATCCAAGCCGAGCGCTGCGCGTCCCCAAGGTTCTGAGAGGGACTCTCCGCTCCCGGTGGCTGACCTTGAAAAGTTGCAACCGACACCGGACTGTGGATTAAATGTTGCGACGGAGAGAAGCCCGGACGAAGCCCCACGCTCCTCCCTGCCTTTGGGTGGCTGCCTTCTGGGTAACGGTCGCTCTGCCTATTCACATCCTGGCGATGCTGCCGCTCCGGGAGCCGGCGAGGCGCGCTCCCCGCTCGCTGGAAACAGGTTGCAAAAACAGCCAGACGCTGCCCAGCTGCGCCCAGGAAACTCTCGCCCCCCCAACCCAGGCGACTGGCGAGGCCCCAGCTGCCGGGGAGAATCGGGACTCGAACCCCGCAGCCACTGTCAAAGTTGCTTCTCCTCCTGTTCAAAGTTGACCAGGAGGAGGCGCGGGCCGCTGGGCGGCGAGTCCCCGCAGAGAAGGGACTCGGTGGAGGGGGAGGGCGGGCGCTGCTCCTCCGGGGACGGTGCCGGCGGCCACGGGAGCTTGTTGCTGCGCCAGCCGGTGCAGCCCGGGCGGGGAGCGCGGTGCCTGGAACCGCCGCAGGCGAGGCGGTGCCGGCCGGGAAGGGGGAGGCGGCCTGGCTTCTCCCGGCGGCTCCAGCCGCTGCGCGCGCCTGCGACCCCCAGCGCCCAGTGTTCTGCCTCCTCCCCCACGGCGGCCTCCGCGGAAAGATGCTGGTTTGTGGGGAGACGGGATCCCCTGGTGGTTTACGACTCACTAATCCTACACACGCTTCATTCAAGCCCTTTGTAGCGGCTCCCACTCCTAGGAGCTGGAAGCCGGGCGGGAAGGAGGGCGGAGGCGCGGATCCTGAGCAGCTCTGGGCCAGGGACGGGTGGGACGTGCTCATTCCCCAGGTGTGGGAACCAGCCCGACCGGTCCGGGAGGCCGGAGGGAAGGGAGCTGGGGGGGGGGGGGGGCGGGGAGGCCCGAGCGAGCGCTGCCAATCCGCTGCGGCCCGTGCGCATGCCCAGGCCTCGGGCCCCAGCGGGTAGTACAATGAGGCGCGCACCTCCTCGGGTTTTCCGGGAGAGAAAGGAAGCTCCGAGGTTTCATTCCGAGAGAATGGACAGTTTCCAGGGTGGGATGCAGACTGCGAATGCTCAGTATCCACCCTGACCTCGAAGGCGGTTAGGAAGCAGTCTACCAGGCGCTCTACGCACCATCCAGAACATAATGCAAGTAGTTTTGCTTGATGAAGTAGCGCGAGATGGGAGATGGGGGAAATTCACTTGCACAAATGTGTCACCAAGGCTGACCTTGCCTTTTCAACCACTCCCACCACAGCTGTCAGGGTGTAGTTATTAAAGTGGGCGAATATGCAAATTGTTTGAGAGAAAGTGACAGTGGGAGAGATAAACACATTTTGAAATGAAAAAAAGGCAGCATCTAGCTAGACTCAGGCTAAAGTGCAGTGAAAACTATGCCAACTGTAGTCGATAGAATAATGGCCCTCCAGAAGATGTCCACATCCTAATTCCTAATATCTGTGAGCATGGCAAAAGGTCTTTGCAGTTGTGGTTCAGTTATAAAGAGTTCGGGATGGGGAGAGTATCATGGACTATCCAGGTGGGCCCTTGAGGTCACAGGGGAAGGCAGGAGGGTTAGACTGAAGTGGGGCCATGAGCCAAGTAATGCTGGGAACCTATTGAACCTGGAAAAGGCCCCTACTTGCCCATTTTAGACTTCTAACCTCCAGAACTGTAAGACAATTGGTGTTGTTTGAACCCACTAAGTTTGTGGTAATTTGTTGCATCAGCAATAGTAAAAGTAAACTAATATACCAATTAACCTGAAAATGTAGATTAACAAGAAAAATTTTATAGAAAAATACAAACAAAAATAAGAAGAAATGTTTTAGAAACAAGTAGAACTATAACATTAAATAAATCAAATCATCATGTTATACTCACAAGGAAACACTAGACCATAGCAAATCCAAAGAAATAAATATACATATATACAAAGTGTTTGGAATAAAATATGCATTATACAAAATGTTTGACAGTTACACAATTCCTTTTATGAAGCCAGAATAACCTTACTATCAAAATCAGACAATGACAGAAAAAGAGAAAAAATTATAGACTTATCTATAATAATAACAGGGTAATATGATAATTAGACCGAATGTCTTCCAGAAGTCATTCCGGACATCCTTCCTGACAAAGCCAGGGCTGGAGGGAAGCCAACCTGAGTCCCGGGTACTAGAGGGAAGCCAGTGCTGGCAGCTAGGGGAAGGAAAGCCTACTCTTACACGAATTTTCATGCATCAGGCCTCTAGTTTACTTATACACTGAGTGGCCAGATTATTATGACCACATGACGTTTGTAGGCAAATTAGCTATAATTTCCCACTGAAGTTGCTAGAGGGCCAGACCATTATATTATAAATAGGGAAGCAGGTTGTTTACCACGACAGTAGAAGTGATTTTTTTCTGAAGATATGGTAAACAACACGATTTAACAGCCTTTGAATATGGGATATATTTGAACATGAGTGGCCAGATTATTATGACCACCCCATATTATTATGACGAACCAGTACTTCGTTGGGCCACCTTTTGCCTTCAATACTGCAGCAGTTCTTCTTGGCATTGACTCCACGTGATGTTGAAAGGTGATGCGAGGAATCTGACAACGTGCCTGATGAATAGCATTGTCCAGTTCTGTGAGATTTGATGGTTGTGGAACCAGCTGCCTGATGGCTCTTTTAACTTTGTCCCACAAATGCTCAATTGGACTGAGATCTGGTGATTGTGGGGGCCACTTAAGCAAGGTGAAGTCTCCCTCATGTTCTTGAAACCACTCCTGCACAATACGAGCACCATGGCATGGTGCATTGTCTTATTGGAAGAAGCCATTTCCATTGGGATATGCCATCAACATGATAGGATGAACTTGATCAGCAACAATACTTAGGTATGTTGTGCTATTCAGACATTGTTTCACATGAATTAAAGGGCCCAAATCATGCCAGGAAAACATGCCCCAAACCATAACACTGCCCCCACCAGCTTGAAGGGTTGTACTCATGAATGTGGGGTGCATGCTTTCTGCTGTTTCCACCAAATTCTCAGTCTGCCATCTGCATGCTGCAACTGGAAACGTGATACATCGGACCACATGACTTTTTTCCAATGTTCGACTGTCCAATCCTTGTATTCCTGTGTGAATTGGAGATGTTTTATCTTGGTAACTGCAGACAACAAAGGTGTTCAAACAGGTCTTCGGCTGTTTTGCTGATACTCACTCCATGGCTCTGAGCGCCAACAATCATCCCATGTTCAAAGGCTGTTAAATCGTGTTGTTTACCCATATCTTCAGAAAAAAATCACTTCTACTGTCGTGGTAAACAACCTGCTTTCCTGTTTATAATGGTCTGGCCCTCTAGCAACTTCAGCGGGAAATTATAGCTAATTTGCCTGCAAACGTCAGGTGGTCATAATAATCTGGCCACTCAGTGTACAGTTAGTTATTCATATATATACAGTAATTAATTATATCATATGAATTATTTTAGTAAACAAATATTTTCCCCAAGTTATGTAGGTAGATTAGTGAAAAAAATAAAGGTCTGCTCTCACTGAATTTATATTCTCTTGGAGGAGATAAGCAATAAACAAATAAATATGTAACGTCAGATGATAAGTACTATGGAGAAAAAAATAATGGAATAAAGTAATAAAGTAATGGAATACAGCAATTAATGGGTAATGGCTCCCCCTTTATAAAGATGGTAGTGAAAGCCTCTTTAATAAAGTGATGTTTTAGTATTTACACACGCATATCCAAAAATACCAAAGAAAATCCTGACAAGTTGATTTCAACACCACCTGTTTGTTGTTGTTGTTGTTGAATATGGCATTTAATAAGGCTTGTCCCCAGAATGCCAAGATACCTTAACATTTACAACATTTTAAAAATAATGAAATTGAGATATTGAAGGACAAAGATACATTCATCTCAACAGATGCAGGAAAAAACATTTGGTTAAATTCAATCATCATTATTAAATCTGTTAGCAAACTATAAGTAGAGAAGTTTCCTTAATATAATAAACTAGAGGCCCGGTGCACAAAAATTTGTGCACTCGGGGGTAGGAGGTCCCTCAGCCTGGCCTGTGCCCTTTTGCAGTCTGGGACCCCTCGGGAGTGACCACTTGCTGGCTTAGGCCTGCTCCCCGGGGATTGGGCCTAAGAGGGCAATCAGACATCCCTCTGGCAGCCTGGCAGTCCTCAGGGGATGTCCACTTGCCAGCGGGGAGCAGGACTAAGCTGCAGTCGGACATTCTTAGGGCTACTGAGGAGGCAGGAGAGGCTCCCACCACCACCACTGTACTGGCATCCATCAGCCTGGCTTGTGGCTGAGCAGAGCTCCCCCCAGTGAGAGTGCACTGACCACCAGAGGGCAGCTCCTACATTGAGCATCTGCCCCCTGGTGGTCAGTGTGTGTCATAGTGACCAATCATTCCCAGTCTTTCTGCTGTTAGGGTCAGTTTGCATATTACCCTTTTACTATATAGGATAGAGGCCTGGTGCATGGGAGGGGGCCGGCTGGTTTGCTCTGAAGGGTGTCCCAGATCAGGGCAGGGGTCCCACTGAGGTGCCTGGCCAGCCTGGGTGAGGGGCTGATGGCTGTTTGCAGCTGATCACACTCCCTTCAGGTTGGGGGTCCACACTGGGGTGCCTGGCCAGCCTGGATGATGGGATGATGGCTGTTTGTAGCTGGTCACACCCCCTTCAGGGTGGGGGGTCCCCACTGGGGTGCCTGGCCAGCCTGGGTGAGGGGATGATGGCTGTTTGCAGCTGGTCACACCCCCTTCAGGGTGGGGGTCCCCACTGGGGTGCCTGGCCATTCTGGGTGAGGGACTGAGGGCCGTTTCAAGCTGGAGGGTGACTGAAGCTCCAAGCCTTTTTCTTCTTCTTTTTTTTTTATTCTGGGATTTATTTACCTTCTATGGCTGTCACTGGAGCTGAGAGCTGGCTCCAGCTCTGAGGCTGTGGCTGGCTGAAAGCACGTATCTGGGTTTATTTAGCTTCTATAATTGAAACTCTGTTACCATCATTGGTGCTCTAAGCTCTGAGCCCGCTGCTGGCTGAAAGCAGGTTTGTTTAGCTTCTATAATTGCAACATTGTTGCATCCAGAGCTCAGAGCTGGGCTGCAGCAGGCGGGGAACCTTGGCTTCCTCCGTCACTGGAGCAAGCAAGCCTCACATTCGCTTTAGCTGCGTGGCTGCCGGCCGCCATCTTGGCTGGCAGTTAATTTGCATATCTCACTGATTAGCCAATGGGAAGGGTAGCAAAGTTACAGTTAGTTACCATGTTTCTCTATTATTAGATAGGATGTTAACTAAAAAACACAGCAAAGATCTGTGTGGAATGCGGTTTATTTGATAGAAAATGGTAAAATGGTGGTAAAGAACCTCAAGATTACAGCATCATTCTCAAAGTGGTCAGCTGCAGCTGAGGTCTCCAACTTGGAGAGTGGTTTAGGAAATCCTGGAGGTGGGGATGCCTCAGAAGTCCGCTCCTTAACCTGAGCAATGATGCCTTCCTACTTGGATGACTGCCATGCTCTGGCACCTTAAATAAGACTTGGTGACCATGAATAAAATCACAGAGAACTCCAGCCGCTCTATTGGAGCTTGCACAATGCCAACCACCTATCTTTTGGGAAATACAATTTTCTTATCAGTAAAACAGGGATACGCATTCCTGGTCTCAGCTCTGCCCATGCAAGTTGTTATAATAATTAGGCACATAGGAAAAGACTTTATAAGTGTACAATATTTGTTTCCTCTTAGTAGTTCAACTATTTCTTGCTATTAGCAAAATTTAAATGCCATCAAGAACATATAAGTCTTGAAAGAGATCATGCTTAATAAATTAATCTAAAGTAATGAGTTTATTTTATAAGAAAATTTAGAAAGCATTCACTGCAAAAAGAAAAAATAAATGTCTTTCAAATCTTTTCCCAAAGCTTATCTCATCTGTAATTATATTTTTTTAAATGAAAATTGTCGCAGCTCATCTATTTCTGTAGGTTCTAGTTTAGAAATATAATCGGAAAATATGTTGGCTAATCATTGTCTGGTTCACATCAGAGGTCATTTGTCTGCACAAAAACTGACTTGAACATGGATTTTTCTGTGTCAGCATGCCCCAGGTTTCTAATACATAATATTGATTTTTTATATACAAAAGAGAACATGTAAATTATTACCTGTCCTGGCATTTCTATACAATCTATTAACTTCATTTAGTGTTTGGTGTGTGAAAAAAGACATATTACAAAATAAGAGAAGTGACTATTTTAAGTTTTAAGATACATCATTGAACAGGAAAAGTGTTACTCAGCTCTCAGTTTACTTCTCAGATAATTATTCTTTCCTTTTGGCTCCAGAGAATACAAACGGACCATTTCTCGAAGAGAAATTCTAACATGCAACCAGTAGGTTATTATTTTCTGAGATTCAAAATATGTCTTTTTAAAAGATCGTGGCTGCTTTCTCTGTCCCTAAATTACTAATTGTTAGTTTGAAAGCCGTTCATTGACTATCCTTCCCCTTTGCCACATGTAACAACCCCTCTAGAATCAATAACAAAAATGGTACTGTTAGGGACAAATCGCCAATATGATTATGTCTATCTCAAAATTCACCTACCAATATACAATTATATAAAATTTAATATGAAAGAACAATAATGAAAAGAATCCTTTATTTAAGACAGAAAAATGTGTCTGTTGGGCTACGTAAAATATGTTTGGACCAAAACACCATATTGCATAGCCAAGTATTTTTTGTCTTGTTTTTTAATCAGAAAGAGATATGAATGTAAAAAGGGGTAAAATTAAAGATGAATTAACACACATACATTCTAACCTTTAGCAACTCTTTATGGAAGTGAATGCTCTGTGAAATGCAGCCTCACTTTGTGATGAAAATCCATTGAGAAGCAAAGATACCAGTTGGCACTGAGCCAGTAAGATACACTGGAGACCAGAGGACCTCAAGCTTTAGGCCCTTATAACTTCTCTGTAGGGCGACTAATATGGTTAAGCCTCGGACTGACCTGTTGCCAAAGCCACAAACAAGTCCCAGCTTAGAGGGCACAGTCTTCTTAGCATAATTAGGCTTCACCTTATGACGCTCCCTAGATCCTTCCTAGGTAGCTAATGGGCTGTGGGAGGTGCAGGCAAAACAAGTGCTGCCAAAATAAGTGAAACTCACAAGAACATTGTAACTATGGTGACCACTACCTTGCTTACCTCTGGCTATAAAATAAAGGCTCAGCTTGTCTCTGGATCTCTCTCTGTGGCCTCAGCCAGGGACAGGAAGATCCACCTAGACCCAGCTTATTCTCTCTGTCATTTCTTCATCCTTTCGCCACCCTCACTCAGGCTTTCAAACCCTTGGCTGAGCTGGCTCGGCACACTTCTCAAGCAATATATTCCCCCTAGTTATTAATTTAGCTTTAAATCCTATAAATAATCATAGTAAGCAGAACTTTTCAGCAGTGTCCAAAGAAAAATGTGATATTATAAAGATACATATTTTACTTCCTTCTATTATTTGGATCCAAGCTGTATATTGATTGATTCAATAAGATTCCTTCTAAGACTCTCCAGAACAAATCCTCCTGTTCTACTATTGCTGAGTCTCTGATCCAGTATTATACTTTACGTCAGCTTTCTGTGTAATGTTGATACTGAATAATACTCAAATATAAAAGCACGTAAAGCCGAACTACAGGAGTATTCTTTTTAAAAAGTTTTCAATACTAATTTGAATTTTTAGCCAATTGACTAGAATGTAATATTTCGATACAAAACCAGTGAAGAATATTTATACATTTCTATATGAAAATTGAAAAGCTGAGATAGAAGGATTATAAGTGAGGAACACATCACTGATTTGGCTCTCTCGGCAATCTATTAAATTTTAACTCCAGCGAATAAATTGATTCAATGGACATATCTAAGCCTTAAGTCCTACTGCTTTGAGCAATTACAGTCTTGATTAATAGTTAAAATATAAATTGTGCTGAGGCAGGACAGTAAGAAGCTAGAAAAATTCCTTGGCACGTGGAAGGGGGAAACGGAGATGGATAGCTGAACAAAATGGGTGAGCAACTAACTTATAGCCACATACACAAGGTCACCAGGATGGAAAGCCCTGGGTGCCTAGCAACGGGCAAAACTGGTGCCAGACCTCACCCCCAGGGTGGCCTTTTCTCCCCGGCATACCAATGGCCCTGCCATTTAGACCCCCTGACCTTTCCTCCCCAGAGATGACATCTAAACCTCAGTTGTATTTCAGCTCCAGACAATGCCAGGACCAGCTGCATTGACTAATGACCCCCTACCCTAGCTCTGATCAATCAGTGGAGACAGCGACCCTAAAAGAGTACAGCTGGAAAAGCTGATGACTATTCTATTGAGATTCACCCCTGGGACCTTCCCTAAAAAATCCTCACCCTTGAATGTCCTTATGGCTCTCCCTCCTTGGACATGCCAGAACCTTTCCTCTCTACCTCTTCTTCCCTCCAGGCAAGCTGCCTTTATCTTCCTCTCTCCTAAGCTCTAAGGAACCTTCTTTTTGCATCTGAAACTTGTTCCCTGAGCCCATTTCTGCTATGCATCACTTATTCTACCTCTGTGACTTTCTAAATGAACTTTCTCTTATAGTTTGAGTCTTGCCTCTGAATTCTTTCTTAACCGGAACTCCAGTACCGTGGTTACTGAACTGAGGTCCGGTCTGACTGCACGGCTCTAACACCTGGTGCTGTTTTTTTTTGCCACCACCAACAGGTTCATGTTCATCCCTTCATAAATTTGATATCCTTCCCTAAGCATCCACCTTCAGGGGTAGGGAAGCCTTTCATTTTCACTCTCAGATAACAAAGTAGCCCATCAGCTCCTCGTATATTAGAGAGAGGACATGCATGTGATAATATGACTGAGGCCCCTTGCAGTGCTCTACCTTCCCGGGGAGGTGACCCTGATGATTGTGTACACAAGGTTGGCCCCTGTTAGGCAGTATAGGGAAGGGTAGCTTCCATGATTGCAAGATGCTTTTTAGCTCACTGGAAAAGAGAACACGCATTTGCTCTATGATGGACTTCTATGAATGAATATATTGGACTTCATAAAGAATTTTATTTATAAGATAAGAGAATTTGGCTGCTAAATGGAAATTAAAGATCAATGATCTAGCACAAATCCTTCATTTTCAAAATAAGGACACTGACCAAAGTGGGTGAGGTTGTTTGCTCTCCTTCGTGCAGTGCAGCACATGTAGACTTTGAACTAAAAACCAAGTTCTCTGAAAGGGAGGCAATTAGTCAGTGGGTCAGGAAGGCTTCCTGAAAGAGGTGGGAGGTAAAAGGGCAGCGAGGGAGGAGTTGGTTATTGAAGTGGGAGGAGGAAGAATCCGTGCTGCAAGCAGAGGGATTGCCCCTTGGAAAAGACTGGGAGAAGAGAAAAAGGAAGATTATGGAGCAAGGAGCACTTCGGTGTTGCTAGCATAATGTAGGAGAATTATGTTTAAAATATACTTTTATTAGTTTCAGAGAGGAAAGGAGAGGGAGAGAGAAAAATGTCAATGATGTGAGAGAATCATTGATCAGCTGCCTTCAGCACCCGCCCCCCCCCCGCCCCCCCCCCCCCCACACACACACACTGGTGTATTGAACCCACAATAGGACCAGGAATCGAACCTCGACCTCCTGTTAATAGGTCAATGCTCAACCACTGAGCCAACCAGCCAGGCTGTAGAATTTTTGTTCTTAAAAAGGTTAGTGTCAATTATATTTTTTGAAGAGTACTTAATAAAGAAAATAATTACATGATATTTGACTTGGAGATCTACTTATCCTGAGTCTGGTAATATTTAAATATAATCTTTTATTTATTCAACAATATTTATCGCTTACTTCTTCTGTGCCAGGAATTGTGCTGTGTGTGCAAAACATATAGTGGCAAACTAAACAGCTATGGTCCATCTCCTCAAGGAACTTACACTACAATAGGAAATTCAATCAGGCAAGTAGGCACTGAATTAGAATCTACCATGTACCATGACAAAGTTAGTTCTAGAATAGGGAGGTGGGGCTGCTAATGAAAACATGAAGAGCTGTCTTATGCAGACTGTCTAAACAAGGTTATAGTAGCTTCCCTTGAGGCCTTCAAGTGAATGGGGTGGGGGAGGGGAGGGGAGAGTTGGACATCCAGAAGAAACTAGGACAGAGCTGAAATTCAACAAGATAGACACTAAACAGCAGCAGCAGTACAATGTGACTGGGAATAGAGTTAAAAATGAACTAGGGAGAGTCAGGTCAGAGAGGCGATAAAAGGACACATTATGAATGCACTTAAAAGCTCGTGATTTCCCCCAGAGCATCCCCCTACAAGGATGCCCTGAGGGGGAGACGGGAGTCAGTGGAGGTGGGAACCCATCTGAACAACATCCACCCTTTGACTCTCTTCTTTCTGCCAGTAGCCTTTCCTTTCTTCCAGCATCCCTGCTTCTTTTGCACCTCATAAATCCTATATAATAAAAGGCTAATATGCAAATCGACAGAACGACTGGTCACTATACCTGCACTGACCACCAGGGGGCTGACACTCAATGCAGGAGCTGCCTCCTGGTGGTCAGTGCGCTCCCACAGGGGGAGCGCTGCTCAGCCAGAAGCCCTAAGTCGGGCTCATGGCTGGCGAGCGCAGGGGCAGTGGCTAGACTAGAGCCTCTCCCACCTCCATGGCAGTGCTAAGGATGTCCAACTCTTTCATTAGGTACCAGGCAAGGTAGTCTTGGGAGAGTCTCTAATCTTCCTATCGTCATGTCTCTTCATTTGTAAATGGGTAAGGCATTTAAAAAATGTAATATTCCAAAAAATAGCAATTTTTTAAAATGTTCACATAGTGTCCATATTAGTGATATACACTTTTATATTATTTATAAAAATATCTCTTTGATACAAGACCTTTGTAGAAAAGAAAAAAAATTTAAAAACTCTAATATAGGTGACCAACTTCACTACTAATATTTATGAGTTATAAAGAAATAGTGGCTTGTTACAATTACATGTTGCTGTGTCTACCATATGGTATATGATACATGTACTATTAGCTAAAAACATGGACTGTGTTTAAGACTATTGGGTTGTATGTGGTCTGTGTACTTATGAACTGAGAATGATTGAAAAAATGATTGAAAATATTTACAGTGATTTTTCAGGTGGTACATCATATGTGTGGTTTTATTTTCATATATTTTTTTCAAATTTCTGTAAAAAACGTTATTCTTAAGATGAGGAAAAAGTAAATTTTTAAAAGCATGTTGTTCACTTAGAATTAACCAACATTTTGAATTCACTAATGCGCTTCATTCACCTCTAAGACACGGTCGGTCTGCCCATGGCCCACCCAGTCCCTGACAGTTACTCCCCGGCAGCCCCAGACACTTGGCTCCCTCCCTCTCCTTGAACTGTGTGGCTTGCAGAGTCAAAATCAGCTGTGTCTGTTTCTTTAAAGTGAAACCCAGTTGTTCTTATCACTCTAATTATTTAGGTTACCATTATGTAAAATCTAATGAGGTAATTATGAAAATAAAGTGTTGTTATCTTTGAATATTTTATAAAGAAATGATTAAAATGCTATTAAGTTAGGTGATGGTGAGACAACTGTGAAATATTATGATAAAAACTTAAAATGCTTATACTTTTAGATTGCTTTACGAGTGATAAGTCCTTTTTTTCCTTAATGAAACTAAGCTGGAAATGTGAATGATGTGTTATGGGTGTGGTGTATGCAAGAAAGAAGATGAGGACCTTGCATCAGAAGACAACACTCAAAAGGCTGGTGAATAAACAATAAATTTACAGGTTTATATTACTATAAAGTATTCAAGTTATGTGTTCATCACTGTTTAATGAGTCCTCACATTCATTGCTTTTCAATTATGTAACAAACTATAGATTTTCCTCGAATTAGATAAGAGAATTCCTATCATACTATTGATTTAGATGCCAGTATGTTAAATAATTATTCTGTGGCTCCATCTATCTTACACTTGAACGTCAAGCCCTTCCTTTCTTTTCAAATCCTTTAACTATCAACAAATTTTAGATACACCCTGAACTATAATGATCTAAAGAAAACAGGCTGAGCAAAAATTATCTCAGAAGTACCCATTAACTATTGGCTTTTAATCCTGACTATTCTTCTAATTACTACAATTTTTAGGGAATTCATTTCTTGGTCAAATCAGTCCATTCACTCAACTTTGTTGGCTCCTATAGAGCAAAGGATTATCACTATAGTTTATATTTTTGAATATTTAAATAAAAAGAATTTTACCTTGACTAAATTAAAGTGTTACTATTTTTCAGAATAGTTTGTAAGGGGAGAAATAGACAGATATAATTATTTTAAGTGCTTATTTTTTTTTTAAGTTTTTAGAAAGTTGATTTCAGAGAGAGGAAGGGAGAGGGAGAGAGGAATAGAAACATCAAGGATGACAGAGGATCACTGATTGGCTGCCTCCTGCACACCCCCTACTGGGGATCTAGCCTGCTACCTGGGCATGTGCCCAGATCTGGAATTGAACCGTGACCTCCTGGTTCATGGGTCAATGCTCAACCACTGAGCCACAAGGCCAGGCTTATGTGCTTATTACTTGAACAAATATTTGCTATCTGTTATGTGAAAGACAGTGCAGTGTATTTGTATGTACATTAAAAAAAGAAAAAAAAAAGACCTTATATAAGAAAACCTGATATGCCTATTGTCCTCACTTTGGGGAAGTTTTCTTTTGATGATTTTAAATACGAAGTATGAAATAGACTATGTAAAAAGTGAAGTGAAAGCCAATAGTATAGCTAAAATAATTCTTTGATAAAGGCATGTTTCCATGAATAATATGAAGACAAATGCATTAAATTTAAAACAGTGGGCAAGAAAAATAAGAAAATAAAAATAACAAGGGAAGCTCTCAGGATTTAGATTAAAGGTTATTGTTGTGTTAATCTGAAAATTCATCATAGTTTTCTACTAAAACCTGTACACTGAATCAATGCCTGGCATTTTCTCACTGTCTTCAGCAATGCATTGCCAATGAGGGCATTTGCTCTTGAGCCTTCCCCACAGGAGAGCTACGGCCTTCGGGGTGAAAATTTTTCTAAAGCAGCAGACCTGCCATTGCTGATCTGTCAGGGTGAGTCAGGCATTCTGCTCCCTAAGGAAACAAATAAACATCAAACACAATGCAAACAATTTCATCAAAGGCATTTGACAAATTAGTAGGTGCCCTAAGGAATCAAAAGCAAGGGCAGAAGCAAATAGCACTTCATTCATTATAATCCCTTGGTTTCAATATTCCAAACGTAAATCAAACCATCTTTTATGTCTTCTGATATTTAATTACACAAATACACAGGCTTGAAACCTGGCCAACATTACAGGCTTTCGTACACTGCTACTACTCATTGTTCACTCTTCCTACAAATGTTTATCAGGCTTCTACTACTCCAAGGAACAGTGCTGGGCACTGGAAGAATGTCATGGTGGACAGAAAGCAACAAGGACTCTCCCTCACCAAGCCCTGAGTCTACTGGGTGGGGATGGCGAAGCAGGCATAGTAATTAAATCTTCACACAAGCAAATATGAAACTGCAGTAAATGCAAATTTGATGGCGAGCTATGCGATTCATAGAATCTACGATTTTATCTCATCCAGAAGGTCAAAGATGGCCTGTATAAGAAGTTCAGAGGGATTCTTAGAAGTTAATCACTCAAAAAGGGAGGAAGGGACACTCCAGGCAGAGGAAATATCCACCCTCTGAAGCATGGAGACAAGAGAGGATCTGATTCGTTGAGACTGGAAGGAGGTCATTGGCTAATGCAGAGCGTGCCAAGGTGCTGTGGCATGCCATGGGTTTGAAAGAGAGACGAAGGAGCCAGAGCACGAAGGACCTCACAGCTATGATACATGGTTTTGCCTCTATCTTGAGAGAGATATAAAGTCAAAGGAGTGTATGACTTGTGTGTGTACTTGTTTCTGCATGTGTGTGTGTGTTCACGCATGGGTGTGTCTGCTGGTAGTGAGGGTGTCATGCTACTTGAGTGGCATGGCTTGATCCAGTTTTCTTTCATATTCTTATACTTTACTTAATCATTTCTTAATTTTACCAACAAACAACTGTCCTTGTTAACAGTTTCTCCCTATGGAAGGAGTAATTGGAGTTGAATATAAAGTAGTTTATATCTAGATTGTGGAAAGCACAAATATAGCATCATTTATGAAGATATCAATCACAAGTTTTGCACATCATTTGTAACATAATGTAACTGAATGGCTTTTTTAAATGTATGGTCTGTATTCCAAAATTCAGGTATGGCAAAAGTAGTTTTACAGTTGTTTGGATGGAAAATACTACAACAATTAAGAAATAATACAAGAATAAACACCTTGTTTCATGCACTCACAACTGTAGACCTACTTTTGCCCTACCCTGTACCACAATTTGCTTTTCACATGAAGAGGATCAAGAGAAAGCTTGTTAATACTAAAACCAATTAAATACTTGAATAATCACCCTTTGCATATACACCGTTGTTCCTGAGCAAAATAATGAATAAAATATTATATACCCACCAGTATTGGTTACATTAAAAGTGAATAGTCTTCCTATTTTAGAGAATTTAAGATAGAGTACATGTACAAGAGGTTGGAAATATAAAAGATCTGAATATACTCTAAGCATAGCACACTGAACGACAATATACAAATTAACACATTTTAATAATAATAATAATAATAATAATAATAATAATAATAATAATAACTTCCTGACATGGGTGACTTCAGCAATAAAGAGAACCCAGCTCATAGAATATTCTCTTTTCAAATCAATTTAGTAACACAGTCATATACCTATAGAATTATGGACACTATTACACATGTTGCAGAACTCCAGTTTTTCATGGACTTCTTACTTGTTATGTGTCAGGTGCTTTCAAAGTTTCCAGATTGACTCTTTGCTTGCAGGAGGGTCCTCACAGAGCTTGCGTCCCGGGCTTGCTGAGGCCTGAGCGCGGATCACAGAACCTCACTGCATCCCACCTCCGCGTAAACACGCAGGAAGGTGCTAATTCTGTTTTGCACTAGTCATTTGCACCTAGTGGGGAGGCAGGCATGTAGCCAGGGTCTCCGGAACAGCCCGCCTGGAACCAAGAGCAGACTATGTTTTCAAAAAAATTGAAAATGGCAAAGGAAGCTTCCCCCACCTGGAGGAGCCCTCACTCCATTCAGGCAGTACAGGCCCAGCGGCATCATCCCACTGGATGCGGGGGAACGTGAGGAGCCACCCCCGTCTCTGGGAATCAATCCCCGGCTTCATGGAACTGTTGTCCATTTTTCCCATCTCCACAAGGTTCCTCACCCTTTGCCACTGGAACCTGACGTCATTCTGCTGGTCACATGCCTTGTGAGGTGGAAATGGCCGCTCCCACTCTAGAAATGAAGACCAAGCCCTTCTGAGCGTTACAGTGACTCATCACATGAACAAGCAACTGAGTCGAGGCCCTGAGCAACACTACGGAATCCTTTGCGGATGGAACTGTCAGAAAAGGGCAGGGAGGCTGGTGGTGAGTACATTGTCACGTGAGCAGGATGAAGAGAAAAAGAAACCCGTTCCATACATGTGCACCTATGACCCAGAGAGGAGATATCTAGGTAGATATCATACGTATTATACAGAGATTAGTGTCTTTATAGCTGCCTGTATAGACATAGGTGCATATACATGAAGTATATGCTTTTGTTTTTTTCCTAATCAATACCATCTGTATGGATAAGTTTGACTTCTTTCAAATGACTTTTCCATCTCAACTCTACAGCTGAGACTCAGTAGGATGTAAGCATTGCACTGTGACCGCTACTTAGGGGTAGAGCCAGGGGCCCCATGTCCTGCTTTTCTGTCTAGGGCCCAGATTGCCTCCCTTGCTGAAGATTTTAGTTGAAGAATAGCTAGATGTCAATTTTCCAATTATGTGCGATTTGGTTTCCATTTTCCTCATTTTTCTTGAAGATATACAGGGTGCCCCCAAAATATATACACACACTTTAACAGTTGATAGCTCAATTGTGAAAGTGAAATGTATTTTAATAAGCACTGCCTTTAAAATTATTCAAAGTGCGTGTATACATTTTGGGGACACCCTATACATACCCCTTGCACTATTTTATGAACGTGAGAAACCTATTGAAATATGTCTTTTCCACACGGTAATCTATGTGTGCAGATGTTTTTTATTTCCGAGAAGAAATTTTATGTGAACTATTGAGTTCATCCTGTTACACTTCAGTGTCACCCAGGTTTTTATGTTCACTCCTCTGCTGAAACTACATGTCCGTTGACTTGCTAAAAGCAAGAACATAATGCTCCCACTTGGGGCGTTAATGACAGTGACTGGGGTGATAAGATGAGTACCTCAAAGCCTCTAGAACAGTGGTTCTCAACCTCCTGGCCCTTTAAATACAGTTCCTCATGTTGTGACCCAACCATAAAATTATTTTCATTGCTACTTCATAACTGTAATGTTGCTACTGTTCTGAATCATAATGTAAATATCTGATATGCAGGATGGTCTTAGGCGACCCCTGTGAAAGGGTCGTTCGACCACCAAAAGGGGTGCGACCCACAGGTTGAGAACCGCTGCTCTAGAATGTATAACACATAAAACTAACTCAGAAGGACGGGAGCCTAGATGTTATAAATATAGTTACTGTAGAGATTCGGTCTTAAGGCCTGGGAGTGTGCAATCCTCACTCTCATTGTTAACTAAACCAAATGTTTCCCAGCTATTGATAATGCTCTAAGTAAAGAAGGGAGGCTCATGACAATCATAGTGCAGATTAAAACAGAACAAAAGGGATGCAGGAAGATTCTAAGTGTTGAGTTCCCAAAATATGTCCCTAAAATCCTTCCTTGAAGAGAGCAGCGGCAGTTCAAAGCTTCAGCCCTCCAAAGTTATTTCAGAATGCGTAAAGGATACGTACGTGAAGGGGAAAATCCAGAGGCCAAAGAGAAAATCTACTTTATTTATTTTATTTTTTTGTGTGTGTTATTTTAAATATATTTTTATTGATTTCAGAGAGGAAGGGAGAGGGAGAGAGAGATAGAAACATCAATGATGAGAGGGAATCATGGATCGGCTGCCTCCTGCAAGTTCCCCACTGGGGATCAAGCCCACAACCTGGGCATGTGCCCTTGACTGGAATCGAACCCAGGACCCTTCAGTTCACAGGCCTATGCTCTATCCACTGAGCCAAACCGGCCAGGGGCTAAAATCTGCTTTATTTTCAGGCTTGTGGCCTCCTCCACTTTCTAGAACCTTACCCAGGAGTAAAACTGTCCTAACCCAGCAGCCCTAATTACCCGGGGAATCTAGTCAGAGGCACTTGCCCAGTCCATCTAGTCTGAGTCCAGCGCATTCAAGATTGTGGGTTGGGTCCTAGCTGGTTTGGCTCAGTGGATAGAGTGCCGGCCTGCGAACTGAAGGGTCCCAGGTTCGATTCCGGTCAAGGGCACATGCCTGGGTTGTGGGCTCAATCCCCAGTAGGGGGTGTGCAGGAGGCAGCCAATCAATGATTCTCTCTCATTATTGATGTTTCTCTCTCTCTCTCTCCCTCTCCCTTTCTGAAATAAATAAAAATATATTTAAAAAAAAAGATTGTGGGCTGGGAGTGCACATGGGTGAGCTGAATGGAAAGCCCTCCCTTCTTCAGTCTGAGTGGACACTGCAACTTTCGTCTTCCTCTGAAACTACCCAGAATCTCTGAGAACCTCCCCACAGTTGTGAAAGGTCCTCCCGTCCCCAGCTGTGTTAGGCCTCATTATATTTCTCAAGGTCTCCAAATAATGGCATTGCCATGATGCTGCTGAACTTGTGGGGTGTTTCTTCTGAGATGCTTGGCTTCTCACGCCTGATTTTCTCCAGGAGGGTTAGGTGAGGAGCTCCCTCGCTGCCTTGCAGAAGGTCATGCCAGGGTGGGCTCATTAACTGCCTCCCGCAGCCAATCTGTTTCATTCGATCCAATCTGTTTCATTCGATCACGTGAAGTGTGCATGTTAGTCTGGCTAGATCTTCCCTGTATTGATAGCCCTTCATTTGGAAACCCAGCTTTCATGTATAAATAAATGTATAATTAAAACATCAGCCATAGAGTGCATGTATAAAGAAAATGTATAACTTCCTCATTGGCTACAGATTTTCTTCAGAAAAACAAATATTATTTCATATGAGGTTTTGGAATTAATAGAAATCTGTTCAGTTGTGATTTATGTACACTTCCAATCTGAAATTGTTACAGAGGAAATTGTGGCAGTTAATCAACATGCAAATTACATGTTTATGTATGAGTTAAAATAAATTTTGACAGAAGTATGCATGCCAAATATTAAAATTTAAAGCTTTAGCCTTGGAATGAAAGTGACTCAAACCACAGAAAGATCTGCCTTACCTGTAGATATATTGAAGGTCAAGAGAGTTTTAATTAATATTTGCCAGATAATTTTTCACTTGTTGATAACAAGTGCTATAAAATAAAATATTCAAAATGCAGGAAGTCAGAAAACACTCATATTCAAAACCTCACTGCCACCTCCATCACAGCACATTGTTATAATATCTATTCCAATAAATATAATTTTTAGATATGTGTTCAGCATTAAAATGGGTACACTTAAATGACCATTCTAAGGTAGAATTTCTGTTCATAAATATTTAAAAATGGACTCCTGTTTCTGAATCTCAATCATGAAAGTTCAACTTTTGTTAGAAACTTTACAAGATTCTGAATAAAAGAAAGGAGTTGTGTCCTGTCCAGGTAGCTCAGTTAGTTAGAATGTAGTCCCAATATATCAAGGTTGCAAGTTCAATCCCCCATCAGGATACATACAAGAATCAACAAATGAATGCATAAATAAGTGGAAGAAAGAGACTTTTAATTAATGTTATTCTTTCTCTTCCTCTCTCTCTAAATCAATAAAATTTTAAAAAGCAGTTTCTTTGAAAAGGTATGAGATTGAAAGTGAAACACAAAGTAATTAAAGTAATTTTCATTTGGAAGATCCTCAGGTAAATATGATTAAACACAAGTCAAATGTTAGCTACAGTTCTGTACTAGACAGTGTGCTAATTGCATTACATTCATTATTCTCTTTAAAGAAGGGAAAATTGGGAATTGAAGGAAATTGAACCAAACTTAGGCCAAAGGAATGAAATAATTTGACCAGATCATGCTGCCAAAAAGTAGTAGAGCTATGTTTTCAATCATGGCTTGGTCCCAGACTCCTTGCACTGTACATCTCAGACTAAATGATAGACTAACAACAATGCTTTCTCCCACAATTCCTTGTCATTTCCTGGGTACACTGCTGGTTAATGAATTTGATGTGGAACTAAAGGTGGAGTTACAAGGTCCAGGATAGCACCCGTAATGCCAAGAAACAGTTCGAGAAGGAAAGAGACTAGCTTTTGGCGTGAGATACAACAGGATGTCAGAAGAGGGTAACTGTGAAGAAGATAAGCCGATCGGGGCCGGCTCTGGGCGGAGACTAATCCTATCTAATAAAAGAGAAACATGGTAATTGGTGTACGACCGCTACCCTTCCCATTGGCTAATCAGGGCAATATGCAAATTAACTGCCGGCCAAGATGGCGGCCAGGAGCCAGACAGCTTGAAACTAACATGAGGCTTGCTTGCTTCAGTGATGGAGGACTCCAATGTTACCCGCCTGCCACTGCAGGCCTCTGAGCTGCAACTCTAAGCAACTATGTAACAAATATAGAAGCTAAACAAAACCCAAGAAACCTGTTTTAGTCCGCCGGGCTTCAGCCAGCAGGATCGCAACATTGTAAGCAAAGGCAAGAAACCTACTTTCAGCAGCGGAGGCCTAAGAGCTGGAGCCAAGCCTCAAAGCTAAAGCTGGCCCAGAATACAAAAAGAAAAAAAGGAGCAGTTGGGAGCTTCAGTCACCCCGAGCCTGAAAACAGCCCTCAGCCCCTCACCCAGACTGGCCAGGCACCCCAGTGGGGACCCCCACCCTGAAGGATGTGTGATCAGCTGCAAACAGCCATCATTCCCTCACCCAGGCTGGCCAGGCACCCCAGTGGGGACCCCATCCTGATCCAGGACACCCTTCAGGGCAAACCAGCCGGCACCCACCCGTGCACCAGACCTCTACCCTATATAGTAAAAGGGTAATATGCCTCCCAGCACCGGGATCAGCGGAGCCACAAGGCCTCCCGGCACTGGGATCAGCGTGACAGGGGGCAGCGCCCAAACCCCCTGATCGCCCTGCGGCTCTGTGTGTGACAGGGTGCGGCGCCCCAACACCCCCCCCACGGGCCCTGCTCTGTGTGTGACGGGGTAGAGCCATAACCTCCCCATCGGCCCTGCCCTGAGTGTGACAGTGGTGGCGCCCCAACCCCCTGATGGGCCCTGTTCTGTGGGTGATAGAGGGTGGCGCCCCAACCCCCTGATGGGCCCTGCTCTGTGCGTGACAGGGGACAGCGCCCCAACCCCCCTGATCGGCCCTGCTCTGTGAGTGACAGGGGGCAGTGCCCCAACCCCCTGATTGGCCCTGCTCTGTGCGTGACAGGGGGCGGCGCCCCAACTCCTCAATCGGCCCTGCTCTGAGTCCAACCAGGGGCTGCACCTAGGGATTGGGCCTGCCCTCTGCCACCCGGGAGCAGGCCTAAGCCAGCAAGTCATTTTCTCCTGAGGGGTCCCAGACTGCGAGAGGGCACAGGCCGGGCTGAGGGGCCCCCCTCCCCCCCGAGTGCACAAATTTTTGTGCACTGGGCCTCTAGTTAACAAATAAGAGGGCTTCAGTGAGACGGCCAGGCATAGAGAATGGAAAAGGTGTTAGGAATGCAGAATGACAAATTTAAAATGTACATTAAAGAAATTTAATTATAAAGTGGAGACGAAAATCAACCAGGAATTCAGAGCCAAGACTCAAACTATAAGAGAAAGTTTACGTAGATAGCCACAGAGGTAGAAGTGAGCTGTAGAAGCAACAGGCTCAGGAAACAGTTACAGAGACAAAAGAAGGGCCTTGGAGCTTAGGAGAGAGATACCTGCCTTGAGAGACCATAGAGGGAGAAGTCTGAGCATGCTCCGGGGGGGGGGGGGGGGGAGAGGGAGAAGAGAGAGAGAGAGAGAGAGAGAGAGAGAGAGAGAGAGAGAGAGAGAGAGACTCAGTCTGGGGCAAGAAGAGGGTGAGGAAACACACAGGCCTGCTCCATAGAGGGAGCTTTTTTCTGAGGTCTCAGGGGCGGATCTCAATAGAATACTCACCAGCTTTCCCCTTGTGCCTCATCAGGGTCCTGGTCTTCACTGATTGGTCAGTGCCAGGGGGTCATCACTCCTTGCAGCTGGTCCTGATGTCAGGCATGACTCATTCTGTCTGATTTTGCTGCTTCTCTGGGCCTGGAGCTAAAACACAGCCGAAGTCTAGATGGCATCTCCAGAGGTTAGTGCAGTGGTTCTCAACCTTGGCTGCACATTAGAATCACCTGGGAATCTTTTTAAAATCCTGATTTCTGGGCCTCATCCTCCGGAAATTCTGTTTCTTTGTTACTAATGTTGTGGCCCCACCCCATAACAAATTGTCTGTGTCTATGAGTTTTGGATATTTGGGTGTTGTTGTTGTTTTTTTTGTTTGTTTGTTGTTTTTTTTTTTGTGTGTGTGTGTGTGTGTGTGTGTGTGTGTTTGCTTAATCCTTTCACCTTTTTCACCCAGCTTTGCAACGTCCTTTCCGCTCTGACAGCTTGTAACAAGTCTACATATTTATGGAAAGAAGTGAAAAAAAAAAAGACATTTCTAAAATGTCCTACATTTTGTACATTCCTTTTAAGAAGAAAATACTAGTATCTGTATTTTTCTTGTGAATTGAATTGTATTTTTATAAGTTCAAAATGACCTTTTTTATCTCAGTCCACTCCACCTTTCTTAAAGGAAGGTCTATTCTTGAAATGGGGCCTATCAGGCAAGGAGTTAGCGCCCTCTTGGATATTCTGGGTGCAGACGAAGAGGAAAGGGGTGAATTTAGAGGTGCATACTATTTCTTTGACAGTAGTATTTTCTTTGTTTTGATTGGCAGGGAAAATTGGCTAAGATAGGCACTATTTTTGTGCGCATGATACACCAGGACATGTTGAATCTAGACGATGTGTCATACTTACTGTGGTTTTAGCACCAAATCAGATCCCTGGGCTTCCCATATGGTGAGCATCAGGGGTGTCTGTGAGAACTTCTCAACACGGGGGAAGGTGACATGTAGGGACACAAGAGACTGGCTCACAGCAAATGTCTCATGACTTGCCATATGATGTCCTGCCGGTCCCAATGGACTCCAGAATTTCTGGAAGATTCTCCACCTTCCACACAGCCTTGGTTTTACATAAATGCAGTAGGTGCCCTGGGGACATTTGATTACATTTTAAAAGAATACCTCTCTAAGTGGCAACATGAAAATATGCAAAAGTAGTGTGCTCTTTTTATTAATTTCCCCCTTATCCCAGAGAGGATTAACATGTTGTGAAGATTATCCTAATGCTATGATGTAATGAGACTACTTTTCTCAAGCTGTTTAAGGAAGACGCTTTTATTCTGCTAACACAGTGGTTCTCAACCTTCCTAATGCCAAGACCCTTCAATACAGTTCCTCATGTTGTGGTGACCCCCAACCATAAAATTTTTTTCGTTGCTACTTCATAACTGTAATTTTGCTACTGTTATGAATCGTCATGTAAATATCTGATATGCAGGATGTATTTTCATTGTTACAAATTGAACATAATTAAAGCATAGTGATTAATCACAAAAACAATATGTAATTATATATGTGTTTTCCGATGGTCTTAGACGACCCCCAAAGGGGTCGCGACCCACAGGCTGAGAACCGCTGTGCTAGGGTTTCTCCTCATCTAAGCAGAGTAAACTGACTAAAGTGACAAAAATGTGTTTATGCTTTAGTTTGAATATGAGTTGTTACACGATCCTCACAGGATTTGGAAAAGTGTAGACAAGGTTCAAAAATCTAAAACTGTTAGCATTCAGACTGGCTCTGCCTGTATTTGGCATGAGTATGATTTTGAGGGAAGGGACTCTCTTGGTTTTTCTGCATTCACAGTTTGCATCACAGTGCTCTGGAAACGTGCTTGTTGAAAAAATGTGTGGACACAGGTACTGAACGGGATCAGAGTGTGTGAAGGCTCGAACTGGATTTCAAGTGTGCTGACTCCCAGCCAGGAGAGGCAGGCCAAGCAACCTCATCTTCTAGACCCACCTCCACTTCCAAACTTCTTCGTGGAGGCTGGTGCCCTTGCACTGAGTCTGTGGGAGGTGATCCCTGGAGTTGTGCAATGTGGCCTCTTACTCTTCTACTTGGAAGGCCTGGATAGTCCTCTATCTTCAGTAGAATGCCACTTAAGATTTTATACTAACTTTAAATATTTATAACAACATAAAGTATTGCTTTTCTTCCAAACTTGTTTGCATTGTGTGAAGGCCTAAGGCCTTGAACCAAACAAAGGAAGCTCTTCCAAGTTCAATCTCTTATGAGGTGTTCTTTTGGCAGAGAGGAATTTCTGGTAAAGAGCCAGATTAGATTAAGGCAAGCCTGAAGTGGTTATTAACTTTTCAAAAAGCATTGATCTATTAAGAGTGGATCCGGGGGAATCCTGTTATGGATGGCTTCCCTTTTAAGGGAAGTAACTGGATTGTAGTTTAACCTCCTCTGCCATGTTCCTTCAGGTGTGGTCTGGCTCTGAAAGATCTGTTTTATCACTGTCTTAGGATAACCAAGTGTTGTGTCATAAAGACAAGGAGACATGGAAGCCAGGTTTAGGTAAATTTTAAGTACCTCATCTGTGTTATTTCTATAAGAACCAAATCTTATTTTCTGAGGCATTTAGATTATGATATGTGTCACATTCCCTTTTGGTGATCTTAGAGTAGAACGTAATTTTGCACATTCAATATTGGAAATTCAATGATTTCGAGTAGGTGTCAGTTACGGTCTGTGGAACCATAAAATAAGCATTAAAATAGCTCACCAAATATCCTGGCATAAAAAATGCATTTTGATTTGCATTTAGATTTAACTAAAACCACAGGGACTGAACACTAGTGGTGTATTACGTCCTTATTCTGTTTAAATCTCTAGTATAACAAGAAGAGACAGGTACATGGAGCCATATAGCTCATTCCAAAATTAGATGCTACCAAATATTAAGAAACTTTCTTGATGACTTTAAAAAAACAACTAATAAATAGACAGGGAATGACTTATTAAATATAACCACTCTTGAGTGATAAAAGCATTGGGAAATCCACCGATTTATTTGTATTTTAGTTTTACGTGACTCAAATGAAGAAACTGAAGAGACTTTTACAGACTACATTACAAAAACCATTCCCCATAATATTTACCTGACTTCTTCTTTTCCACCATCACTTTAGGGTTGTTTTCAATCAGGGACAATATTTTCTCTCTTTCTCAGTGTTTGCTCACTGTGATGCCTTCAGACTCCTCCCCTTGTCATTTAGTCAAGCTATTCCCTATTTCAAAACCAGTATCAGCTCTACTGGTACATGGTTGCAGTTTATCTTGAGTTTGTTTGTCTTTCTGTATTTTTCACAATAAGAATGAAATATTGAGAAAATGGGATTTTAAATAATAAAACTATGTAAGGTGACGCTCTTAGGAGAGGATTCTTTGTTCAATTGATCCAGTGATTTTACTCCATTCCATTCCCACTTTTGCAATCGCTTCAGTAGATGGGACCTGCAATGACCTGGAGTGTGTGGTTGTTTCCCTTGTCACCACTGACCAGGGCTTGCTTGGACACTAAACAGAAGGATTAATTTCAAATCTTCTTTTAAAGAAGAGCAATAAAAATTAGCTTTTGTTGGGGCTATGGGAAGAGATTAATCAGAGGACTTATATGAATACTAGAAGCCTGGTGCACACAAAATTCGTGCACATTGAAAGGGAATTAATTGCCCTAACCGGTTTGGCTCAGTGGATAGAGCATCAGCCTGTGGACTCAAGGGTCCCAGGTCCGATTCCAGTCAAGGGCATGCACCTTGGTTGTGGGCACATCCCCAGTGGGGAGTGTGCAGGAGGCAGCTGATTGATGTTTCTCTCTCATCCATGTTTCTATCTCTCTATCCCTCTCCCTTCCTCTCTCTAAAAAATCAATAAAATATATTTTTTAAAAAAAGGGAATTAATTAGCAGAGATATTTTAATATTGCTATTTGCCCTTTCTCTATAATAGAAGTGTGAGAGATGAAAGGAAATTAGTAAAATGTATATGAAAATAATATATAAATTTATTAATAAACAGTAACAAAAGGATATAACAACAACAGAGGCATGATATAAAAACAACAGTGATGCAAACAATGACTGATAAAGTGATTTAACTTATTCTAATATCTCCCTGTACACCACATTTATGACTAAAAACACTTTCAGAGTGCTTGACTAATTTCCCTTGTGATGAAGTATTTAGAACTTTAACTGTAAGTCACATGCCCTTCAATCTCGAGAGAAAGGAACATATAATTGACCATGTGCAAAAACGGGTTCGGGTAGGAATATGCCTACTTTGTCTAGAGTTTGTCCTTGTGATTTATTAATAGTCATCACAAATGCTGGCATCATGGGAAACCGTCGTCGAATCAATTTAAATGGGAGACCAGTGTCAGATGGGGACAAATTAATTCTTGGAATCAGAACAACCTCTCCCTCTGCAGATCCTGTTAATACTTCAGCTTCGAGAATGTTAGGTCGTAATCTTTGGATAATAAATCTAGTACCATTACAAAGACCCCATTTACTATTGAGATTTCTCAATAGCATGATGATTGCACCCACTTTCAATTTTAATTTATGACACGGCATTCCCAAAGGAGTAATACTATTAAGAAATTCGATGGGAAAATTTTCCTTTTCAGCATCATCTGTGGAATCAATGGAATCATCACTCAAATATGTGTGAAAATCTCAATCGAGCATATGCAAATTTTCTTCATTTAATTTTTGAACATGCTTATTTTTTGGACAAAGAATTGCATGTTTAGATATATTTTTAATATTATCTATAGCTGTGGTTCTCAACCTTTTCTGCACATTAGAATCACCTGGGAATCTTTTTAAAATCCTGATTCCTAGGCCTCATCCTCCGGAAATTGTTTCTTTGTTATAGGGTGGGACCACAACATTAGTAACAAAGAAACAGAATTTCTGGAGGATGAGGCCCAGAAATCAGGATTTTAAAAAGATTCCCAGGTGATTCTAATGTGCAGCCAAGGTTGAGAACTACTAATCTATAGATATAGTATTTCCAAAGGTAGCTTCAATAATAGATCCATTAGAATCATTTTACTTCCACGCTCAGCACTGAGTGTGGGTTCCTGCCTGAAACCTCACCCTGAGGGTGGGTTCCTGCCTGAAATCTCACCCTCCAGGAAATAGCTGGGGGAGGGCGCAGCCATTTCCAAGATGACCCCTGCAGGACTGACTTCCTACCAGTTGGTAGTGCTTCTGACAGTGATGTTACACACAGGGTTTTTATATAAGTAAATATGCATAACCCATGGACACAGACAATAGTGTAGTAGGCCTGGGGCAGGCTATGAGGTGAAGGAAGTCAATGGAGGAAGAAATGGGGACATCTGTAACACTTTCAACAATAAAGACAAAATTTTTAAAAATGATTATTTTGGCATCAAAATATAATGATATCTAATCCTTTATGAGGGTTTCCTATGTGCCACATTCTATGCGTTTTATATATCTGATTTCATTTGATACACCTTGCATCCCCCTCATGGTTTTCTGAGGGGCGCACTATGAATATTTTCAAATTTCAAGAGGCTAACCAATTTGCCTAAAGTCAAACTAGTTTGGAGTGCAGATGGGTTGAATCCATGCAGTATTTATTATTATTATTAATTATTGCTGCAAAAAAGCCTTATTGTTTCCATTTGGTCCAATGCATGGGAGAGCACTTCAGGGTGGTTAAAAGGATGTCTAGTAGTTTCAGGGAGAGGCTCAGGCAGAAGCCAGACAGGGGATGCAGAGGGGCCCCACAGAGGACTCTGGGCTCCATGGAGCCAGTTATGTTTGAGGGTGAACCTTTCAAAGAGACACTCAGCCCCAGCCTGGGGGCTGGGCAGCCTGCAGAGGGTAGCCAGGTGGTTTCCCATCTTCTTTGTGAGTTTCACCTCCTCATCCAGGAAATGGTTCCTCAGGAAGTCAGAGAGATGGGGGTCTGTATGAGACCCAAAAGGTCCTGGCTTGGGTTCTTCTCCATGAGCATGGCGGCTTCCATGACATTCTGAGTTTTACCCGCCTCACCTTGGGAAGAGGGCACGGTTACCACACTGGCTTTGCATCTTCAAGAGCCACTCCGTATCCTCTTGCTTCTCCTTGGCCAACTTGCAGAAGTGGCCCATGCCCTCCAGAGCCACGTTGTCCAGGTTGAAATAAAGCCCAGAGAGGTAGGTGTAGGCCCTCAGACGCAGGCTGACCAGATTGTACTTCATTAAGGCTCCTAATAACTCTTCCATATGCAGAGATATTTGAAATGCTTTGATCATTAATAAAATCCAGCTGAAACCGGTTTGGCTCAGTGGATAGAATGTCGGCCTGCGGACTGAAGGGTCCCCGGTTTGATTCCGGTCAGGGGCATGTGCCTGGGTTGCGGGCGCATCCCTAGTGGGGAGTGTGCAGGAGGCAGCTGATCGATGTTTCTCTCTCATCGATGTTTCTGACTCTCTATCTCTCTCCCTTCCGCTCTGTAAAAAATCAATAAAATATATTTAAAAAAAAAATCCAAACAGAAAAGTACCTCAAAGAAAAGCTAAAGGTGGACAGCCAACTGAGAATCCCTGCTTCCTTTCTTCACCGGCAGGGCTTGCCTCCCACCTCCTGCATCAAATTGCTGCATTTTAAAATGACTGTTATCAATCACAAAAATCATTGCTTAGTGGGTTAATGTAAAAATTCACCTGCTACTCCTAATGAGATAAGTAAAAGCTTTGCCTTTTTGAATAACATGATCTAACTTTTGCTTTTAAATAACAGCAATGTGAACTGTTGCATTCTCATGCATAAATTTTGTTCAAAACCTGTGGCATCCCAGAGGTTAGGAATATTGAGTTGTTTTTAAGTCTTTTCTTTATTTAGCTCCTGTCTTCTTGCCCCATTTTTTAAAGGTTGAGTCTTTTGTTGTAAACCACATCAAATCCCTCTTGGAGAGACAATGAATAAGTGAATACAAATGTATAAGCAGACTTTTAAATACCAATTTTGTATTCTGTGTTCTTTATCTTAACCTCCATTTAAGTTCTGGTCATTGTACAGAAATATTTGTCAATTATTCTAAAATTTAAGAACAAGTTTATCATTCTAGAGCCTTATCTAATGGGGAATAAAGACATAGCATTTCCTATCCAATAAAATAACATCATAGTGATGCCTATCTAATGCAAGCTATATTTTCATCTGACTCCACAAGTTGGATTTTTAAAAGTGTGTTACCTTTCTTACTAACTGTTACAGAAGCTTGGGACAGAAAGTGGGACAGAAAGTCATTTAAGAGGTCATTAAACTAGGCAAGAGATTTTAAATTCTAGGAAGACTTTGCCCTCTAATGGAGGACAAAAATCTGCTGAAGAATAGAGTTATATGTAATGACAAGTTGGCTTTTATGTGGGAGTTCACATTTCAAAGGGAAAAATCATTCTAAACATGTAGAAAAAAAGAAGGTATATACTTGAACTTTAAGATTAGATGTGAAAAGGTACTTGTTCAGAACTACAATATTTGATGGAATATTTTATGAAGAGATGATAAATAGGTTTTCAGTGAACACATGCTCCAAATCTTCAAAACATTGTGAACAAATAGCTGAAATAAAAGAAACTTCACACAGTTAAAAAATGTCTTTCTTTGGCAGTTGATGACTAGATTGTCGAGTAAAATACAATATAATACCCTGCAAAGTAAACTCAAAACAGGGAATAAAAGTAAGCCACATGCACATGCGCACGCATGCATACACACACACACACACACACACACACACACACACACACACCAATGTGACTTTGTGACCTAGACTCTAAGGGAAAAAATAGAAATTAAGATGTTGCTATTGTCTAAAAATAGTAGAGGAGTTTCTGAACTGTCCATGTTTCACCAACTGGCACATCTGAGGGAGAGCTCCCATATGCATCGATGCATTATCCTTGTCATGTAATTGATGCCTAGCACTTCTCAACCCAACTAATGCAGTCCTGAATGGAAGGGACATTCATCTCCATGTAAGAGGATCCTCACTTTGAAACTGCAAGTGATCTCAAATTTCCTAACAGCTCAAATGACAATATTGCAGGGTGCTACTGATTCATTTCCCGACTGCCCAAAGCGACAGAATCTCACATACCAGAGCACACTGGGGAGTTCCGATACCATTTCCAAGCAGCAGAGGGGAGAGATAGATCACTGTGCCCAGATTTTACGGGCTGACTAGGTCTCCGTCTTCTGGGTGTAGGAGGCTTCGGCACTATCCAGAGATCCCGAGGGGAGGGCACAGGAAGAGATAGTTTTACTTCCCCTAAAATGATGTTCTAGAACTTCAGTGACCTCACTGCCTTCACAAAGCCCGAGTTTCATAGTAAAAGTATTACAGAAGGCATTTTCCTTTCTGATATTAACATAATTCTTTTCACAATGAGCTCTTTAACGTATGAAAGAATATTTCAAGGTACCTATGTCATGGCAGAATTCCTATATGTATTAGGAAGTCTGGACAGGCTGTCA
The DNA here is from genome assembly GCF_963259705.1 of Myotis daubentonii. Classification (NCBI taxonomy): domain Eukaryota; kingdom Metazoa; phylum Chordata; class Mammalia; order Chiroptera; family Vespertilionidae; genus Myotis; species Myotis daubentonii. The sequence goes on from NC_081849.1 coordinate 19,524,946, forward strand.
AAATTCTGATCACCTGAAAACCTCCAGAAAATATGCTGAAACTAGGTCCCAGCAGCTCCAGGTTTATTTAACATGTTAAGCACCCATCCTGTTTTGTCTTCCGGACGGAAAGTATAGTGTCAGTCACTGGTGATTGACTGGGCGCTTAATGTGTTAAAGGGAAAATGACACCAGTTAAAATACAGATTAAGATAATCCTATCTAATAAAGAGGGAATATGCTAATTGACCCTCATGTAGTCGCAAAGATGGTGGCGCCCACAGCCAATAAGGAGGGAATATGCTAATTGACTGCCCCGCCCTCAAATATGGCAGCACCCAGTCCCCTCAGCCCCGCTGCGCGCCTGCCTCTGGAGCCCCCCAGTCACCTTAGCCTCCCAGCCTCCAAGTGCCGCCTGAGGCTTGTGCTGCCGGCAGTGGCAGCAGCAGAGGTGTGATGGGGCGTCGCTTCCTACCCCTGAGGGCTCCCATACTGTGATAGGGATAGGCCGAGCTCAGGGACAACCCCTCCAGTGCATGAATTTTCATGCACCGGGCCTCTAGTAATAAAATAATATTGTGAATAACTATAAAGTAATAAAGTTAACAAAAGAGGTAATAGGAATACATCCTTACAAAAGTGTATTGGCATAATGAGAAATAGAACACTTACTCTATGTGTATTGACATAAAAAATGTCTACTCTATAAAGTGACAAAAGCAAGTTGCAGAAATATATTTATAGCGTGATGCTATTTTATGTATTTATAGTAATGCCATTTTTAAAACAATTTTTAAATTTCTCTTTATTGTTGAAAGTATTACAGGTATCCCCTTTGTTTGTTTTTTCTCATTGACCCCTTTCACCCATACCCACCCCTCCCAAGCCTTCACCACTCTATCGTCTGTATCCACAAGCTATGATTATATGCATATGTTCCCTGGTTAATCACTCCCCACCTTCTCTCTGAAATTCTGTCTGTTCCATGCTTCTATGTCCCCGGATCTATTTTGTTCATCAGTTTCTATTGTTCATTACATTCCACATATGAGTGGGATCATGTGATACTTAACTTTCTCTGACTGGCTTATTTCACTTAGCATAATACTCTCCAGGTCCCTCCATGCTGTTGCAAATGGTAAGTTATATTTTTGCAGCTATATAGTATTCCATTGTGTAAATGTACCACAGCTTTTTTATCCACTCATCTGCTGATGGGCACTTTGACTATTTCTAAATCTTACTGTAAATTGCACTATGAACATAGGGGTGCATATATACTTTCTGATTGGTGTTTCTGGTTTCTCAGGCTATATTCCTACAAGTGGGATCACTGAGTCAAATGGGAGTTCTATTTTTAATATATTGAAGAAACTCCATACTCTTTTCCACAGAGGCTGCTCCAGTCTGCATTCCCACCAGCAGTGCACAAGGGTTCCCTTTTCTCCACATCCTCACCAGCACTTGTCGATGGTAGCCATTTTGACAGGTGTGAGGTGACACGTCATTGTCATTTTAATTATTTTCATCTCTGTGATGATTAATGCCTTTGAGCATTTTTTATGTCTCTTGGCCATCTGTATGTCCACTTTGGACAACTGTCTATTTAGGTTCTTTGCCCATTTTTTTATTGGATTGTCTTCCTTTTGTTAAGTTATATGAGTTCCTTATATATTTTATATAACTTTTTTTTTTTTTAACAATGGAAAACTATATACCAAACTGTGAAAAGTAGTTTCCTCTGGGGTACTAGTTAGAACAGCAATTAATTCAACTTTACATATTTTATGTTGTTTTAAATCCTTATATTACTTTTATGAAAAATATTCTGGATGGGAGGAAAACTTGATGAAATGCATGGTCAAATTCAAACCACTGAAATAACTAGAAGAATATAGCTTTCCCCACAGACACCAAGGAAAGCTTCCAGAAAGTGCAGAGAATTGGCTGGATTAAGAATCACAAGCTTCATAAACTCATCCTTTGACTCTGGAAACAGATGACGTGAGATTTTGGCCCACTCCTGTGATCTGCAAGTAGCTACAGCCCAGGATCTACCCTGAGTCACAAAGCTGGGCAGCCACTGCCCCGTGATGTGGAGACTGCTTTCGCAGGTGGACGGGGATGTATTCAGCTTCCTCACTTCCATCCACACCAGTTTTTCTACATTCACTTAGAAACAACCCGGATGTACAGCATGAGACCAGGGGTGAAAAAACAACAACAACGGGAATGATGCATTGCATCTGGGCATGTGCAGCTTCCTCAACTAAAGCAGTGTGATGGGGGGAGGGGGGACACAGGAAGAGCCTGCAAGCAGTGCATATTTCATGATCATATCGAGATAAGAAGCATCGACTGCTTCAGATCTTTTAAGACAGGCATGCCCTTCCCCATAAGAACAATCCAGGAGTGTCCAAAACAATGGATGCTGCAGAGATGGAAACTGAGTTCGAGGCTGTACACACACTGCTTCTTTCACTTTTCATTTTAAAACTGACAGGAAGACTTTGCCAGTATTCACAGGGACAACACAAGGGACAGGGCTCAAATCCGGGCACAATGAACTACCATCATGTTGTTGCTCCAGGAACAGAATTCTCCTATTACTCTGGGTTCTTGACTAGCATAAGGCACACAACACCACTGGGTAAGTACTAGTGTTGATGGAACTCTTGCTCAAAACTGAAGTTAAAAAATAAAACTAAGGATGACAATGTAGGGTGTCCAGGAAAAGAAAACAGAAGAGAAATGGCCCATCATCATGACGCGTCACAGTCCCCCCTCACGTCAGAGAGGCACAGGTGGACCCTGTGAGCCTGGGGCACCGTGGCCCCTACTCCAGACCCGGTGCTTCCCGAAGGCAGAGAAAATGTCTCTCTCCCCTCTGCGGCCCAAGCTTACCGGCAACACTGAAACTTATCTGTTCAAAATCCTCAAGTAGTGAACAGTGCAACCTCTGGAGAGTACTGACTAGCATTTAATAATTGTATGAACTTAGACAAGTCGGCTCATCAATCGAGCCTCCATTTCTTTATCAGGAAAATGGGTTGTTGTGAAACTCCAATACATGTTAAGTGCTTAGCACAGTACGTGGTGTGTAGACAGTCCTAAATATGTTATACTGATATACCTGCTTTGATTCTTTGCTTCAAATCATGCCTGAGTTCAAATAGGGCAAACAAACAAAAGAGCTGAATTATGTGCATTTATTCACGATTGAACTAGAAAAATCTGTATCTGTCTTTAGCAAATATACATAAATGTACACATATATACAGATATATAGAGTAGTTTCATAAAACTGAATACTCATGATTTTATTTTTTCAGTTGTTTTAACATTATTTAATGAGTTGAGCAGTCTGTACTCCCCCCCACCCCCGCCCCTTCTGTGTTTTAAAGATATCCCAATTGTTGGAATTTATCACATCTAAGAATTCCTGACAGTAATGATTGTGCTCATTATTCTTAGTAGCATACATGCATACATTCGCAGTTCACATAATACATGGTTAGTTTCAAGTTTAAAGAAGGGATAGGTAAACACAGTAAAAAAAAAAAAAAAAAAGTACACCACATTCCCAGCACCCAGATACACTAAAGGTGAATCTGAACCACTTTCTTAAGTCGGGATGAAATAGAATGACTTCTAATATCATACAGAGAAATAAGCAATCAAAGCATATCATTCTGGTCTAAAAATGGATTTATCCTAAATAGATCAATATCAGCACCCAAAGAAAACAATTCTACCACTTTCACTTAAAGTAAACCCCTCTTTAAAGTACACTGGGGCTCATTTGGAGAAGCATTTTTTTGAGGGGTATTGGTTTAAGCAGATCCCTTTGTACAAAACTAAAGCAAAGCAGAACCACTATCCACTACATCCTTGAACTCAGTCAAAGCTCAGACTTAAGGCCACCGTCTCTTCTAATCCCATAACCATGCTAACTGCAACACTGCTGATCCAAAGACCTAGGCAAGAAAAGCAGCTCAACCAGGGATGGGGGAAGGCAGAGAAATCAGTGGCAAAACCAATGGGAAAGTGACTTTAATGCAGGAACAAAATAGCTTCTCTGAAAGGTCTACGAAGAGTAAGCGAAGTCTTTATTTATTCATTGTCTCTCTTTCTTTTATAACCCTAGCAGCCATCATACAGGGTATTTCTGAGTAACAGGAACATTTTCAACTTACAACAAGGTGTTAGGATAACACAATGTCTATTTTTTTAAATTAAATAGTGGTTACAATGGAAAATAAACTACTGAGCTAAAGCTTTTACATGTTGATAGCAATCTCATAGAAAATAATAATGTTTTTAAAATTACAATATTTTACATATGCCAGGTTGAATGTCAATATCAGATAACATCATCTGCAACTGTGGTGTCAAAAATCTGATAGCAAATTTGCTGCTCCGTTCCACTTGTGACATTATACGATTTGATGAAGCATTCCAACCACGGATATGTATCTACAAATCCAAAAGAAAATGTTACTTACCCATTAAAATTAAACAAATAACTCTGGCATATCTAAGCCTAATGCTTAGCTAGAAAAATTAACATACTTAATTTGAAGATAGAAAAGTAAATAAATATACTTATCAAATGTAATGTTATCTACTCTTCCAAATTGCACATTGGATTCATGTTATTATTTTACAGTGATTCTGACTAATTTGAACTTTCTTCTAACAACAGGAAAATGTGGAATTTTCAGAATGTTTGATAGTGAATGTTATAAACTACCTCATTCTGAATTTTTATTCTTTTCTTTCCTGCTAATTTCTTACTAATCTCCAGTTTTATTTATTTATTTATTTATTTGTTTGTTTGTTTGTTTGTTTGTTTGTTTGTTTGTTTGTTTGTTTATTTACTCTCTTGGTTGATTGCAAAGAAAAGAAACGGATTGACCCTGAATTTCTGGAATCATTTGAACACCTTACATTTATCAAGGTAAAACTACATGTACCAAGTACTGAGTCAAGGCAAAGCTGGCAGCCATCGATGCCACTTCTAAGCTTTGGTTATGACCACAGTAAGTCTATTTATAACATCTAGAAAGGATTCTGATGGTTTCTTCAAATTTGAATTTGAAAGACATTTAATCTAGTCCTCAATATTGGCAAGTGTCAAGAAGGACAGGAACTATAAATAGGTAAAATATTATTGAAAAGCAATTTTTAAGTTATGTATCAAAAGTCTACCTGACCTGTGCTTTTTGATATGACAGTTTTATTTCCAGAAATCTATCCAAAAGAATCTAAATAACCAACAAAAATTAAAACTGCCACCAAATAAAAGTATGTAAGTTAAACTTTGTTACAAATGTATAAAAAACTATCTTTGTAGAATTGCTATAAAATTTATAAACTGACCAGGGTAAAATAAAGCCTGATTAAAAATAACCTATAAGCCCAGCCCGTGTGACTCAGGTGTTGAGTGCTGAATCAGGAGGTCATGGTTTGGTTCCTAGTGAGGGCATGTGCCTGGGTTGTGGGCTCAATCCCCAATAGGGGCTGTGCAGGAGGCAGCTGATCAATGAGTATCTCTCATCATTGATGTTTCTATCATTCTCTCCCTTTCCCTTCCTCTCTGAAATCAATAAACATATATATTTTTTAAAAAGCTATACAAGTTAAATGAACAGTTAAATCTATAGCTGGTAAAATTTGTTACTGATGGAAAATTATTAGAAGGGTCAAACTGTCTTAATATGATTTAGATCTGCAAGTTTCAATGTAAATACAGATAATGGCCACAAAAGAAACACTCAGTGGCTTTCGGTATAGTAATCTATACCATTTGACCTGAAGATTTGGTTGATGAATCAAATGTTAAATCAAAAGCAACTAAAGCTGCTAAAAATAATCAGTAAAATAAAAAACTGTAAAATCTGAAAATAGTTAATACTGAATAGAAAATTCATCAATTAATTAAACTGGCTAAATGGAGTTTGTTACAGAAAATGTTTCTTATAAAAGTTTCCTCCCTGTTAATATAATTTCAAATAAAATATTTGTATGTATAAACAGAGTGTCAAATTTCCTTTGATCAAAACTGCCTCCCCTTTATTGTATTTCAAAATATTTAAAAAACCTTTTCATTTCAGGAACTATGATTCATACCTATTTTTTTAAAAATATATTTTATTGATTTTTTACAGAGAGAAAGGGAGAGGGATAGAGTTAGAAACATTGATGAGAGAGAAACATTGATCAGCTGCCTCCTGCACATTGTCCCTACTGGGAATGTGCCTGCAACCAAGGTACAAGACCTTGACCGAATCAAACCTGGACCCTTCAGTCCACAGGCGGACTCTCTATCCACTGAGCCAAATCGGTCAGGGTGATTCATACCTATTATATACCTGCCACCGTCTTCATCAAAAGGTAGATCATACAGTCATCAAGCACTACTTAGTAATTTATTTGGATTCACATTTCAAAGTTTGCATACCTCTAAAAGTTCATAATTTAGATATATGCTGGTGCTATTTTTTAAAAAAGAATGAATGGCAAATACTATGGCTTACCAATTTTTTTTCCTGGAGGGCAAAGCATATTCATGATGATATCCATACTTTCCTGAAGGTAATCATTGGTTAGGATTTCTGATGCTGGAATATGGAAGAATTTGTCCTTAAAAATTATAGAAGAAAAAGGAAATGATATTAATCTTTAATTTATGTTATAATTAATATAAAAGGGGTAGGCAAAGGTAGGTTTACATTTGCACTGACATTCTTTTGGGTTAATAAAGCTATTGTAATAATCATAATCCTGCATATCTTTTTGCATAGGAACTGTAAACCTACTTTTGCCCACTCCTGTATTTTAATACTATCTAATTAAAATAATCTAGACCAGTGGTTTTCAACCTGTGGGTTGCGACCCCTTTGGGGGTCGAACGAACCTTTCACAGGGGTTGCCTAAGACCATCGGAAAACACATATACAATTACATATTGTTTACAGTAGCAAAATTACAGTTATGAAGTAACAACGAAAATAATTTTATGGTTGGGGGTCACCACAACATGAGGAACTGTATTAAAGGGTCGCGGCATTAGGAAGGTTGAGAACCACTGATCTAGACTATGTCACTCTATCAAAATTCCAGAATTCATAAATGACAGTGCTAGTCTGAACTCTAAAATCTGATTTACTTTAATAACAGATTTGAGATATACAATTGAGTTAAATGGCTCTGACTTAATAATAATCAGAAAACAGGGAGGCTTACTATTTGCTTAATAATATATATATTGAGTGCCTACAATGTGTAAATATTAAGTTTAAGAGTAAAACATATTTATTCAATTTTTTCCTCTTCTACTAGAATGTAACGAGGAAAGGGATTTTGCTTGCCTTCCTCACTGCTATGTCTTTACCACAAAAAACGGTACCTGGCACATAGAAGGTGCTCATTAAACATTCAGTTAATAAATGGATACATGAATTGTTTAGGCAGGAGAAAATTCTCAACCTTACCCGATTCTTTCACAATGTGTGTAATAAAAAAAAATGTTACCAGGCTCTCCCTTGGCTTCTGGGAGGTAATCTGTAAACCCGTGGATGTCGTGCCTGCTGGGAGTGCCCTTGTTTGCCTGGGGACACAGGGTCACACTGGGTAGTCTAACAATGTGAGTTTGTGTCATGTAGTATTAGCTTGACCACTGCAGGGTCTGGAGACTGAGATCAGTCACGTGTACATTCAACCATGACAACGTGACAGGACTCCAGCGAAAACTCTGGACACTAAGGTTCAGTGGAGCTTCTCTGGTTGGCAATACTCCATAGGTACCCTTACACGTTGTTGCGAGAAAGTCACTCTGTCTGCTTTCTTCTACAACACGAAAGAGGACAAATGAAAGTTCCACATTTGAAAATTCCTTGGATTCTGCCCTATGCACCTCTTCCCTTGGATGATTTTAATCTGCATTTTTTTTCGCTGTAATAAACTATAATGGTGAGTAAAACTAACAAGCAAAATAAAGAGACTCAAAGATAGCATGGGGTGGGGGTGGGAGTGCGGCTGGATATGGAGTGTGGAGAGATTGAGCAAAAAAGAAAAAAAAAGGTGGAGAAGGGAAAAAAATAGCTTTCAGTCAATTCTGTGGGTCTTTCTAGTGAATTATCAAAACTAATGGTGGTCTTGGGGCCCTCTAACCTGTGTCAGAGGCTGGTCTTGGAAATCCCCAAACTTGGAACTGCTGCTGGGAAGGAGGGTGGTCTTGTGGAAAGCTCCCTAGCTTCACCCACGTCACTATCTCCCTAGCAACGGAATTGTGTTCCCTCTAATAGGAAATGAGGAGGCTTTAGAAGCCTAGTGAAATGCTGATGGTTAGTGCCTAGAGGGCATGTTTATACAATGCCTTTGACTCCTGGAACAGATTTCTGGGTGGTATAAAAAATAACTCTCCTAAAATTCCTATTCCCCAATTTTTCATTATTTGGACATTAAGATTTATAGTGTAATATCAAAAGAGAGAGAAACACATAGACAATTTAAGATCTATGCACTATTTTTTCTACATTGCCTTAAATGTTGTTAGTAATAAAACAGGTATGAATAAATATATTAAAATTCAAAAAATATTATTTTTAGTTAGAAATATCTTCACCACCTGTTACTTACAGAATCCATGAGGTAAGCTTCCAATACTCCTGTTCCATCATCAAGAGTGAATGTCATCACAAACACATGTTGAAGGGGTAAAATGCCCAATACTAGCAAAGGGAAAAATAGATTACATGATATGAATTTGTTTTCGGATAGTATGTACCCGTTAATTTTGTTTACTAAAATAATTTAAAAGAGAAATAAAAACATATATATGTCAACACTAATAAAAGAGAAAAATGGTAATTGGCATACGACGATACCCTTTTCATTGGCTAATCAGGGCTATATGCAAATTAACTGCCAACTAAGATTGGCAGTTAACTGCCAACAAGATGGCGGTTAATTTGCATATGTAGGCACAATGCAGGGAGGCGAAAGGGAAAGCAGGAAGAAGCCCCCTGCCACTGACAGTGATCGGAAACCCAGGGGGGAGCTAAGAGCTGGGGGGCAGGGCAAAGGCGGCCCCAGGGCTGCCTTTGCCCTGCCCCCCAGCCATGATCGGAGAATCAGCTGCCTTTTCCACCCTGGCCAGTGATAGCAGGAAGTAGGGGTGGAGCCAGCGATGGGAGCTGGGCACGGTCGAAGCTGGGGGTCCCCTGCCCAGGCCTGACACTTCTGCCGGAGGCCTCAGGCCTGGTCAAGGGGCTGATCCGGTGACTGGTGATCCGAGGGTGATGAGGGTCAACTCCTATGGCCGAGGCATCAGGCCTGGGTGGGGGGCTGAGCCGGGGATTGGGAGGATATGATGGTCCCCTTGCCCAGGCCTGAAGCCTGGGTCAGAGGCGTCAGGCTTGGGCGGGGGGTGGAGCAAGTGATCAGAGGGAGATGGGGGTCCCCTGCCCAGGCATGATTCCTGGGCCAGAGGCCTCAGGCCTGGGCGGGGGCCAGAGCCAGTGATCGGAGGGAGATGGGGGTCCCCTGTCCAAGCCTGACACCTCTGGCGGAGGCGTCAGGCCTGGGCAAGGGGCCGATCAGGTGGTCAGAGGGTGATGGGGGTCTACGCCTCTGGCTGAGGCATCAGGCCTGGGCAAGGGGCAGAGCCAGCAATCGGAGGGGTCTAGGGGTCCCCTGCCCAGGCCTGATGCCTGGGCCAGAGGCATCAGGCCTGGGCTGGGGGCAGAACCAGTGATGGGGGGAAATGAGGGTCCTCTGCCCAGGCCTGACACCTCTGTCAGAGGCGTCAGGCCTGGGCAAGGGGCCGATCCTGCGATTGGAGGGTGATGGGGGTCAACGCCTGAGGGTTCCCAGTATGAGAGGGGGCAGGCTGGGCTGAGGGACACTCCCCCCCCACACACCCAGTGCACGAATTTCGTGCACCGGGCCCCTAGTGTGTGTGTATGTATGTGTATGTATGTGTATATATATATATATATATATATATATATATATATATATATATATATATATATACTATATCTTTTTGTTCTCCAACATATCTTTTTGTAATACCAACATATTAAGTTCATTTTAGCAGGTTCATTTTGGAACATTACAATATATCTATATAGAGGCAATGACTTATAAACAACTGTATCTTTTTGATTAAATATTAATATATCTTTAAAATGAGTTGATCTTGATAGAAACTATAAAAACGGATTAATAAAATATAATTTATTACATGTTAACCTTATGAAAGACAAAAATAAAATACCAGAATGCTCTGAAAAATAGCATGCAGTTCAATATTTATGATTATGTAACATGTCTCTCTCCTCTGAACTACAGGCATAAGGATCACTTATTTTTTAAGAGACATCATCAGGTGAATGGACAAAAATATCGGAATCTGAGATTTAATAATTTAGTAAGATGAAGAAAAAGGAAGAAATTAATGAGATAAAAAATCATATGAAAATTTACAAGTTAAATGCACATCTTTGTGTTTGGAAATGGAAGACATTCAATATGTTTACAGAATGGAATAAACAGAATTAATTAGGGGGCAACTAAGAAGAACAAATTAGGGCACACAGTTGTGACAATGATTGTTAAAACAGAGAATTGACTTTTAGGATTTAAGGGGTCTCAATAGGTTAACACTGTGAGCTAAAACCAAGAAATATGAACACAAAACCTACTGAGGGACCATACAAACAAACAGACGACTGCGTTAAGAATCGGATAGGAAGACCATGCTGTCTGGACAGAAGTTCATGTGAAAGTAACCTGGAATTTCACCGGACCACAAACAAAATAAGAGATTCCAGTATCATACAGCTGAATTAAAAGAGAAGGAAAACAAAACCAAGTATACAAATTAATATAAAAAACAAATTAATATAAAAATTAATATCAACACAGTAAGTTCTTAGCAACATTATCAACAGGTTCTTGGAACTATGGCAAAACAACATATAACAAAACCAATTTTACCAGAGGCTAATTGATATAAACAAGAGTTAAGTTCCTAAGGCATCTCCTCAATGTTACAAGGAAATGACAATGAACAAAACGATGTTATTCAAGAACCTGCTGTACAATGAAATTTTCCGGCCAGTAGAGAAGCAAAGTGTCCAATTTTAGGGAAATAGAAGTTTTGTTTGTATTCTGAATTGGCCAGTATCTGCAGCCCTATTTTCAGCTTTGAATGGTAAACTTGGAGGAGAGCATTGGCAAAGTGAAATGTTTACTGAGGAGGAGAAATAAAATACGAAGGAATGTGGGAAAGTACCAAAGGAAGTGAGATGCTTGCTTGGAGAAATAGACTAAATGAAGGCTCAATAGATATTTTCAAATGTACAAAGTCTGTTGATCTTTGGAAGAAGGAATAGATATCCTCTAATTCTAGTAAATAGAATGTGGCCCAGGTTAAAATCATAGGTAGGCACATTTTGCCTCACTATCAAAAACTGCCTAAAAATTAGTTGCACTGTTGCCTTGCAGTGCAATGAGTGCCCTGTCACTGAAAGAGTTTTAAGCCAAGGGTAGGCAACCATAATTAAACATGTGAAATAAAAAGATAATTGTTCCAGCTAAGGACTTGTATTGGGCAAAAAGTTGTAATAGCTATCTCGAAAACTCTTTTAAATTCAAGGTACTGCTCTAACCGGTTTGGCTCAGTGGATAGAGCGTCGGCCTGGGGACTGAAGGGTCCCAGGTTTGATTCCCGTCAAGGGCAGGTACCTTGGTTGCGGGCACATCCCCAGTGCGGGGTGTGCAGGAGGCAGCTGATCGATGTTCCTCTCTCATCGATGCTTCTAACTCTCTATCCCTCTCCCTTCTTCTCTGTAAAAAATCAATAAAATATATTTTAAAAAATTCAAGGTACTACGAGCTGGAGAGATTTTTCAGAAGCGTATTTGTGATTAATGATTAATACTAAAACAAATTACTGAACATTAAAGTAAGAGTAAAAATTAAAAGATAATGGCAGATGCTTTAAAGTTAAGTGTCCAAATATTTTAAGCATTTACTTTATACTTTTATTACAATCACTTTGCTCTGGTTTTACTATATCCACAAGTACTGAAATATAATCAGTGAGATCACCTGACACAAAGACAGTAAAAATTGAAGGACAAAGAAATTTAGCTATACCTTCTGCCACAGAAGAAGGAATCCATGATGCTTTATCAACCAGATTATTTAGATTTTGTATTGGTCTCAAACTAGAACACTTTTTACATCTGAAATTAAGAAAGCAAAAACAAACATTTTAAAATAACTTAAATTACTTATTATAACTCATTTAATATTATAACTTATTTTTGCTATTCGACTATGCACGTTTTAAAAAACAAATTAAAAAAAATAGTATTGTCGCTCCTATATTGTGCATATTGCAATCAGAATTATTTTAATAAGCTTTTAACAATAGAAGCAATCAAAAAGAAAGTATAGTTCAGAATAAACCAATAAATTGAGAATAAGAGAGAGGTTTCAAGTCCAGATTATTAATTAATTTGGCTAATTGCCTTATTTGGTAAAACAAAAATGTTTAAACATACAATCTTTACAAACTTTCATTTTATGGCTCTGTGAACAATAAATAATAGCCAAGGTCTTAATATGAGAAAAATATTGTGACTACAGAAGGCTGTATTAGCAACATTTGGGTATTATATTCAGTAAGTACATATTTAGAGGTTTATAGTTTGTGATGCCTAATACTATAGTTATTTTTCATAATATAAATCAATTTAAAACTACATAATATCCTAAAATTATACATTATTTAGTATAGGTATTTTGATTAACTTATATACAATATATTTTAAAGTGATTTTTTAAACATAACATAATTTTTAGATGATAAAATATGTATTTAAATGAAAACATAAAACTCAATATTCAAGAGGTTCATGCAGACTCCTTTTTATTTGTAAGCTGGGGGAAAATGGAGGGTTAACTATAACAAGTATTATCACCTCCCACCCTTCAAACAAATCTGTTTTTTGTGTGTTTTTTTAACAAAAAAAAGGCAATTGAAAGAAATACTATTGCCTTAAAAATGGCAATATTAACTTTAGACATTGATAAAGCAAGTATACAAATAAAAAATTAGCATGCAAAGGAAAAATTAAGGGTAACAAAAATTAAATACAGAATTCATTACTTCTAACGTAGTGAAAGAGGAAAAAAGGAGAAAATTAAGAACATTTTTTATAAATCAATTCCAAAGGATACTGAAGAAAAATAAGTAAAATAATAACAAAAATAAGAGAACAGTAATAGTATAGGTGAAAAACAACATAAAGTGTAGAAGACCTAATTATATCAAAAATTAACATTTTAAACTCATCTATTTAAAAATAACTAAAATTTACTCGTAACTATTTATTCATGAGACCTACTAAAGGATAACAACAAAGGAACGTGAAAGCAGAGAGGGGAATAAGACACTAAGCAATTCCGAACTGAAAAAAATCCTGATACAATAATAAAAATATAATAAAACCCCAAAACCTTAGGGCAATCATGACTTATTGCCCTAAGGTTTTGGGGTTTTATTATATTTTTATTATTGTACTAGTGGCCCAGTACACAAAATTCGTGCACATTAAAAGGGAATTAATTAGAGGAAATATTTTAATATTGCTATTTGCCCTTTTTCTATAATAGAAGTGTGAGAGATGAAAGAAAATTAGTAAAATGTATGTGAAAATCTTCCTCCTGTCAGAGTCTGGGGCACACCATGGGACCCAGAGTCAAGTCCTCGCCCACCTGCATGCACCTCAAAATTACGCGAGACCCAGACCCGGCCGGCCCAAACACGTCAAGCCCCGCTGGGTGGGAGGTGCAGCCTCAGGTCCCCCGTCAAGCCCCACTGGACAGGGGGCGCAGCCTCAAGGCCCCCGTCAAGCCCTGCCGGGTGGGGGGTGCAGCCTCAGGTCCCCCGTCAAGCCCTGCTGGACAGAGGGTGCAGCCTCAGGTCCCCCAGCCTGGTGCCAGGCAGGGGGCGGGGTCTGAGGTCCCCCTTCAAGTCCTGCCAACTGGGGGGGGGGGCACAGCCTCAGGTCTCCCAGCGTGGTGCTGGGCGGGGAGTGTGGCCTGAGGTCCCCTGTCAAGCTCCACCAAGTGGGGTGCGCAGCCTCAGGTCCCTGCTGATTGCTCATTATGGCTCATTACAGGAACCCTGCCTCCACTGTGGTGCAGCCATCTTGTGTTACGTGAACCCTGCCTCTGCTGTGGGCACAGCCATCTTTGTGATGGTGTGATGGTCAATTTGCATATTACTTCTTTATTATATAGGATCAGGATATACCAAACAACGAATTCACCAGAAGTTTAAACACTGAACCTGAATGAACCAGAAAGGTCTCAAATACCTAAAGCACACATTGACAGAATAAAAGGTCACAAACCCACAATCACAGGGTATGTTAAGCACACTCTCTAAGAAGTGATTAAACAGATAAAATTACAATGGAAAAATAACGCAGTTTTGAATATGATTAGCAAGTCTGTCTAATGAACATGAGTAAACACTAAACACAACAATTAAAGAATACAAATTCTTTAAAAGTCTATGTAATATATTCTAAATCTGAATGGACATATTCTAGGGTAACGCAAAGCTAACCAGATCTTAAAAAAATCATGAAATGCATCATACTATTTGGTTAAAAAGTCATCTAACCAAAATACAAACAAAAACAAAGCACCTGAAATGTGTGTGTAAAATTTTTTAAAGAATTCATGGGCCAAAAATATCATAATGGGAATTATGAAACATTTAGCAGTGACAAGAAAAACACTACTTATGAATCTTGGGTTAAAGCAATGGCTATTATTTTTCTAGGAGAAAATTATAGACTTAAATATAAATATTAAAAAATACATTAGAATTAATGAATTGAGGTAACTGTTCAATTAAAAGCATTTGAAAAAAATAAGGAAACCTAATGAAAAAAAGAAAATAAAGAAAAGAATAATAAAAAATAATAGAGAGCAACAAGAAAAACAAGAGCTTGTTGTTTTGGCAAAAAAGGCCAAGAAAAAAAAGGTGCAAATAATATGAAATGAATTAAAGAATGGGCAAAGAGGATATTTAAAAATTATCAGAAAGTACTATGAACAATTGCACGTCAATAAATTTATACTTTAAAAATAAATACTTCTCTAGAAAACTTTTATTAATAAAATAGATTCATCAAGAAACAGAAATCCTTAAAAGACGTGTAACTGTTGAAGAAACTCAAGCATTAGTTTAAATTCTTTGAAAACGCATTGGATCCAGAAATCAAAGTAAAAATTTATAAAGTTATTAAGGTTTTGACAACCATTTTGGTAAACATGACTATATTTATATTTTAAAAATCTGTAAAACAAAAGAAACCAGAGCTTAAAAGGTACAAGACAGACTAGAAGTTTCTTGAAATAATTAACTGACAAAAGATTAGTATCTCTTACATAAAAATAATTCTAAAATCAGTTAAACACACAACCAAAACAGAGACTAGTAACTCAAAAGGAAAACAGGTAAAAGATGTAAATATGGAATTCAAAGAATAGAAAACTGAATAGCCAGTAAAAATGAGGGCTGTTTACACTCACTAGTCACCTAGGAAATCCAAATAATAATAACATAGATAAGTACCATTTGATGCTCATCAATTTAACAAAATATCAAGTTAGACCAACACTAAGTGTTAGAGAAAACCTGGGAGAAAGTGAACGTTTTACACACCACTGATAGGACCATAAAATGTTACTATTATTCAAAGAACAATCTGGTACCTTCTACTAAAGCAGAAAATATGCATACTACTAATTGCAATTCTAGTTAAATTTTCTGGCAAGAACTACAGTAGGAAATTTATTTTATATCATGACGCAGAATACAACATACATGCACAATTGAAACAAAGGTTTAGAAAACAATACTGAATCTTATTATGTAAAAAAGGTCTTTGTTATCCTTCTGACTTACTCCATTTTATACCAGACCACACCATACCATTATACCACATCATGTCATTTAAAAAAGAAATGCTGACCATCAACAAATGACAAGTGCTGGCGAGGATAGGGAGAAAAGGGAACCCTAGTACACTGTTGGTGGGACTGCAGACTGGTGCAGCCACTATGGAAAATAGTATAGAGTTTCCTCAAAAAATTAAACATGGAACTACCATTTGACCCAGTGATCCCATTTCTAGGAATATATACTAAGAAATTCGAAATACCAATCAAGAAGAATGTATGCACCCTTATGTTTATAGCAGGGCAATTTACAATAGATAAGATCTGGAAACAGCCCAAGTGCTCATCAGTAGACGAGTGGATAAAAAAAAGCTATGGTACCTTTACACCATGGAATACTATGCAGCAGTAAAAAGAAGGATCTCTGACCCTTTGAAATAGCATGGAGGGACCTGTAGAGTATTATGCTAAGTGAAATCAGCCAGTCAGAGAAAGGTAAGTATCACATGATCTCACTCATATGTGGAATTTAATGAACAAAATAGATCCAGAGACAAAGAAGCATAGAACAGGCTGCCAAATCTCAGTGAGAAGGTGGAGCTTAGGTGGGTGGGTGGGAAGAGATTAACCAAAGAATTTGTATGCACATAGGCATAACCCATGGACACAGACAATAGGGTTGTGAAGGCCTGGGGCAGGGGGTGGGGAAGGCTAGAAGGGGTCAATGGGGGAAAAAGGGGAACATATGTAATACAGTGGGGCCTTGACTTACGAGTTTAATTCGTTCTGTGACAGAGCTCGTAACTCAAATTACTCGTATGTCAAATCAAAAAGTGAATGAGTGAGACACGTGATGCTGGGCTGATGTTGTGGCGTTCACTGTGACGTTCGCTGCGCCAACTAACGGTGGGGTATCTGAAGCTGGCTCGTAACCTGAATTTTAGCTCGCAACTCAAAGCAAAAAATCGGCCGAGAGACAGCTCGTATCTCGAAAAACTTGTTAGTCAGGACACTCGTAAGTCAAAGCCCCACTGTACTTTCAACTATAAAGATTTTAAAAAAAAGAAATGTTGGGCATGATCCAACTGATACTATGACAAAGGAAATATGCAAAAAATATATAAAAGGACTTCACTTAACATTTCTGTAAATGTAATACATGAAAATAACATATACCTATTAATAGGAAATGGATTAATAAACCATAATATATGCCATATGAAATAAATTACCACATAGATATTAAAATAATACTAAATCTACATGCATCTATATGGATAAATCTTTCAATACTGAATGGGGAAAAAAACAAGTTGCAAAAGGACAGGCATAGTATGAAACAATTTACATGAATTTTAAAAGCAAAATAATATGCTTATTCCTTACATGTTCACACATATATTATACTAAGAGAATAAAAACATTGCTGAGAAGAACTGACTCCCAAGTTTGGGAAAGTAGTTACTTCTGAGAAGGAAAGGGAAGGAGAAGACCTAAAAAATATGTTAAGGCATTTAGATTTCTAAGTGGAGTATACATAACTGTTTATGAAATAATTCTTGATATTTTTCTGTAGGTAAAATTATTTTTTCAAAATAAAAAGTCAATGAGAAGATATGTTGGCTTTGGCTAATATCAAAGTAATGGAAAGTCTAAAAATGTCCTAAAAGTTGGAATTTGAGCATAATTTCCCAGTTTATGTTGAAAATGGGAGAATATTGAAAGCCTTAACAGCACCTTTTATTTTAGAGCTAGAGGCCCGGGGCACAAAAATTTGTGCAATTGGGGGGTCCCTCAGCCCAGCCTGTGCCCTCTCGTAGTCTGGGACCCCTTGGGGGATGTCCACCTCCTGGCTTAGGCCCACTCCCTGGGGGAATGGGCCTAAGCTGGCAGTCAGACATCCCTCTGGCAGCCCGGGAACAGGCCTAAGCTTCAGTCAGACATCCTTAGCACTGCTGAGGAGGCAGGAGAGGCTCCTACCACCACGCTGTGCTGGCAGCCGTCAGCCTGGCTTGTGGCAGAAAAGAGCTCCCCTGTGGGAGTGCACTAACCACCAGGGCCAGCTCCTGCATTGAGCGTCTGCCCCCTGGTGGTCAGTGTGTGTCATAGTGACCAGTCATTCCCAGTCGTTTTGCTGTTAGGGTCAATTTGCATATTACCCTTTTAGTATATAGGACTAGAGGCCCAGTGCACAAAAATTTGTGCACTCGGGGCGGAGGGGGGTCCCTCAGCCCGGCCTGTGCCCTTGCGCAGTCTGGGACCCCTTGGGAGATAACGACCTGCTGGCTTAGGCCTGCTCCCGGGTGGCAGAGGGCAGGCCCAATCCCTAGGTGCAGCCCCTGGTCGGGCTCAGAGTAGGGCCGATTGGGGAGTTGGGGCGCCGCACCCTATCATGCACAGCGCAGGGCGATTGGGAGGTTGTGATGCCACCCTCAGTCACGCTCAGGGTAGGGCCGATTGAGGGGTTGGGGCACCGTCCCGTCACACTCAAGACAGGGTTGATGGGGAGGTTGCGGTGCCAACCCCTGTCACGCACAGAGCAGGGCAAATCAGGGGGTTGGGGCTCTGTACCCTGTCACGCACAGAGCAGGTCCAACCCGGGGGTTGGGACACTGCCCTCTGTCACGCACAGAGCAGGGCCCATCAGGGGGTTGGGGTGCCGCCCTCTATCACCCACAGAGCAGGGCCGATCGGGGGGTTGGGGCGCCGCCCTCTATCACCCACAGAGCAGGGCCGATCGGGGGGTTGGGGCGCCGCCACTCTCACACTCAGGGCAGGGCCGATGGGGAGGTTATGGCTCTACCCCGTCACACACTGAGCAGGGCCCGTGGGGGGGTCTGGGGCACCACACCCTGTCACACACAGAGCAGGGCCGATCAGGGGGTTTCGGCGCCGCACCCTGTCACACATAGAGCCGCAGGGCGATCAGGGGATTGGGGAGCTCCCCCCTATTAGGCACAGAGCAGGGCTGATCAGGGGGTTGGGGCGCCTTCCCCTGTCATGAACAGAGCAGGGTGGATAGGGAGGTTATGGCCCCGCCCCCCGTCACACACAGAGCCGCAGGGCGATCAGGGGGTTTGGGCGCTGCCCCCTGTCACACTGATCCTGGTGCCGGGATGCCTCTTGGCTCCGCTGATCCTGGTGCTGGGAGGCATATTACCCTTTTACTATATAGGGTAGAGGCCTGGTGCACGTGTGGGTGCCGGCTGGTTTGCCCTGAAGGGTGTCCTGGATCAGGGTGGGGGTCCCCACTGGGGTGCCTGGCCAGCCTGGGTGAGGGGATGATGGCTGTTTGCAGCTGGTCACACACCCTTCAGGGTGGGGGTCCCCACTGGGGTGCCTGGCCAGTCTGGGTGAGGGGCTGAGAGCTGTTTTCAGGCTGGGGGTGACTGAAGCTCCCAACCGCTCCTTTTTTTTTTTTCTTTTTATTCTGGGCCAGCTTTAGCTTTGAGGCTTGGCTCCAGCTCTTAGGCCTCTGCTGCTTAAAGTAGGTTTCTGGCCTTTGCTTACAATGTTGCGATCCTGCTGGCTGAAGCCCTGCTGACTAAAGCAGGTTTCTGGGGTTTTGTTTAGCTTCTATATTTGTTACATAGTTGCTTCGAGTTGCAGCTCAGAGGCCGGCAGCGGCAGGTGGGGAACGTTGGAGTCCTCCATCACCTAAGCAAGCAAGTCTCATGTTAGTTTCAAGCTGCCTGGCTGTCGGCCGCCATCTTGGCTGTCAGTTAATTTGCATATTGCCCTGATTAGCCAATGGGAAGGGTAGCGGTCGTACGCTAATTACCATGTTTCTCTTTTATTAGATAGGATAGAGGCCTGGTGCATGGGTCGGGGCCGGCTAATTTGTCCTTAAGGGTGTCCTGGATCAGGGTGGGGGTCCCGCTGGGGTCCCTGGCCAGTCTGGGTGAGGGGCTGAGGGCTGTTTTCAGGCTGCCAAACCACCTTCAGGGTGGGGATTCCCACTGGGGTGCCTGGCCAGTCTGGGTGAGGGGCTGAGGGCCGTTTTCAGGCTGGTGGGCCACTGAAGCTCCCAACCTCTCCTTTTTTTCTTTTTCTTTTTTTTTTTTATTCTGGGATTTATTTACCTTCTATGGCTGTCACTGGAGCTGAGACCCGGCTCCAGCTTGAGGCCTCGGCTGCTGAAAGCAGGTATCTGGAGTTTGTTTAGCTTCTATAATTGAAACGTAGTCGCTTTCGGAGCTCAGAGCTGGCCGTGGCAGGAGGGGAACCTTGGCTTCCTCCATCGCCGGGCAACCAAGCCTCATGTTCGCTTCAGCTGCGTGGCTGCCGGCCGCCATCTTGTTTGGCAGTTAATTTGCATATCGCCCTGATTAGCCCATGGGTAGCGTATTGGAGGTATGGTTAATTACCCTATTTGTATTTTATTAGATAGGATAGGATTCTAGTAAGTGAAGGATATTCCAAAGCTTACTAACTAATATTGTTTTTTCTGGTTCAAGACTGGCCAAAGTGACTGATACTAGGAAGTATATTGGAAGAGAGGAAGAGGAGAGAAAGTGCAAACAAATGAGGATGGGCATGTAAAAAAGAGAAGGCCCATGTTAGTGACTTATTAAAAAGAAACAAACAACCCTAGCTGGTTTGGCTCAGTGAATAGAGCATCGACCCAGGTTCAATTCTGGTCAAGGGCACATGCCCGAGTTGCAGGCTTGATTCCCAGTAAGGGACATGCAGGAGGCAGCCAATCAATGATTCTCTCTCATCGATGATGTTTCTATCTCTCCCTTTCCCTTCCTCTCTGAAATCAATAAAAATATATTTATTAAAAAAAGAAACTAAATTTGACAAACTTTATTATTATTTTTTAAATCCTTACCCAAGGACATGCTTAGAAAGTGGGAGAATGAGGGAGAGAGAGAGAGAGAGAGAGAGAGAGAGAGAGAGAGAGAGAGAGAGAGGAAAAGAGGGAGAGGGAGAAACATCAATCCGTTGCCTTCTGCACATGCCCCGGCAACCTTTTGGTGGTGCACAGAACAATGCTCAACCAGCCACTCTGGCTGGGCAATAAAGTTTTAGTTTTGAACTAATTGCTGGATAAATCTTGATGAGCTTGACTCTGAAGTCATGAGTTCAATGAGAGATATAATTAAAAACACAGGGCACATCAGAGTAAAAATAGCTACAACCCAGGGCTTTAACTCAGTGGCACACTAGTTCCAACTTATACCTGAAGTTTGATATTTTGTATATGGAACAGAACCCTGGGCAGTCTCCACATGCCTACCAATGACTTCAACGGTCACAACCACAGTGATAACGTGATTGCAGGATGCAGTTTTCAGCTGAAATCAAGATTTTCATATTATACCAATGAACAAAGGTTACAAATATAGGAGCATGCAAGGGGGAGGGCTGGGATAGGATGTATTCTATAATTCAAGGTTTCTCAAAGCAGAGCACTTCAAGATGATTGTTTCATCAAGTGAAGGAAAGGAGATGTTATCCCCACGACTTCCTTCCAAAGGTAAAAATCTATTTCTAGTTCCTAATGTACTCTGATATGTTCCAATTACTCAGTGGCAACTAATCTGTAACTTTGTGCCACAGAAATTCTGGAATTCAATCACTTAACATTGATGAGGCTGCAGCTCTGAACCTTTCTCTGTAAGTAGTTAAATCCTTGCAAAAGCAAACAAATGGTAATTACTCTCTGGGTTGCTATATATCTAGCACATTGTAGGCACTCAATATATATGCTATCAAAACAGTAAATGTATATGAAAAATCTAGTACATATAAATTGGTACTCAATAAGTATCTACTGACTATACAGAAACAAGTGGGTAAAATAATAACAGTAAAAATTACTCTTATTTTTAATTTATAAAGTTCCCAGAATTAAAAACATACCCGTAGTGATGTATTTTTCCTTGGATAAGGAATGGTACTGAAAGGTCAAGCAGTTCCAGGTCTTCATGGCCAGATTTCACAGGGATTACACTATGAAACTTGTCTGCCAGTTTGTAGATTTCACTAAGTGTACCTCCTATTAAGAGAATAAAAAAACCCTTCAAGTAGTACAAATATAATGTAGGCAAAATGCAAGGTATAATAAAAGAGAAAAAGACAAAGCCATGAATTTAGAGATTAATACATTTATACATTCCTTCTGAAAAATGTTTTGTAAACAGGTTCCTGCACAGAAACCACTGAACAGAAAATGCTGAGACCTGAGCAAAATACAAGGCTTGTGAAATTTTAATCATCTTCTTAAATGTATACAAGTTGCTCCTTATGCCAGGAACACTTGGTTTCAAAGAATCAAAAGAATAAAATTAAAAGCCAAAGTACACAGGATTCTCATTACTAAATTTTCTATTACTACTAATGTCTAGGCAAGTTCAATCCTGAGTTTGAGATAACTCTTTTAACTTTCAGGTCAACATTAAGTAAAGATGCATAGTCCATGTAATATGAATTCATGTACTATTATAGTGTTGGTTCATTTTTCCTGGAAAACCATCTCAATTACCTCAATTCTATGACAGGGTGAGCATTAAAACCATCACGCTGGCTGAGAAGGAAAAGTACGCCCAATGGTGCACCATTATTACAAGGCAGTATTTTCAGGGGAAAACTCACACCTCTTGGTACCTTTTCTGGTGTACTTTTTACTTAGATTGGTAATTGTTCCTCTTTAGGGAAAAAGAATATGATTTATAAAAATACTTTGGTGTATTTCCTAAAATCTGTATAAAATCTGGAACATTAAAATTCAGTTGTGATGGGAAGCATTTCTGGCATAGCCGACTAAGGATGTCCAAAAATACACTTCTCCATAAAGACAAAATGAACACTGGCAAAACTGTCAAATGCAATTCTTCCAGAGCTCTAGAAATTAATGCAAAGCTCGCAACAATGCAAGGATAAACTTTCCCCTATCCCTCTGTCTGCAGCTCCGTGGGGGCTGGAAACCACAGCTCTGCCAGGTCACACTGCAGTTAGGTCCTAGCCTCGGGTTAGGCAGGGTTGCAATACTCAGAAACACAATAAAATAAAAACATTATATTTTGATGAAACCCTTTCATATTTTAAAGTGCTTTCAACATACACTTTTAATTTCTGTAAGGTAAAGTGTTACTGCTTTGAATTACTTATTTATTTAATAAATATTTACTGAGAGCCAGTTATATGCCAGGCATTCTATGCCAGGTGCTGAAGGTACATAGATTAAAATAAACATGTATCCTGTCCTTAGGGAGCTTACATTCTAATAAGAAAAAACTTCTATGAACAGTCAGATAAAACACAAATATAATACAAGAAGAAAGTGCTCTATAGTAACTACAAGCAGTATGTTATAAAAACCACTCAAATCTGTCTGGTAAATCAGAAAAAGACCTTCAAATGTAGAGGTGCTCATTAAATACTAGAGGCCCAGTGCACAAAAATTTGTGCACTGGCGGGGGGATCTCTCAGCCCAGCCTGTGCCCTCTCACAGTCTGGAACCCCTCGGGGGATGTCCACCTGCTGGCTTAGGCCCACTCCCTGGGGGATTGGGCCTAAGTTGGCAATCAGACATCACTCTGGCAGCCCAGGAGCCCTAGGGGGATGTCCACTTGCCAGCGGGGAGCAGACCTAAGCTGGAGTTGGACATCCTTAGCGCTGCTGAGGCAGGAGAGGCTCCTACCACCACTGCTGTACTGGCAGCTGTCAGCCTGGCTTGTGGCTGAGCAGAGCTCCCCCATGTGGGAGCACACTGCCCACCAGGGGGCAGCTCCTGCATTGAGCATCTGCCCACTGGTGGTCAGTGTGTGTCATAGTGACCAGTCATTCCCAGTCATTCTGCTGTTAGGGTCAGTTTGCATATTACCCCTTTATTATATAGGATAGAGGCCTGGTGCATGGGAAGGGGCCGGCTGGTTTGCCCTGAAGGGTGCCCCGGATCAGGGTGGGGGTCCCGCTTGGGTGCCTGGCCAGCCTGGGTGAGGAGCTGATGGCTGTTTGCAGGCTGGACAAGCCCCTCCGAGTGGGGACCCTCACCCCATGGAGGTTTGGCCAGCCTGGGTGAGGTGCTGATGAGTGTTTGCAGACTGGCCACAGCCCCTTCAGGGTGGGGGTCCCCACTGGGGTGCCTGGCCAGCCTGGGTGAGGGGCTGAGGGCCGTTTTCAGGCTGGCCAAGCCCCCTGGCAACGGAAGCTCCCAGCCTCTCCTTTTTTCTTTTTTATTCTGGGATTTATTTACCTTCTATAATTGAAACTTTGTGGCCTTTAGTGGAGATCAGAGTTGGCTGTGGCAGGCGGGAAGCTTGGCTTCCTCCATCACTGGAGCAACCAAGCCTCCTGCATGCTCCAGCTCCATGGCTGCCGGCCGCCATTTTGGATGGGTTACTTTGCATATAGTTGCTCTAATTGGCTGGTGGGCGTGGCTTAAGGCATAGCAAAGGTACGGTCAACTTGCATATTTGTCTTTTATTAGATTCCACATGAATTGCTAAACCAGTGGTTCTCAACCTTCCTAATGCCGCGACCCTTCAATACAGTTCCTCATGTTGTGGTGACCCCTAACCATAAAATTATTTTCATTGCTACTTCATAACTGTAATTTTTCTACTGTTATGAATCGTAATGTAAATATCTGATATGCAGAATGTACAAAGGGGTCGCGACCCACAGGTTGAGAACCGCTGTCAAAACAAAGGGAATTATTGAATTTACTTCTGAAGATGTACTAGAGCACAAATTCCCAGAAGAGCAATGGAATGGCATAAAGGCACAGAGTAAGATGCAGGGTTTAGGAATTGCCACCAGTTAGGATGGCTGGAGAGTGGGGTGGGAATTATGGGAGAGAAGCCTGAAAGTTTGTGGCTGGGTGATAAGATAGGACTAGGAGCTAAAGGGACTTTGTAATTCAAGCTCCCTTGGACCTTCAAAGCCATCTTGGCTTCAGCACAGAATTCTGTGGGAGGCAGTGCCACACAGGAGGGCCCTGAGGCACACAGGACACCCTCTCTTTGGCCCTAAGGACAGTTCTTATAAGCCTCCTAGGACCACAGCTTTCTTTTATTTTTATAGCCTACAAATACTCTGACTCCATTTTTTTGCATGCATGTGTCTGTGTGCTCTTGTTTTGAAATCTATCTCCTGGTACAGATTAAAATATTGCTAATGGAATTAAGATACCACATTTCACTCATCAAAGTAGCCAAATTCTTTAAAGTGCTAGTATATGACCACGAGGGTAGGGGAGCAGATAACGGCCTATGCTGCTAAAGCATATGCAACTAGGATAACTTTAGTACAAAGGAACTGGGCAACATTTACTTAATTACTGTGCCCTCATAATTATATTTTATCCAAAGTTCATCACAGAGTTACTATGTCAAACGGAAAACAATTCAGTTCCACCACTTACCACCTACACTGGGAAAGACATTTAACTTCTCCGCAGTTCAGTTTTCTCATGCGTCAAAACAGCTTATAATAGTACCAAATGTATAGGATTGTCGTAATGATTTAATTATTGCACAGAAATTAAAATAGTTTCTGATACACGATAAATGTATTAAAACAAGATGCTCATGAAAATGATAAAATGTGTATTCTAGATATAGCTATTTTCTAAAAGGGTTATGTATTGCTACAAAATAAATACAAAAATGTCAGTAATAACAGTGATCATAACCCACTGTAATAAAGAGCATTCATTTATAAAATGCAACTACAGATTTCTATAATGCAAAATTAAAGATGATGTTTTCCTTTTATTATGGAATATTCTTAAGAAAAAAGTCTCTAGGAAAATAATGAAACTAAATTTAGCATGGGAAAAAAATCTGTGGTAGATATATTAGATAAAAATAAGACAAAAGTGGAAAAGCAAGGCAAAAATAAATAAGACTCAAATTTTAATTTTTTAAAAACATGTCAAGTTATCTTTACTTGTCTCAAGGGTCCCTTCTCTGGTTAGATATCAATAGATGATATCTATTTCATTCTACTTTTATGAAGCGATAGTGACATCCAGAGGCCAAGATAACAGCAACTGTACATCATAAGCAGCCTCTTAATTATTACTCAGCTTGATAATCAGCTTGGATCTGATTAAAATTACATGCAAAAATCCAACAAAATGAAGAAATGCAAACACCCGAATTTAATGTATAATTTCAAAATGTCATTCAGATAAATATATATGTGTGTATGTATATATTTTAATCTAGTTGTTATTGATAATATATTCCATTTTATGAAATTTAAATTAACAATATTTTGACTTAATATATCCTAGGTCAGTGATGGCGAACCTTTTGAGCTCGGCGTGTCAGCATTTTGAAAAACCCTAACTTAACTCTGGTGCCATGTCACATATAGAATTTTTTTGATATT
The DNA here is from genome assembly GCF_963259705.1 of Myotis daubentonii. NCBI lineage: Eukaryota > Metazoa > Chordata > Mammalia > Chiroptera > Vespertilionidae > Myotis > Myotis daubentonii. The sequence goes on from NC_081849.1 coordinate 19,551,271, forward strand.
TGGAACCATAGTAAAACAAAGACTTATATTTTTGATATTTTATATATTTAAATACCATTTAACAAAGAAAACTCAACCAAAAAAAAATGAGTTCCCGTGTCACCTCTGACACGCGTGTCATAGGTTCGCCATCACTGTCCTAGGTTGCCCCTAAAATAAGTTTAATAATAATTAGAGAAAGACATAAGAAAGCTATAACTTAATAAAACAATAACTTAAATATCTTACCTTCTATCAAAATTAGACAGTCATTTGAAAGTGGGAGAATACCATTATTTTTCACAAAATGAACAGCTACTTGTCGTTCTCCCTGATCTTTAGTGGCCCAGACTTTCGAATCATATAATGAAGTATTTTGTAGTTGAGTATTGGGAGTTTTAGTTGCGTTCTCTTGCAAAATTCGATCCAAATCACCTTCGTGCAAAACTTCCTGCCTAAAATAATCAACAATGAAAAAACACAAAACAATTGGCATAAGCTTGTAAATTCAAATTTTCCAAATTATCCAATAAAAAATTGTTTATGTGCTGAAGAACCAGCTTATTTTAAAATATGGAGATAATTCGCTTTCCTGATTAAAGACTGTTATTCAATAGAAAGGTATTTGTATTTCATGGCTATGTAGCTCCTTATCAATATTTACATGAACCACCAGCAACTTCCCTGCCTGGTTTTGTGATATCCAAGTTTTTAATTATAATTATTTCTAGTGCCAATTTGTTCTCCTTTGTAAGGAATGCTCAACTTCCCAGTGGGATAAGAAAATGCAGCAGTCCCCTCCTTGTCTTCAACCCACTTACCACCTAAGAACTCTCACTGTCATAGGGCATCTACTTAACAAACCAATATGTGTTTTGATCTAGAGTAATAGTTTTGAAAAGTCACATGGTAAAGTATGCTTGAGTAGAAATGGCATGATCTGGAATCAACCAGCTGTGTAACTTTAGGTAACACCTCTTAACCTTTGTGAGGCAATTTCCTTATTTGTGTAAAAAATGATCACAGAGGGTGATTTTGTTTCACAAAGTTAAGTGATATTACAGAATTTGACAAACTACCATTTGATAATGCTTCAAGAACTATCTAAAACCTGTCTGATACTTTAATTCCAACTATCATTTAAAATTCAAATGGGCAGAAGACAGACCCCCTTTCAGTTAAGAAGACATGATGATCAAAAATCTCTACAAACAATATTACACTTAGATTTTAGAGGGGACTATACATATATCAGTGTACACGGAGGCATAAACATAAACAATATATAAGCACACAAATATAATTGAGATGCATATATAGTATTTATACATCATATATTTAGAGGGAAGATTGTTGAGCTAATAAGCTAGTAAGTACACATTCATTCTAATGTCTTATACATTTATATGTTTATCTATCTATCTATATAAAAATCTAATATGCAAATAGACCGAACAGCGGAACAACCAAACAACCAGTCGCTATGACGTGCGCTGACCACCAGGGGGTGCGCACGGAACATGGTGGGCATTGACTGTGGCAGGATGATAGAGGTGAGTGGGGGCACCAGACCAAGGCAGGGCACTGGTTGCTGTCATCAGGGCGAGCCTACGGTGGTTACTGAAAATTCTTTGCTCCCACACACTGATATCCTGCACGGCGCTTGCACCCCGCTGCTGGCGCACGGCGCTGGTCTCGATCGCTCAGCATCATCAGCGGGTAAGAACGGCGGCTACTGGCCCCAATTGCCCGAGGGCTTCTCCACCTTTCTCTGCTCCTGAGGGGCAATTGGGGCAGCAGCCACTGCTCGCACCTGCTGACGGCACCGGCCCCACTCACACCTGCTACTGCCGTCAGCGGATGCGAGCGGGGCTGGCGCCATCAGAGTGTGGGAGCAGCGGGAAAGGAGCTGCCGGCAGACGGGACCTGTGGCGGGAGGTGCCAGGCGAGGGCGTGGAGGATGAGCAGAGACCTGCAACTGTGCCCACCGCAGTCTCGAGGCCCACAATTCCTTCCAAGGGCATGAATTCATGCACTGGGCCCCTAGTATTATAATAATTGATGGTTAGAATGAAGACTTTAAGGTACTGAGAAATTTTCAATTACTAACAATAATTTAAGTTGCATTTACTATGTTATAGTTATTAAACAGGAGAGAAATATTTCCAACAAGGCTTTCTATGTCAGTTAAAATTTTCAACTAATCAGAAGTCTTTTCTATTTAAGAAATTTAGTTGCTGTGACTATTTGGGATCTTTTGTAATTCTATACAAACGTGATGATTACTTTTTCTATTTCTTTAAAAAATGTCATTGGGATTTTGATGGGATTACATTAAATCTGTATATTATTTTGGATAATATGGGCATTTCAATTATGTTGATTCTTGTAATCCATGAACATAGAATATCTTTTTAATTCATTGTGTCTTTTTCAATCTCTTTTAATAATGCTTTATAGTTTTCAGTATATAGGTCTTTCATGTTCTTTGTTAAGTTTATTCCTAGGTATTTTATATTTTTGTTGCAAATGCAAAAGAATTGTTTTTTCCATTTATTTTTCTGAAATTTCATGGTTAGCATATAGGAATGCAGTGGATTTTTGTACATTGACTTTGAATCCTGCAACTTTACTGTATTTGTGTATTGTTTCTAATAGTTATTTGGTGGAGTCTTTAGCATTTTCTATGTAAAGAATCATGAAATCATTAATTTTAATAACAATGTCATCCGAATAAATTTAATTTAAATAATAAAAAATTATAGTAGTTAATGGTTTATTTTTAAGAATATTTTTTGTGACAAATGAGTAAGTCTCCCCAAATATTTTCATAGTATATTATTTGTCTGCATTTGACAGAGCTACTAAGTTGAATTTCACATCTAAAAATAGCCCCTACTTTTATTTGTTATTACTAAGAAATATCAGAAGGATTTACTTTCTAAGAATTTAGTATTTTCTCTTAAAAATGTTAGCATTCTATCTAAACATAATGCAGAAAATCACAATTTACTCATTTCCAGGACTTAAACTGACAAATATGAAAACATAGATACATAAGTATTATGAAATGAAACTTATGATATTATGGAAGATACTTACATTGACTGACAGTTAGGACAATAAAGTTTAATAGACTGAAAGAGTTTTCTGGGCTTATACGATCTCAATTTTGCTCGGATACGATATCGTTGGGGAGCTTTTTGTTTCAAAATAGCACACAGTGGGGTGTTCTCCAAATATTGATGATCTGTAAGTACTATAAAGAAATTTTAGATTAAGGTAGAATAATCTATAAGAATAACAAGTATATTCATGACACGAATCTCCTTGAAAATATATTCTAAAAAATCCATTTAAATTGTATTGTCAACCTGGATAAGATTTTTCCACATTTATCATCATCTCCATCTGTCTTTATCTCTGTGTCTCTCTTTCCACATATACAGGGTGTCCCCCCCAAAAATGTATGTACATTCTAACAGTTGATAGTGTGTGTATACAGGGACACCCCATACCTTAGATACGTAACTCATTTGTAATTGTGTATATATGAGAATCCTTAGAGAATAATTTCCAGACATCACACCCCTTAAACCCTAAATATTTCAGTGTGTATTTCACAAAAACAAGACTTCATTTACATAATACAACAGACTTTATTCAAATTTCTCCAACAGTCCTCTCATAATATTCTTATTCAGCATTTTATTTCTGGGTTGAGAATCCAATCATGAGCCATGCATTTCATTTACTTTTCAAATCTCTTTGAACCCCTTTGGTGAAGAATGGTTCCTCAGCTTTACTCTGTCTTTCATGATACTGATGTATTTGAGAAGAGGCCAATTACTTGGTTGTGCCTGGCTTTTCTCATGATCAGATACAAAATATGCACTTCTGGCAGGAATATTACTATATAAATAATACTGTGACCTTCCTCCTCAATGTATCACACCAAGAGGCATACGATATCAGCGTTTTCTTTCCTGGGGATTTAATTTTGTTGGTTAAGGTGGTGTTCAACAGATTTCTTGACTATAAATTTATTTTTCCCCTTTTTAATTAATGAGAAAGTAATTGGGGAAAACATAAATATCCCAATCTTATTAAACATTAAAGATTCCACTAGTTTAGGACACACTGGCGATTCACAAATAAATCAATTACTATCATGGTTGCAAAATGGTGTTTTGTCTTTTTTCCTAGCTTCATCATTCCTTTTACATTCATTAGTTGCCATTCTATTTTTAATAAGAGCTTCCAGTCCTAGCTGGTGCTACTTAGTGGTGAGAGTGTCATCCCTTGCACCGAAGTGTACTGGGTTCGATTCCCAGTCAAGGGCACATACCTGGTAGGTTTGATCCCTGACCTTGGCCAGGGTTCCTATGGGAGGCAACCAATCGATGTGTCTCTCTCACATAGATGTTTCTCTCTCTCTTTCTCCCCCCTCCCTCCTTCCCTCCCAGTCTCTAAAAATAAATGGGGAAAAAAAGTTTAAAGAGTTTTCCATTCAACTTCATTTGTTTTGTTCTTTTATTTACTATCCACATGAGCTAGTGGATTCTACTTTATTCAGTAAGTTCTATTCCATCACTAGTATGTTTTATTTTGATGCTCAATTTGAACAAGATGTGACATGTTCCATCATTAACTGAGAATTTCTTTTCTGGGTTTCATTTTATGCTAGTTAGGATGAGGTAGAGGAATAAAAGAGAAATATAGATATGTTTTTGCTCTCATGGACATCTGCTCTCAATATTTAATAGAAATGAATTTGCTGATATGTGGAAGGACAGGTTTTAATATGCTCATGATTATGCCGTATTTCAAAAATGAAACATGGTCTTACTTGTAGCTGATAGTTGTTGACATCTTTCTACCTCATACAATGATACTGATCCAGAGCCTATAGGAAGAAAAATAGGGAATTATACAGTTTTAAAATCCATTAAAAATTTAATGAGGCATTGAAAACCATAATACATTGCAGAGAAACTGAAAAAAATTTAAACAAATAGTAAAATATGCCATGTTAAGTGATGGGAAATTTCCCAAATTACTCTGTAGATTCAATATAATCCTAATCAAAATTGCAGCAGGTTAACTGTAGAAAGAGACAAGTGGATTCTATCACTTAGGTAGAAATATAAGAATCTAGAACACATCTTGACAAAGAACAAAATTGGAGAACTTATACTCAAGACCTAAAGACTTGCTAAATTAAGACCATATGGTACTGACATAAAGACTGACCAACATATCAACAAAATTAAATAGAAAGCTCAGAAATAAAACCACAGTTACATGATCATTTTATTTTTGATAAAGGCAGCAAAGCAATCCAAAGGGGAAGCAAAACTCTTTCAACAAATGGGGCTACAACTGGAAATTAGTGTGAGGGGAAAAAATGCTTAATTTATAATATTAGTAGGCACTGGACAGAAAGCCCAGAAATAAATCCACATTTATGCCCATTTAATTTTTGACAAAGATGCTAAAGCCATCTTACAGAAAAAGAAAACAAGCAGGCGATACAACTGTAAATTCATATTTTAAAAATGTCTGTCTCATACACTACTACTAGCATTAAGAAGGAATAAACTATTGATACATGAAACAATCTATATATATAAAAGGTTAATATGCAAAGTGTCGCCTCAGGAGTTCGACCAGGCGTTTGATTGCTCACTATGATGTGCGCTGACCACCAGGAAGTGGCGCAGAACAAAGGAAGGCCCCGGCCAACAGCTGGAAGGCCCCGATTGGCCCTGATCACCAGCCGGGCCTAGGGACCCTACCTGTGCATGAATTTTGTGCACCAGGAGTCTCGTATGAATCTAAAAAACATAGTTTATACAAGGGTACATAGTAATTCATTTATTTGAATTTCTAGAAGAGGTGCAGTTAATCTACAGCAGAAAAATAATCAGAAATTCTGGGGTGGGGAAAAGTCATAAAATCATACACATAAGTTGTTCATTTCATTGCATATAATTTTATCTCAAAAATAAAAAATATCCTAAACAAACACTGAACTCTAATTAATGATGCTCATTCTGAAATGTTTAGGAGATATACTTAGGTCTGTAACTTATTTAAATCAAGAAATAATATGGATTGATAGATAAATGACAGAGCACATAGAGTAAAAGGTTAACTTGAGAAACAGGTTATGAGAATATGAGTGCTCACTTTAGATTGTTTCAACTTTTCTGTATGTTTAAAAATTTCATTATTTTGGAAAAATACAATGTGAAGGAAATAAAGGGAAAGGTGAATAAAATAATAAACTTACTAAATTTAATAGGATGACTTGGTGAACACCATAAGATAGAATTTTAAATCAACAAGAAAGCAAAAGTAGTGAACAGAGCAATAAATTTGAATTTTAATAATGCTTTCTAAAATGAAGAATTTAAGACTTCAAAAAGTACCTATATTTTGTAATTACTCTATCTTACATCCTAGCTAATAAAAGAGAAACATGGTAATTAGCCGTACATCCGCTACCCTTCCCATTGGCTAATCAGGGTGATATGCAAATTAACTGCCAGCCAAGATGGCGGCTGGCAGCCAGGCAGCTTGAAGCTAACATGAGGCTTGCTTGCTTCAGTGATGGAGGAAACCAACATTCCCCGCCTGCCTTGCTGGCCTCAGAGCTTGCAGTTTGAAACATTGTTACAAATATAGAAGCTAAACAAAACCCCAGAAACCTGATTTCAGCCAGCCGGGATCTCAGAGCTGGAGTTGATACAGTGTTTCAATGATAGAACCCAAACAAACCAGATACCTGCTTTCAGCAGCGGAGGCCTCAGAGCTGGAGCCAGAGCTAAAGCTGGACCAAAATTAAAAAAAAAGAAAAAAGGAGCAATTGGGAGCTTCAGTCACCCGCCAGCCTGAAAACAGCCCTCAGCCCCTCACCCAGACTGGCCAGGCACCCCAGTGGGGACCCCCACCCTGAAGGGTGTGTGAACAGCTGCAAACAGCCATCATCCCCTCACCCAGGCTGGCCAGGCACCCCAGTGGGGACCCCCACCCTGATCCAGGACACCCTTCAGGGCAAACCAGCTGGCCCCCACCCATGCACCAGGCCTCTATCCTATATAGTAAATGGGTAATATGCCTCCCAGCACCGGGATCAGCGGAGCCACGAGGCCTCCAGGCACCGGGATCAGCGGAGCCGAGAGGCATCCCGGCACCAGGATCAGCGTGACAGGGGGCAGCGCCCAAACCCCCTGATCGCCCTGCGGCTCTTTGTGTGACAGGGGGCGGGGCACCAACCTCCCTATCCACCCTGCTCTGTTCGTGACAGGGGAAGGCGCCCCAACCCCCTGATCAGCCCTGCTCTGTGCCTGATAGGCGGGAGCTCCCCAACACCCTGATCGCCCTGTGTCTCTGTGTGTGACAGGGTGTGGCACCCCAACTCCCCAATCGGCCCTGCTCTGAGCCCGACCAGGGGCTGCACCTAGGGATTGGGCATGCTCTTTGCCACCCGGGAGCAGGCCTAAGCCAGCAGGTCGTTATCTCCTGAGGGGTCCCAGACTGCGAGAGGGCACAGGCCGGGCTGAGGGGCCCCCCCCTCCCCCCCAAGTGTACAAATTTTTGTGCACCGGGCCTCTAGTTCTACTATATAAAACCAGATGCCTGGCACACGAAATTCGTGCACAGATACGGTTCCTAGGTCTGGTCTGCGATCAGAGCCATCTTCCCTGGCTGCTGGAAGCCAGCCCTGTGCCCTGCCGCCACCCACCCTCGGTTCACCATTCACCATTGGGCAATCAGAGCCTGTTGGCCAGGGAAAGGGATCAAGAGGCCCTGCATTGAGCATCTGCCCCCTCGTGGTCAGTACGTGTCATAGTGACTAGTCATTCCACCAGTCGATTTGCATATTACCCTTTTATTATATAGGATAGTATATTATGTTATTATAATTTAGGGTTATCATGTATAATAGTTGTCCCTCTTCCTCAGCATGACCAATAGATTACATAAGAATCTATGACAAGAGAACTTGAATGGACATGCTAAACTGGGAAAGTATAATTTCAATGAATCTGATTTCTTAGTAAATGCCATTCTGCATGGCTTAAAAGTAGTCAAGTAATGAGAAAAGCTGTGTAAAATATATACATGGTCTCTCATAAATAAAAATGGTAAAGAATCTATAAGGAATCCATCCAACAGGAAATCAGATAAGGGATAAGAGCCCCCAATTCAAAGAGGGAATAAAAAGGGCCAATAGTATATGATCACTTTTTATGTGTTTGGGTTCAAGACGGCTGTGGAGTAGATGAAAGCAACACACACCTCCTTCTGACACTAAACTGGATTTATAGCTAAAATTTAGAACAATCAACCTGAATAAACAACTGAAGGGCACTTGAACAGGAGTATTACATCCAAAAATTGAAAAAAATAAGCTACACTGAATCTTTTGAGAAGGGTGGAGACATGGAGAAGGCTGGTCCCTACACCCAGGTGGCAGGGACTGAGAAGTTGGAGGGATATTGTGGCTGCAAAAGTCCCCCCTGAGGAAAGTGGGGTCTCAATACCGCACTGGGACCCCAAACCAGAGTACCAGGGCCAGGAAGAAGAGCCTACATAGCATCTGGCAGCAAAAATAAGCAGGGACTTTGTCCGCTGAAAAGAGTGGGAGGTTTGCTAGAATACCAGGGCCAATGCACTGGGGCTCACTCTTTGGCACTCACCCAGGGCTCTGGAAGAGGGAAGGAGACTCGGGGTATAGGGAAGCCATAAAGAAAAGATCTGGGGGGCATAGCTATGGAGATCTGGAAGGTTAGCTTCTGAGGTGTGGATCCTGAGTCAATATCCCACACCACCCTCAGGTGCCATCTACCAAGGTCGAGCACTTGTCTTCTTACGGCACCAGCTAGAAAAAGTGCACCAACCCCGACCTCCAAATACTGGTGACACCACCCTGCCAAGACTGAGTCCAGCAGAAAGGACTGTTGGCTGCATCCAACAGGGACCTGAGGTGCACGCTTCTTCTGGAGTAACTATAAATGACTCTAAGACGATCACTGAACTGAGTGGCTTTGGAACAAGGGCCAATCTTTCCCCCTTCCCACAGGTTAGGCAGGCACCACCCTCAATGGAAGACTCCCATGCTAGGGTCACAGGGAGCAGGCAGCTGTGTAGCTAGGAGGAGGCATGCATTTGCACCCCTCTCCCGGTCCTGCGCCACTCCCAACACAAGGCTGCCTTGCTTTGCATTCCCAAATTCTGCTGGACACTGGCCTGCCAAGCACAGTTCTGCAGCGGGAAGGAAACACAACTCAGAACTGGGACATTTGGCTTGACCCCCTCCAAGCCTCCTGTTGGGGTCTCTGGTGGCGTGCTGCTGAGCTAAGTGAAGGTAAGCAGCTCACTCACTTCCCATGGCACAGTTGGTGCTACCCCCAAAAAGGTTTTCTTGATCTGTATGCTCAAGTCCCAGTGACCCTGTTCTGTCCCGCTGAGCATGATCCTACAGTGAGGACATCCTACCTGAACCTGCGACACACTCCTCTTGGGGGAGCTATGGCTGAAGACTCTGGAAGAGACTGCACAGCATGAGTCTGGAGTAAGGACCACATTCTCCCCACTGAGTGCCAGACCATGCTGCCCCAAACTAGGGGACCCATTAGCCCTGTCCGCCTGACCTGGTCACCTCAACCTACTAAGCTTGAGCTCAGTGGGGCGTGGCTAGCTTGGCCCGCTCTACAGCCCGTCTGCATAAGACTCTGGAGGAAGTCCAGGCAACCTTGAGGAGGAGCAAACTAGCCAACAGGTGGATGTAGATCTTAGGGAACCTTGACCTTTTATTTATCTGAGCCCAGCTCAGAACTCCAGGAAGCTGACCCATATATACAGATTAACCCTTTGTGGCAACCCAGGTCCAGTAGATGCAGACGCAAACAGTAAACAGCCTGGTAGCACTAGACAGGCAGACCAAAACCAGTTAGATACAATGTCTGATAGTGACCTGTACCTGAACATCACTCAAGTGGACCCAGAACCGACACAGCCAGTGGTGGGATTCAAACAACACCAGAGGTCAATTCAACCAGCCACATAAGAGACACACCCAAGGGAAGATTCTAGCAGCCACTAGATCCTGCTGGGAGCAACTCGGCCTCAAAGGGCAGCCCTATACAATGTCTCACTCAATGATTGAGGTTAACCCTTACAGCCACCCAGCCTGAAGGGTTAACTCCACCTACTAAAGGGCCAACAGCATTCATCAAGATGCAACTAAAACAGGGAATGCACATAACCCATAAGAAACATTCCTGGAGTACTGAGCACAGGTGATCTGGAAGACTGTGCCACTGAGCCCAACGAGACACCTCGAGACTACACCTGCACAGCAGCTTACACACCATGGTCAGGGTCAAGCCTCAGTTAGCCAGCCTGAGGGTCGATCCCACACATGAACATGCCCAAAACAATCAAGACCTAATTACAAAAAGAGGGCCCAAATAACCCACACAAGAGACATTCCTAGAGTGCCCAGCTCAGGAGATCAAAGAGACTGCACCATGGGGTCCCACAGCACACCTACTACAGAAGGCCACCGCACCAAGACTGGGAGTCATAGCAGTTCTATATACTATATAAAACAAACACAAAGAGACAGCCAAACTGGGGAGACAAAGGAAAAAGCCCTAAGTAAAAGAAAAGAAGGAAATCCAGAAAAAGAGCTAAATGAAATGAAGGCAAGCAATTAATGAGATATAGATTTCAAAGTGGTTATAAGGATGCTTAACAGCATGAAAAGTTACATAGAAACCATGAAAAAAAATCAGGTATAAATGAAGAATATGCTGATATAAAGAATACATTGAAAGAAATAAACAATAGGTTTGACAAAGCAGAAGATCAAATCAGCAATTTTGAAGACAAGGTAGAAAAAAATCATCCAATTAGAGCAGCAAAAAGAAAAAAGAACTAGAGAAAGAGGATACTTTAAGGCAGTGGTTCTCAACCTTCCTAATGCTGTGACCCTTTAATACAGTTCCTCATGTTGTGGTGACCCCCAACCATAAAATTATTTTCGTTTTACTTCATAACTGTAATTTTGCTACTGTTATGAATCGTAATGTAAATATTTGATATGCAGGATGTATTTTCATTGTTCGCGACCCACTGGTTGAGAACCGCTGCTTTAAGGGAACTTAGGGAAAACATGAAACTTAGCAACATTCAGATCGTAGGGCAATGATGGCGAACCTATAACACGTGTGTCAGAGGTGACACGTGAACTCATTTTTTTGGTTGATTTTTCTTTGTTAAATGGTATTTAAATATATAAAATAAATATCAAAAATGTAAATCTTTGTTTTACTATGGTTGCAAAGATCAAAAAATTTCTATATGTGACACGGCACCAGAGTTAAGATAGGGTTTTTCAAAATGCTGACACGCTGAGCTCAAAAGGTTCGCCATCACTGTCATAGAGTGTCCAGAAGAAGAAGAAAGTGAGCAAGAGATAGAGAATCTATTTGAAAAAATAATGACTTAGTTGGTCCAACGGTTGTGGGTTATTGTTAAGCTGATTAACATTGTTAAGCTGAAAAAATAATGACTGAAAATTTCCCTAACATGCTGAAGGAAAAAGTCATGCAAGTTCAGGAAGCACAGAGCCCCAATCAAGATGAAACCAAAGATACGCACACCAAGACACATCATAATTAAAATGGCCAAGATTAAAGACAGAGAGAGAATCTTAAAGGCAGCAGGAGAGATACAATTAGTTACCTACAAGCAAGTTCCCATAGGCTGTCAGCAGATTTCTCAACATAAACACTTCAGGCCAGAAGAGAGTGGCATGAAGTATTCAAAGCAATGAAAAGCAATAACCTGAAACAAAGACTGCTCTATCCAGCATGCTATCACTTACTAGTAAATTCAAAGGCAAAATAAAGAGCTTCCCAGACAAAAAAAGGCTAAGGGAGCTCAGTACCACCAAACTAACATTGCATCACATGCTATAGAGACTGCTTTAAGAAGAAAAAGAAATAGAGAGGAAAGGAACATAAGCATAAAGAAAAAAATGGCAGTAAATAAGTACCTATCAATAATAACCTTCAATGTAAACTAATTAAAAGCTCTAATCAAAAGATATGAAGTAGCTGAGTGGATAAGAAAACATGACCCATATATATGTTGTCTACAAGAGACACAACTCTGAACAAAAGATTCACATAGGCTGACTGTGAAGGGATGGGAAAAAATATTCCATGCAAATAAAAACGAAATAAAGCTGGGATAGCAATACTTATTTTTGACAAAATAGACTTCCAAACAAAGGCCATAACAAGAGACAAAGAAGTTCACTACATAATACAGTAGGTCCTTGGGTTACGTCGGAGATCTGTTCCTAAGGTGTGACCTAACGTGATTTTCGCCAAGTCGGAACCCACCTACATAAGCACCTACGTCATCACATGGAGCACAGACACAGCAGTAATGAAGTGAAACAGTAAAAAACATTTAAAAGAAAGATAACCATTCCTGACCTTTACTTGTGGTAAATAAATAATAAAAAACATAAAGCACATATGCACATACGTCCAAATGACGGAACATTTTTTTTTTAATAGATAAATGGGAGATGGCGACGTAACCACAAACGACGTACGTCGAGTCTGATGTAACCTGAGAACTGTCCGTACTAAAGGGATTAATACAGCAAGAGAATATAACCCTTATAAACATATATGTACCCAATATAGGAGCACCTAAATATATTTTTAAAAACTGGTGGTAGACTTTAAGGGATAGATCAACTGCAAAACAGTCATAGTAGGGGACTTTAATACCCCACTGTCATCAATGGATAGATCTTCCAGACAAAAAAATTAACAAGGAAACAGTGACCTTAAATGGAACACAGGATCAGATAGATTTAATTGATATTTACAGAACATTTCACCTCAAAGCAGCGGAATATACATTCTTTTCAAGTGCACATGGAATATTCTCAAAGACAGACCACATGCTAGGACAGAAAATAAGTTGGAATGTGTGTAGGAGGAGACCATTCAATGTGTTTGTCACATCATGTTTCTCTTTCTCTCTCTCTCTCTCTCTCTATCTCTCTCTCTCTCTCTCTCTCCTCTCTCCCCCCCTCCCCTTTCCACTCTCTCTAAAAATCAATGAAAAAAAATATCCTCACTTCTTGGGTGAGGATTTAAAAAAAGAGACAGATATAGGAAGATATTAAAATAGAGAATTAATGTTGATAAAACCATTTTACTTGGCAGAGATTAAGTTGCGAACGTTAAAAATTGTCCTTACTTGTTGGAAAGCTGTCCTCACATTCCGATTGACATACACCATCTGAACACTGATTGGCTGTCAAACTTGCACATTCTAACGCCCTATAATTGGAAGACTGTAAGTTAAAATCACATGAAACAAAGTTAATATGGTCAGTTTAGCTCTACCCATAAGAACCAAGAATTCACTAAAATTGTATAAAAAATTCTGTGTGTGTATTCATTTCTCCATAGAAGGTCTATATATCTAGAGTTCCAAGGGTCCCCAAAATTTAAAAAAACACACACTGAGTCTAGGAAGATACAAGTGTAACAGTGGGATGATGAAATATTGTGAACAAAAATAAGTTTGTAATTTAATGGATAACATTCTTAGTCAGAACAATCTCACTCTAGAGCCAAGAAGTAAAATATAACATGATAAAGTAGTGAAACTCATATTAAGATTATTAAAATAGCGAATTTAATGGATTTTAAAGTCATTGCTTTCAATATTTTAATATTTAGAAAATATCTACATCATTTCAAAGTACTGAATGGGATATTTTCTATATCTCTTTGAAGATATGCAGAAGATTTATTTCTCTAGAATACTGGTCAAAAATTCCTATACACAGAAACAAGAAACACATCAGGAAAAAGAACTGCATATAGGACTTAGGGTACTACCCACTTTCTGGAAACATCTAAAAGTTTTAAAAATATGACACCCTAAAACACTCTGTTACCTATTTTATCAGCAACAGGCACTTTAGAAAGGCCATTATTTTTTTCATAGCAGGATCAAGTATATTTGGAATGCTAGATGTATATGCAATTTTCCAACTTTAGCTAAGCTCCAGTTTCCACTCTTCGTTGCTGTCCTTGGAAAACGTGGCAAATGACAGAAGAGCATATGTGCAAGAATAGACGAATAGGGGTAAGTACATACTGAAGTGGAAACCTTAGACTATATCCCCAGCTCTGCTACTCTTTAGCTGTTTGAACCTACAATCACTTCATTTGTTTTATTTGATTCATCTCACTAAAATAATGGATAATGCCACAGAAGGCTATGAGGATCAAGTACAAGGAGCCTTTTAGGTTCCCCCTTACCATCCCAGAACAGTATTATCTTGAAAATCTGCTTAATTGATACCTTATTTACAATTTTTAAATAGATGTCTAATAAGCCTACTTTTTCAGTTGATCCACATCAGAGTTGCTTTCTGGCAAGACTCTGATTCCCCGACCATAACTGGTACCTCCATGGAGATGAAACTCTAGTGCTAGCAATGTAGCCTGGTTCTCCGAATTCACTGATTGAAGTTTGGTATGAAGGCTATAAATTCTAAGGAAGCTTCCAACCTAAAAAGAGATTATTAATTTTTTTTAGGAAATGGAGAAAAACCAAACCATTTCTAGTACTCAAAATATTTAACAACCATATGGGGTACAGACCAACCACCAGGGCAGTTTAGAAAGGCCAATGACATACCAGAAAAGACACTGGTATGTTATACTTGTAGGTTGTGTACTGAACATCAGCCCCAATGACACCGTATCAAACCCAAAATGTGTGTGTGTGTGTGTGTGTATGTATATATATATATATATATATATGTATATATATATATATATATATATATATATATATATATATGTATATATAAATAAAAGTATATATAACATACATATATATGTTAAAAATAAGTCATTTCTACTTCAGAGATTAATTAAAGTATGAAAGATTGAGTCTTAGCATTGATAAATGACCTAAATCAAGCCTATGCCCTCTATTTGATTAATAAATTAGGATTAATAAACCTATTTGATTAAGGTTCCTGAAAATAACTTGTTTTAACTACTTTAATGTAAGATTTAATTAAATCTGATCACTAAAATACTCATTATAAGAGCAGTATAAAATAATTTAAAATTTGCTACTATATCAGAACAATACACCCCTTATCCCTCAAGTTCTATGAAAACTTTTAGATTAAACCAATTATAGTTGGGAACTAAATGATCTATAGTTAATTTCTATGGTTAAGTTTTGTTAAGCATAATCTTAAAAATACCTTCAATTACAGAGTGTTTGTAATACTTTTAATGTAGAAGACTTAAAATGAGGCAGATGGAGATTGTTTGTCAAAGAAATTGACACCCACCAAAAGCAGAAACTATATAACCTAAATCATATTTTTATAAAGAGTTATAAACAAAAGGAGTTACCAAATTGGAAATTTAATTTATTTGCATAAAACAGCACTCTTGACTGCTGATGATTGCAGGAATACAATTCTATTTTTCACTTCAAGTTCAGAATTGAGTAACAGTGGTGAAATGCTATGGAACAGCAAAGCTATATAAGGGGGAGTATATAAAAAAAGCAGCCCTGGCCAGGTGGCTTGGTTGGTTGGACTACCATCCTATACACCAAAAGGTTGTGGCTCCATTCCCAGTCAGAGAACATACAGAGGTTGCGGGTTTGATCCTCTATGGGAGGCAACTTCTCTCTCTCAAAATCAATAATCCTATACAATAAAAGCCTAATATGCAAATCAACCGAACGACTGGTTGTTATGATGTGCATTGACCACCAGGGGGCAGACGCTCAACGCAGGAGCTGCCCCCTGCTGGTCAGTGCGCTCCCACAGGGGGAGTGTGCTCAGCCAGAAGCTGGGCTCACAGCTGGCGAGTGCAGTAGTGGTGGCGGGAGCCTCTCCCACCTCCGCTGCAGGCGGGTGGTAAGGAGCGAGGGATTCCGGACTGCGAGAGGGATGTCCGCCTGCCAGCAAAGCCTGATCCCCAGGCCTAAGCTGGCAGGCGGACATCCCCCCAAGAGGTCCTGGACTACGAGAGGGTGCAGGCCAGGCTGAGGGACCCCCTCCCGCCCCAGTGCATGAATCTGGTGCACCGAGCCTCTAGTAAATAAATAAATAAGATGAGATAGTAAACCAATCTCCCATCTCTGCTTATTGCTGTCTCAGTTAATTGTATTTCTCCTCACCACCCTCTGGATTTGATGGAGGGGAGAAGTGGGAGAAAAAAGTAAGGGGGTATAACCCACACTCCCAGATGCTACTCCTTCATTCACAAGAGTCTTTTTCCCATCCAATAATGGATTTTGTGAGGAGGAGGCAAGGCAGTTTTTTCTTCTCTGACCTCTTCCACTAACATCTACTTCATGGCAGTGGAACAGGGTGGTTAGAGAAGGAAAACACAAAAAGAAGAAGAAAAAAAAAGGAACTGATTTTCCTCATGATATCCAAAGTAAGATACTGAAACAAAATATAAAACAGTCTATTTCTATTTACTTTTATCTGACTTTTCTGAACATTTATTATAATTGATGACTTTTTTTAATATACATATCAGTACAGTACACATAAGTCCCACAAAGGACTTAAAGAAGGCCAAAACACGAGGAAGACAGCATATTCATGAATAAAAGGCTTCTACATTATAAAGATAATTTCCCCTTGATTAATTCATCTTTAAAAATCAATGGAATATAGATTAAAATTCCCAATGTCTTTCATGAAATGTAAAAAGCTGCTCTGAAAAATGTATATAACAGTGAACAGACAAGTCAATTTTGAAGACAACTGCGAGCGGGGTCTTGAATTATGGAATATCATTTTAAAATAAAGGTACAACAATTAAGACAGTCTCGTATAATGCAGATATATGTATGAACATAGATAAATCCTAAAAATATGTCAAAGGAAAAAAGCAAATTACAGAATGATACATATACAATATACATTTTTCAGACAAAAGTATAATAAACATGGGTATTCATGCCTACATGTTAGGATATGTAGAAAGAGAATATTGAGGAGGAAAAATGAGAATAAGCAGAGATACAAAGAAGGTTCAGTATGTAGTTTTAATTCTAAAAATTAACAGTACCTAAAATAAGTGTGACAAAACATTTAGAAATGTTAAGTATGAATGGTAAGCATATCAATGTTTATCATACTATCTTCTCTATTATTGTATTTCAAAATAAAACAAAATTTAAAGACCAAGAGAGAATTTATTTATTTAAAGATGACAAATTGTTATTTCCAGAAATTCCTTCTGGAGGCAGCATTGTATTTTTATAAGCTTACTAAATATACTAGGAAATATGCCAGATGCTCTATTATAATGGACAAATATTACTTAATTTTGTCGGGAATGTGATATGATTCCAGAAATACAAGTGATGGTGTCAGAACCAAACAATTACAAAAACTACTTTAAAAATTGTTACAAAAGCCCATTTCAATGCAGAAACATTAAAAATAAAGCAAAGCAAGTACAGGTATTCAGAAATCACTATCCCTTTAGAAATAATTTAAAGATTCCTTATAAACTCGCATGAATTTCACTTTAGGTTTAATATTTTTAAAGATCTATACATGTCCAAATTATATCTCTTGAGTCACTGAAGGCTAACCAAAATTGTTACTACGTGTTTTATGATTATTTTAAAATTGTGTCAAGATAAGACTGGGGATTGAATATACATTGCTTTAACTTCCAGATAAAAGGTTTAAACTGTCAGTTTGTGTAAAATGCTTAGACAATGAGATAACTTAAAAACAAGATATATAAAAAATGTTATGAGCAACTTATGCTGTAAAAAATGTGTTATAAATAGAAGTCAATTATATTTATTTTATAATTGCTTTAACTGTCCTCTTTATTTAAAAAAAAACACTACTTTTTCTTAACTGTACCTAAACAGTAAAAATATGTTCCATGTATTTCGGTATAGAAATGGAATTTTAAATAGTTATCCTCAAGTGTTGATAAGAATTCATTTGTATCAATGTCATCTGTCTTGATTTCTTAAATTAATATGAAATGGTAGATATAGAGATTGTCTCAGAAAAATTAAAATGTGATGTCAATGTACATTAATAAAATGCTACAGTTATATTACTTATACATAGAAAAATCCTCTTCATTTTTCTATTACACTGCAGATACATATGTCCTACCTCAGAAAAAAACCTAAGAGCTCAATATTTAATTGTGTGCTCACAGCACCCTCTAGTGGGTGAGATGAAGCAGACAAAAAGGGAGCGGGAAAAACTGAAAAAAAATTCACAGTACTTACTCGTTCACTCATTTACCAGCAAATACTATTTTTTTCATCCTTACTACATGGAAAGCACTGAGCTGCGTGCTGCTCAGGACTTGGATAAGAAAGTCAGGACAAGTGAGGGGAAACAGAAAGACATGTAGAAGCAGCATAGGGAAAGATAAGGGCATTTGAAAACAGATCTAAAATGTAAATCATTTTCACTTATAAAAGAAATCTATATTTTTAAAAGATTTTAGCACTAGCTTTAACATTACATTTTTGTTAAAATAAATGAATCAATGTAGATAAAATGAGGGAAAAGCATCAAAGATCTACCTCCAACAGTTAATTTTCTCAAATATGTCAGAACATGAATGTACACACACGCATAAAGGAGTAAGAAAGTGCAGAAGTTATCACCATCCTGGAGCCTGACTTAATCTAATTTATTGATTTGGGTTGAGTGGGCTTTATTTGTAACACAATGTGCAAGTGGAAATATTTCCTTCTCCAAAAACATCTATTTACAAAGGAAAACTGGGCACTAAAATTCAGTTCTAAAAATTGCAATTCACTTTTAGTTTTCTTCCTATAAGTTGGTTGTATAACTTTTTTAAGTAAGCTGTGTACCTAACTCCCTAAAGGTGGGATGGGAGCTATTTGCAATAAAGAAAATCATTTCTTTATACTGGTTGAGAGGATTGGCTCTGGAAACAGCCAGTGTAAATTCAAATACTGGTTTCAACAAGTAGCTGTGAGCTCTTGGGCTTACTCTCTGAGTGTGTCCGTTTTCTCATTTGTAACATGGAAATGATGACAGTTATCTACTGAACAGGATAAAGCTAAATACAGAGGAAGTGCTTAACAAATATTACTATTATTACTGTTGTTATTAATGATGCTATTCTTTGCTGGAAAGAACACTTGCAAGTAAGATATAAAAAAATAAAGAAAAATATTCCTTAAAATATATTATTACTAAGCAAAAACTACCTTACCTAAACAGTATATGCTTTCCTAAAGCTATATCCCCAAAACAGTGAGCAAATTCTAATAGACTGTACAGTACGCACACACAAATAGACACACAATTTATGATGGTAGAGGTAGATTAATAATTTCTTAAACTAGTAAGTACAAAGACTAGATTTTATCAAACTGAAAATTAGCAAAGCTCAATGTTTAAATATATAAATATTTTATAAATCCTGTCATTTTAAAGCAGTACATCATACACAACAAAATTTTTCTTTACTATTTTTATAGTAATATTGCATACAGATTTAAGATATTCAGGAAACATTACTTTGAAAAAGCTGTTCAAGCCATTATATTTTAGTACACTAGTAATTATTATGAACATTCATTTTACAAATTAAATATTAAAGAATATAAATTTGGAGTTAATTTCTAGACCTCAAATATCATATATGAATGTGATTTACCCCATTTATAAAAATTTAAAAAAAGCAAACAGCTCGCTATTCAACATCACCTTCAGAGATTTTGCCACTTGAACATGGTTATCATAGACTAAAATGTCTACTGCCAGGTTCTGCAGCCGCCGGATATGACTTAAATCACCATGAAAAACAAGGTCTTGTACGCAGACTCTCCAGGACGGAAACGGGGTCCTGGTGCCATCCCATACCTGCCGGAAGAGGGCAGAGCAAAGTTTAATGACCTTTACGTAAAACTGTGGAGGCTAAAAGAGTTCTACTTGCTGGCAATATAACTTAAAAGTAATTAAATGTATATTCCCAAATATCTGCTAAACTTTAAATGTGATGTATAACCTTTTCTGACTGTGAAAGGACTACATATGAAGATGTACAGAAAAAAGTTCAAACTACTATGACCGTAGAAAAGACATAGTGTTGAACTGTATTATTATTTTTTAACAAACTGGCATTATATTCTGTTTTTCATTTCTTAGTATATTCTTGAGAAATTTATCAGGAAATTTAAATATTCTTCTAAAATACAATTTTCAATGGCTTCACATTATTTCCTGGTATGGATGCACAAATTTATTAAACCAATAACCCCTTCATTGGTCATATGAGTTGTTTCAAACCTTTCATACTATTTCAAAAAACTTAGCAATAATTATCTTACATATATAAACTTTTATGAGTGCCTCTGCTAATATTCTTAAGTATAAATTCCTAGCTTTTAGGAATGTTTGTTCAGTTTGTTTCAATTTGGAAAAGGCCTTTAAATGTACAGACAGGACTATTTTGCTTATGTTAGATGTTACCAATACAAATGCATGAACGTCATGGGTGCTGGAAAAGGAATAGGGATACTGATTGCTATGTCAGGTGCACTCAGATAAAGAGGGCCAGCATGTACTGCCCCATCCTTAAGACAAGAGTCAGCCTGGGCTGTGCTGTAAAAGGGTATCAAGTGGGAATGTCTCTGCATGTCAGGAGTTTGACTTGAATAAAAAACACTACATTGCTAAACAGAAGATGTCTGCCAGGGTCAGGTTACAGAGGAAGGATTGAATAATGCTGGTGACAGTGCAATTTTCTAATAAACAATTATGGGTTTGTGTCACTCATTCTATTCCCTAAATAGTTCAAAGACGCAGAACAATTACTTTGGGAGCAGTAACATCACATGGCACAAACATGACTCTCCATTTGGAATTTGTTCTTCCATTTTGTGCAGACTGTTTCTGTGATTTTAAAATGTCTTTACAGACCAATCCACAAGCCTTTTGAGGGAGGAAATGAGAGGATACAGTGTTGCTACATTGCTTTTATGCTCTAGTTTTAATTGCCTAGAAATCAGACTTTTAACAACCTTTGTTTACCAATTCGAAATGTTATTTTTATCACATTTTGAATTACCATAGGTATAAGGTCGTTCCTGAGGTTTTTAATTCTTTCCATTGATCAGTCTTACTATAACTTTAATTATTATAACTGCATAATATGTTTAAACTGGAGTCCTGGTGCACAAAATCAGTGCACTGGGGGGTAGGAGGTGTCCCTCAGCCCAGCCTGCACCCTCTCCAATCTGGGACCCCTTGGGGGATGTCTGACTGCCGGTTTAGGCCCGATCCCACTGGCAGTCGGACATCCCTCTCACAATCAGGGACTGCTAGATCCCAGCCGCTCGCCTGCCTGACTGCCCCTAACTGCTTCTGCCTGCCAGCCTGATCACCCCCTAACCACTCCCCTGCCAGCCCAGTCACCCCCAACTATCTTCTCCTGCCAGCCTGGTCGCCCCCAACTGCCCTCCCCTGCTGGCCTGATCACCCCCAACTGCCCTCCCCTGCTGGCCATTTTGTGGCTGTGGGCACCGCCATCTTTGAGGGTGTAGCAGTGAATTAGCATATTCCTCCTTATTGGCTGTGGGTGCCACCATCTTTGAGGGTGGGGCAGTCAATTAGCATATTCCCTCCTCATTGGCTGTGGGCGCCACCATCTTTGCGACGGTGTGAGGGTCAATTAGCATATTCCCGCTTTATTAGATAGGATATCTGATAGACAGCTCCCATTTAGCTTTCTTTGGCAAGCCTTTCTTGTTTTATTTCTAGTCATTTGTTTCTAATAAACTTCAGAATTATAATCAATTTAAAAAAAACAATGTGATTTTAATTAAAATCTTACTTTATTTAAAAACACTTTAGTAAAAAAATCAAAAATCTTTTATTAGTTCGAGTTTTCTTTAAAGCTCCTTAGTAAAGTTTTCCTCACCGAAATTCAGATATTTCTTACATGAACTTTCTTATTTTACAGTCATTGAGACTTTGAAAGATATTTTTTTAAAATATAGTTTTATTGATTTCAGAAAGGAAGAGAGAGGGAGAGATAGAAATATCAATGAAAAAGAGGATCAATTGGCTGCCTCTTGCATGCCACTTACTGGGGATCCAGGCAGCCGCAACTTTGGCATGTGCCCTGACCTGGATGGAAATGCGACCTCCTGATTCATAGGTCCACACTTAACCACTGAGCCACACTGGCAGGGCTGAAAGATTTTTGTTCAATTATCTGTTCTATTTATTACTGATATGTAGAAAAGCTATATTTTACTAATGTTTTAAACCACTTAGCTCACTGAATAATTTTTATTAATCCAAATAGCTTTTTAGTTTATTGTTGGGGTTTTCATATCTTGTGAGTACTAGGAACACATAAATGATATTTGCTTGTGAATACTAAGCCAATAACATGCATTTACATATTCAGAGTATTTAATGTGTATATAAACATGTGCTATTATCAACTTTAAAAACTTCACTTTTTCCTCAAAGATTTATATCTTCACCATTCCTTAATATGGGCAAGATATAAATGATAATAATGCTAAACCAATATTGGTCCAAGAACTACTGCAATCCATTCCCTCCCCTACTGTTCCAAAGGGCCAGGAGCAAGGCTGAAGCAGTGCTTGTTTAAATGCATCCTGCCTAGGATGCGTAGGTGAGGATAATATCAGACAATTGCCTTCTTCAAAAGCTACTCATGATTTAACAGGGAGAGTGGTAAACAAAGACTAGATGGGTCTTGTGTCACTTTTTAAATTCTGTTGATTTAAAAACACAAGAGCAATGAACACTTCAAAACTGTGATCTACCCAGGAAGCAGGCAGAGAAATGACATTAGAGGAGAATGTGGTATCAAAGGGCCATGAAAGTAAATGAGAAGGCTACCTTGACAAGGAAGCAAAAATATGCATATGTACAACTGCAACTAAAAAACAGTAATATTTTTAGTACTAAAATAAGAAATATGTATTTTGTTAGTGCTAAAAATACATAGTACTAAAATAAAAATACATATTTTATTAGTACTAAATAAATATAACATAAAGTATACTACATTTAAAATGTAGATCTGATAATACCATTTTTCTCTAGACATAGGATAAAGAAGAGAAATGCAGGAGTAGAGTTGCATGAATTTCCAGGCTTAACAAACATGGTAAGTTGGAGTATAAGTTCATCATATAACACGCAGTATATATAATTATTCCATCAGAATGCTAAAACATAAGTACCTTAAAGACATGTAGGTGGTACTAATTAATAATTGCAAGTATTTAAAAATATCTACCTTTAGAAGAAACGATGCTCCGTCCACTTCAGCTTTGCCCAAGAGCTGACAAGTCAGGTCAAAATACTGCATCGACTGAACATCACACAATTTTACTAACGTCGAAGAGGGTGAAATATGAGTAGATGCCCACGCACGTAAGGTTTCTACCATTTTGTGGTCCTCAGTTGTGAAGTTAAAATACCTGCTCGAAGTACGAGGTATAACAGGAGCTCCCAAAGTTCCCTCAAATGTCAAAGACGCAAAGCCAGAGCTGGTGATACCTTGGGTCTCATTTTTATATACTTGGATCTAAGAAAAGGGGACAAAGTAGAAAACAAAACAGAAACACATAAAACTGCTTACTGATGCAAAACCTGGGGGCTGAAAATCAGAAACATTATAAAATCTTGCCAGTATAGTTAACAGAAGACATAGTTATTTAGTATTTCATTTAATTAGTATATGAATTATAAAATTAACTGGGTTCTATCAAGATCCACAAACACCATGTAAACTGTAAAACACTATGCAAAATCTATTTCTATTTTCTACAGATCTAGGTGTTAGACTCCCTAATCCTACCAAGCTTGTTCTTTTACATTTATTAGGTTTAAGACAGAATTTACAGAAGGAAAAACAAGTGCCAGTTATTTATGAGCATACTAGAACACCTAAAATGTAAGTTTGAAGTGAATTAAATGCAACTGAGGCATTTATGATAGTTATGTATTTACAAAGCAACCCTTTGGTGACCTTGTGAAATGTTCCCCCATTCTCTGATCTTCTGTAAACTCTATCTGATATTAATAGTTATTTTATGTTTTACTTACTATTTGTTTGGTATATTATATCTTTTCTACAGCTCTGCTTCCAACTTATTTGCATATTTATTTCTTGTAGCGATATATTTGGTTCTTGCTTTTTATCAGTCAATTTTTTTCTTTCACAAGAAAACGTAGTAGCTATTGATATGGTTATATTTAAGTCTACTATCATATTTTCCTTTTATAATTTTTCCATTGTTTCTTTCCTGTCCTATTTTGAACAATACTAGTATGTGTCCCACTGACTGCTCCTTAGCTATGGATGAATCCTAGCATCTCAGTCACTTTGGAACACTTCCTCTTTTCCATTTCCCACTTTTCCTATCCCATTTTACACTCTTTACTGAAAGTATAATAACCTCTAAAGGTAACAATCTTTTAGTGGTATAATTCCGTTTAACCATCCCACCATCCTTTGTGCTGTTGGTGTCATGTTTTTCTACATATTTTACACACTTCACCTTCCAAAATAAGTTTTTCTTTTAAATAGCCATATGTATTTTAGTTAAATTATAGGAATACAAAACACTGTCTTTCATATTTGTTCATTAACCATTTCTTTCGTTTTTATTTTTTGGTCATTTTTTATTGATCCAGTTTCTGGTTGATAGTATTCTTCTTTGCCCTGAATACTTTCTTATAGTGAAGATATGCTAGCTATGGATCCTCTCAATTTCATTTATATAAAAATGTCTTTACCGTTTTTGTGAAGAATATTTTTCTCTCTATAAAAA
This sequence comes from Myotis daubentonii, assembly GCF_963259705.1. Lineage (NCBI taxonomy): Eukaryota > Metazoa > Chordata > Mammalia > Chiroptera > Vespertilionidae > Myotis > Myotis daubentonii. Next base: position 19,576,207 of record NC_081849.1, read on the forward strand.
AATCTGGGTAAATTCATTTTTTATTATAACTTACAATGTACCATTACTTTATTCTTCAGATGTCATTATTTCCAGTAAGTAATCAAAGATGACTGGTATCACTGTCGCCAATATGAAATATATCATTTCTCTACCAGCTGATTTCAAGATTTTTTCTTTATCTTTTTCAATGTCACCATGATTTGTTTAGATGTGCCTTTCCTTGTGCATCATGCCTAAAGTGTACTGAATTTCTTGGATCTGTAAGTCAATATTTTCATCAAATTTGGAAAAAATTCTGGTCCCTTATTTCTATATTTTTCCTATTCCCAGTCTCTTCTCCTTTGTCTCAAATGTCATGTTCTACTGTATGATATTATTCTACAGATCCCTAAAAGCCTGTCAATTTTTCTTTAATCCTTATTCTTCAGATCACATAATTTCAACTGACCGATCCTATTTTAACTGCTGTTTAGCCCATCCAGTAAATTTTTCATTTCATTTCATTTGCTGCTCCTTTCAGTTACTCAATTTATTAGGTTCTTTTTCAGTTTCCACTTTTCTACAGAAATTTCTTATTTTGCATTAACCAAATGTTCATGTGATTTACTGAATATATTTTGCTTATTTCTTTGAAAATATTTATAACTCTTTTAAAGTCTGGGTTTAAAATCTAACATCTGGGTAAAAGAACCAAGATGGCTGGCGGTGGAGGTAACCGCCTGTACTTGCTGCCTCCCATCAAAATACTGAACAACCATTATTCAGAGCCGCCTGAAAGCTGGCTGAATTGAAGCCCTACAACTAGGGAAGTAAAGAAGAAGCACACTGAGACTGGTAGGAGAGGCGGAGGTGCGGAACCGGCTGGACTGGCACGCACGTGTGCCGCTTTAATCCAGAGAGAGATCGTCCCTATGGAGGTCCCGTGTGAGGAGCAAGGGGTCCCAGCCCCACACCAGAACCCCAGCCCAGGGTCCCAGAGCTGGGAGAAGAAGTACCCGTAACTATGGGCTGTAAAAATCAGTGGGGACTGGGGCTCAGTGACATGGAGGCTGCTTGTGACCCAGGTGTTCCTTTTAAAGGGCCAGCTCACAAACTGAACTTACAAGGTCCAGCTTCCTCTGAGTTCCAGTGGTAGGGAGAGGCTCTGGGGCAGTGGTCACCAACCTTTTGGACCTCACGGACCACCAGTGGTTCGCAGACCACTGGTTGGCAATCGCTGCTCTGGGGGACCCAGACACACACGAGGAAGAACTGGACTGTCTCGCATTAGGGCAGGAACTCTGGAGGCTTTCTCCCAGAGGGAGGTGGTCCCAGGAGTCACTGTTTCTGTGCTGGGACCTCCCTGGTTACAGGGCTGACTGGCAGCCATAGCTGTTTGCTCCGCCCTAACAATTCCCTGAGATCCCACTCCATCCAATTTGCAGCCCCACCCAACCTATTTGTAGAAGCTTTTGCATATGAATGGCCTATCCTTGCTCAGGCTTCAGACTTTGCTAAAATCTCTAAAACAAGCTGCAGCTGGGTCAGCATGCCCCAAACCTATCAGTAAAAGGCCCAAGACCTGGCACAAGCACCAGACTGCTTTGCTTCACAGCTGGGCCTCGCCTGGGCACCTCCAAGCCCAATACAAATACCTCCTGCAAGGTGGCCCCAGGCAATGGCTGAATTTGCACCTCCCTGGAGGCCCTAGAGCTAGTGCACCTGGTGGACAGCTTCAAACCATAGCAGATTACAACTCTACACATCCATAAGCAACACACTCAAGGGACAGACTCAGTGAGCACCAAAGCCCCAGGGTGTTTCCTGCACATTAGCTCTCCCACCAGTCACAGCTGGTCCTCACATCCAATTAGCCTAGAGGTCAATTCCTCCCACTGATGCCAACAGCAATCAAGGCTCAACTTTAAGACTGTATACACAGCCCACACAGGGATGTCCCTAGAGAGCCCAGCTCAGGCGACTGGGGAGGCTGAGCCACTGGACCTTACAGGACACCGACTACACAAAGCCACTCTACCAATTCCAAAATACATAGCAGCTCTACCAAATACATAGGAATAAACACAAGGAAGCAGCCAAAATTGGGAGACAAAGAAACATGCCTCAAATGAAAGAAATGGAAGCAAGCAAACTTTTGGATACAGGGTTCAAAACCATGGTTATAAGGTTACTCAAGACCTTCATGAGACTTTCAAGTATCTTAGTGAGAAAGTCAAACACATGAAAAAGGACCAGTCAGAAATCAAGCACACACTAACTGAAATAAAGAATAATTTAAAGGATTCATCAGTAGAATAGAGCAGTGGTTGCCAACCGGTGTCCCGCGGACCACTGGTGGTCTGTGAGGTCTGAAAGTCTGGCGACCGCTAGAGTAGAGGATCCCAAGAATCAAATCAACAATGTTGATGTAGTCAGACATGGAATACCATTTGGCAATGAAAATGAGCAAAATAAAACTATACGCAGTAATATGGTTGAATAAAACAAACATAAACCATACATTAAATAAAAAGCAAAAAACTATAATCTAGCCTCTTTATATAAAAAAACAAACACAGATGAAAGTAATACATGTTGTTGAAAGTTACAAGACTATTTACTACTGAAGGTGGAGAAAGTTAATGACAACCTTGGGTAGGGATATGAAGGAAGTTTCTAGAGTGCTAGTTCTATGAATACGCTTACACTATGAATATGAACCGGGAAATGTATATTCTACTTCAATTCAACAACAGAAGAGAAACTAGAAACGTTAGAAGTGGAGGGTGTGCTGTATGAATATGAATATTACAGGACCCCACAGTGTGTGAAAAATAACCTACTTTGTGAAATTTGAATAAAACTGTAATATAGTGCTATTATATTTCATTTTTATCTTTATGAACATATTCTCTACTATTCATCTATTCTTAGGGGAAAAGTACTGATAAATCAAGAGATGTAATTCCCACCATAGAACAGAACACACCTGGAATACTGTGCTCATTTAGAGGTATCACGTTGACCATGAGGGGCACAAACAAACTGAAGTAGTTAGAAAAAAAAGACAACCAAGAAAATGAAGGGGTTGCATGGAAACCCATGTAACAGGAGGAAAAGATGAGGGACTAAAATGCTTACAATCTAAGGGACTGAAAATATTAAAATACTGAAAAACTGATTTAAAAAACACACATACTACTTAATAGCTTTACTTTTATATCAAAAGTTTTCTTATATTTAATTATTTAACTGCTAGAAGAACTTTAAAATTATCTAAGTATCTGTTCACATTTTAACACATTTGATCAACTTGTTTTGATTTTATACTTAATTTCTCAATCCTTACATTGTACCAGAATTAATACAACAATCAGGAAAGAATAATACAATCTCCCAATCTTTTGTACACTTTTGTTGTTGTTGACCTAAGACTTTTTTTAAAACAAAGTTCTGTATTAAACTCTGCATGGAAAACATTTAAAACATCGATCTACATTTAGAAGCAAGAAGACAGAGCACAACCAGTCTGAATCATGGCATCTAACACATCTGCATGGAAGAAAGGCAGGCAGCTTGCTCAAATAAAGAGGTCTCCTAATAGACATTATTTGAAGTCTGATATGACTGACATTTCTTCTAATCTCTTGAAAATGCTTGATGTCATGTTCTAACGACGCAACCACGTAATTAGTGCTAACTAGTTTTAGTGAATGCAGTGCTCTCTTAAAAAATATAAGTTCTAGACAGTATGAATTATACCTTCAGCCTGTGAAAGCGAACGATATCTCCATTTTTATAAATTATTGGAAGGCTTTCATAATTTCCACTAAAGAGTAGGCAGGTTAACTTTACATTTGTCTGGTCCACAATTGTAACAACCGAACAATAATCTGGAAAACACAAGAATATTTTACCTGACTTTTATTATTTCAAAAGATTTGACAAAATGAGAATATGTTCAGTTCAAAATATCAAACCAACTTTATGTCTTTAAGTATTCTAAGAATAAGATAAAAACACAGAGGCATTTTCTTTGCTCTCAAAATGCACTACAAAATTATTTTACAAGTGTTTCATAAAAACTAAATTTGGTAAAACAAAAATTAAAATCTTACTTAATATAACTTATCTGGAGTGGCAATAACTTATCAAAATTTAAAATTATGATGCAGACAAAAACATTCAATATAATCTAATTTATAAAATAAACAACTTTAGAGTGAAAGCAAAAGACTAAAAGATGTTTGCAACAAATGTGAAGATGAGTCAATATACTGCATAAAGGTCCCATGAGAACTGGTTATAAAACCTAGGATTTCACAGTAAATATGTAATTCCAATGAACGAACAATACATTGAAAATTATAACAACAAACTCAAATGGGAAATGATTTACTAGTTACATATATGAGTTTACACACTAGAGCAAGACATATTTTATATAATTTAAACTGGAAAACAATGATAGTTGAGTTGCAATGGAAACAATAACTTCAAATACTGGTAGTAGTAAAACTGCAACATATGCTGCCTTTTAATATACAAGTTTCAGAAAATTGCACACTCAAAAAAATATGTTGACTCCTGTCCTTCCCAAGAGCCTAGTAATTACAACATAGAAACAGAAAAGAATAACCCAGAACAGTGAAGGGAAGGGAGATAAGAAGGGAAGAGAAAAATAAAGGGCAAAGGATATCAATATATTTTAGGAAGATGGAAAAATAAATGGTTACGGGATAAGATGGACTGGCTATCATCAATAAAACAACAAGCAACAAGTGCTGGCGAGGATGTGGAGAAAAGGGAACCCCTGAGCACTGTTGGAGGGATGCAGACTGGTATAGCCATTACGGAAAGCAGTATGGAGGTTCCTCAAATAATTAAGTATGGAACTGCCTTATGATCCAACCATTCAACTTCTGGGAATTTATTCCAAAACATGTAATCGAAAGAATATATGCACCCCTATGTTCACTGCAGCTTTATTTACAATACCAAGATTATTTGGAAGCAGCCCAAACGCCCATCAGTAGATGACTGGATAAAAAAGCTGTGTTACATTTACAAAATGGAGTACTACTCCACCATAAAAAAGGAAATTGTACCCTTTGTGACAGCATGGATGGACCTAGATAGCATATGATAAGAGAAACAAGCCAGTTAGAGAAAGACAAATACCAGATGATTTTGCTCAAATGTGGAATCTAATGAACAAAATTAACTAACAAGGAAAATAGGTGACAGACTCAGAGAGAGCTGGCTGACAGCTGCTGAAGAGTGGGGTCCAGAGGGGTGGAGAGACTGAGCAAAAAAAGAGAACCCATGGGCAAGGACAACAGTGTGGTGACTGCCAAGGGGAAGGGGGAGCGAGGGAAAGGAAGGGGATAATGGTGATGGACAGAGATTTGACTTGGGTCAGGTCATATTAGTGGGCCCACAGATTGATAGACAGCTCTCTTCCCACCACCCTAGGCTGACACTTCCAATCAATACCCTATGCAAGTACTGTTTCCATCAGGTTTCCCATGCAAGGAAGAGATCAAGTTAGAAGAATAAACTACTCATATACAAATGTCTACAACCCCAAATAAACCATATCTAGACCATATTTAAAATGTAAAGACAGCAATTACCAGAAACAAAACTGGAAGGAATGAAAGGAGGAGGAATGAGGGACGGAGAGAGGGAGGGAATGAGGAAGGATGGGAAGAGGGAGGGAGGGAGGGACCAAAGAAGGGAGGAAGGAAGGGAAGGATGGAAGGGAAGGAAGAAAAGAAGGAGAAATAAAGGATGGAAGGAAGGGAAAGAGGGAAGGAAAGAAAGAGGGAAGGGAAGGAGGAAAAGAAAGGAGGGAAAGAAGGAAGGGAAGGAGGGAGAACACTGGGAGGGGGAAAGGAGAGAGATGAGTAGATGAAAGCAAGATTGGAGAGAAAGGGGAAGGAAGTGGGAGGGAAAAGGGGGAAGAAAGGTAAAGAGGGAGGATGGAAAAAGAGAAACCTGATTCTATGCGGGGGAAACAATTCAGAGAACATTAAAAAAAAGAACTTAAAAATAAAAACAAAACCTTAATTTAAAAAGAAAAAAGATATTATATGTTCATCTCTTGTTATACTAGCAGGATCCACTGAACCCAAGTTTAGTTTCTGAGTTTCCTTTTTTAGTAGTTCTAACAAATGTAAGGAGGTTACTTCATGACATTTTTTCTATCTTAGCAGTCTTCCAAAGATCACAGAAAAAGATAAATTTTACTTTCTTAAATAGAATAAAACACATTCTTGCTTGCCATTGTCATATGGCTCTACCATACCTTTTAAAAATCTAAGATACATATGGGATCTTAGTCATCTGTTTCTTCATGCGAAGTTTGTCAGTATATTAAATCTAACTTTATAAGTACTTTCCTTGCAGGTGTACACACACACACACACACACACACACACCAGTTCTATTCAATTACTGAGCTGCAGGCCCAAAAAGACTTACAATAGCAGTATTCTTCAAAAGATCATCTACCTGCTGCAGAGCAAGCTCTCTGGGATGGCGTAACTAAACATAAGGATGCTCTTAGAATCTCCTAAGATTATCTATAAAGTAATGAGGAGTTCAAAATAAAATACCATTTTATATACTTTGATTTTGTACTTAAATATGAATATACTTTTGAGAAGCAAACACGATTTCAGATTGAAAAAACAGGTGTCATTTTACAAATCTGTCTAATAATTTGCACTCAAGAACAATAAAGACAAGTAGCAATCTAAATGAAATATTTGAGTTCTTTCAATTGGCAAGAGATCCATGACATGACTGGAAAACAAGGTACCCATTTATTTTTTAACATTTTTTTTTACTGATTTTAGAAGATTGGAGAGGGAGAGAAAGATAGAAATATCGATGAGAAAGAAACATCCATCAGCTGCCTCTAACCAGGAATGGAACCAGTGACCTCTTAATGCATGGGACGACACTCAACCAACTGAGTCACACTGGCTGGGCACAAGCTACCCATTTTAACAAATACTAAAAAGGCAAACTACTAAAATAAGCTTTATTTAACTACTCTAAGCAGTGTTCTACCAAATACAAACAAACATACATACATATATAATCCTTAAATAATGACTATATAAAATGAAAATATTCATTTCCCATGATCCACTTTTTACTTATCCCCAAATGAAGAAAAAATTAACCTGTGGAATTAGGGATAACTTATAACTTCACATTTTAATAATAAAGTTAAAAGGCTAAGAAGATAAATTTATGGTTTATTTTCTTGACAGCTAACATCAGCAGGAAAGGTAGAAATAGTAAAAAGACCTTTATAAGTCAGTATTCTTACTTTACCGAAAGAGTACATAATATCTAAAAAGATATTCAACCTTTACAGTAATGACTTTAACTACTTTAACGCATTAGTAAGACTTTATATTTAAACTGTTGACAAAGTACTTAACTACTTTAACACTTAGGTAATACTTCATGTAACTTGATATAAATATGGAAAAGATAACAAATGATAAATTAAGCCCTATGCTCTGTAATCTTGAGCAATTCACCTAATTTCCTCAGTATGATTAAGTGTAAATTGCCTTGGAGTTTTATTATAAGAAAAAGCTGGTAGCACATCTAAGCAAAGTCCTTAATCAAAGAATCATCCATGGATAAATTATGTAACCCCCCAAAAAATACCTCCTGAAAGCTACTCCACCATTTCATCTACTACAGCACTGCTTTTAAACTAATCAGTATTTCAGCTACAGCTTTCCGCTCCTATAAAAGTTTATTATTGAAACATTCAAGTAAAAGCTATGAAGGCAAATCACCGAATCAAGGTCATACTATATGCTACAATCTTTGTTTCACAAGGAAGCATTATACAACACATACAACAGCACTCCCTTTAATAGGCTGGTGTGAGGTTATATAATTTCCCTTTGTGTTTTTACTATATTGCAAACGATCATGGGATGCAGGAAAAAGGAGAGAGCATGATCACTATGATCTTTTGATATATATAGTGACAGAGATTAAATAAATAGGTAGGCAGGTACGCAGATAGGTATTCCATGAGTTCACAGTTCATAACAGCTATTCTGGAATTACAAAGACGAACAACGGTCTCTATCTTCACAAAGGTTGTATTTAAAACAAGAAAGACCAAACAACAAAAATATATTTTAAAATACCTATAAAAGTATATTGATATTCAGTAATAAAAATTGATACCTGCTACAATATGGATGAACCTCAAATCATACGCTAAGTGAAAGAAGCCAGAAGTGAAGCCTGTATGTTCTGTGAGTCTTCTATATGAAGTATCCAGAAAGATATACAGACAGAAAGAAAATTAGTGGTTGCCTAGGACTGGGGATGGGAATGAGGATTGACTGCAAACAGAATAGATACTTTGGGATATGGTGTTTCCTGCGTATGCTGTCCCCATGCATCAAAATAAAATTATCTTCTTGGTTAAATCAGTTAGCATCAACCATCCAAATCTCAGCATTGAAGTTTGGCTAGCATATCTTGTTAACTATCATCTCCTCTTCCTTCTATTTGACATTAAAATCAGACCTTTTTTAAACTTGGAGTTTAATTGTAACTTCAGAGGGAGCAAATATAAATACAGGCACTCTACTGTCTGAATCCTTCTAAAATGTGCTGAAAACCATAATCATTAATGAAATCAGAGGTAGGCAAACATGGCTGTGGGCCAGCTGCCCATTGTTATTAAGTTTTACTGCAATATAGCATAACTGGTACCACTTTTAATTCCACATTTATACAATAGAGAAGATACTACATCACACTTAGGGCATCCTGTAAATGTAAACAACAATCAGTATGAAAGACATAACAGAATTTAGTGAATAAGAACTAAAATATTTAGAGGGTCATAACCCTGAAGAATACAGGCAATACAAATTACACAGAACAAAATGTTTCATTTACAACTGTAGTTTAGTACTATGTTGTTTCTAAACTCCTTTTAGTCTTAATTTTATATTTTAAAAGACATCATTAGCAGAAGGTGGGAGTGAAATTAGTCCCTCATAGAGAAAATCTTCCTCATGACTTTTCAGACTTTTATGGTTTAAAAGTGGCTCAGTGGTTGAACACTGACTTATGAACCAAGTCACGGTTCGATTCCTGGTCAGGGCACATGCCCAGGTTGCAGGCTTAATTCCCTGTGGGGGGGCTGTGCAGGAGGCAGTTGATCAATGGTTCTCTCTCATCATTGATGTTTATATCTCTCCCTCTGCCTTCCACTCTCTCGAAAAATCAATAATAAAAAAAAGAAAATGTCTCAAGCTTTAAAAAAATTAAGCTATTTTATTTATATTTTAAATATGTTTTTATTGATCTCAGAGAGAGGAAGGGAGAGGAAGAAAGGGATAGAAACATCAATGATGAGAGAGATATTTCTGTACGCCTTCTACTGGGGATCGAGGCTGCAACTCGAGCATGTGCGCTGGCCAGGAATCTAACAGAGACTTCCTGGTTCATGGGTCAATGCTCAACCACTGCACAACACTGGCCGGACTAAGCAATTTTTTAAAATCTGAGAAAAAGCTAAAATTAAAATTGTCTATATGTGTTATCTAAAAAAATATGATCAATGTTATCTGTACAAGACAAAAAACTGCATTTTTTACTCCATTTAGCCAGCTCTCTAAAGCAAAAGTAAATGTGAGGCTTTCAGAGAAGATAATTGCTATAAAATCTCAAAATACTATGAAGGCAGCAATGACCCTGTCTTCCTATTTGAAAGAGGCCACATTATGTACCACTGATGATCCATTATCAAAATCAATTTTGATAATACAATAATCTTTTAATATTTGCTGTTTACATAATCTCTGAGAATTTCTGTTTTTCATAATAAATGTTACCACAATTGAATAAAAAACATGTCTATAGCTTTTTTAACAACAGGACTGATAAACTTCTGCAAAAATTAAATCTACAACTTCTTCAAGACTGAATATAAAGCTTTGGAAATAAAGCATTTGATACCTTATATAAGGTTGCAGTCTGCTACAGGTCATATATAATCATTATTACTAATGATGAGAGAAAAGTCTCTAAAAAAATTTTGTCAAAAAGGATGCTAAATTGTACCAAATTGCCTCTAACACATTGAATGTAACATTTATAAAATAAATTTTAATAAAAAATTCCAGCTAATGATATATAACAGAATAAATTATTTTCCACCTACCTAAATTTGAGTGGCATAAGGGTAATTATCCTCCGCATAAGTAGTTATGTACATTATATGTGATATTTAGATGTGTATTATACAATAACTAGAGGCCCGGTGCACAAAAATTTGTGCACTCGGGGGGCAGGGGGGGTCCCTCAGGCCGGCCCGTGCCCAATTGCAGTCTGGGACCCCTCGGGAGATAACGACCTGCTGGCTTAGGGCTACTCCCGGGTGGCAGAGGGCAGGCCCAATCCCTAGGTGCAGCCCCTGGTCGGGCTCAGAGCAGGGCCGATTGGGGAGTTTGGGCACCGCCCCGTCATGCAGAGAGCAGGGCGGATGGGGAGGTTGCGATGCCACCTTCAGTCACGCTCAGGGTAGGGCCGACTGGGGGGTTGGGGCACTGCCCCCTGTCACACTCAAGGCAAGGTCGATGGGAGGTTGCGGTGCCACCCCGTCACGCAAAGAGCAGGGCCAATGAGGGGGGTTGGGGCTCCGTACCCTGTCACGCACTGAGCAGGGTCAATCGGGGGTTGGGGAGCTCCCCCCTGTCACACACAGAGCAGGGCCGATCAGGGGATTGAGGAGCTCCCCCTGTCACTCACAGAGTAGGGCCAATAGGGGAGTTGGGGCACCACCCCCTGTCACACACACAGCAGGGCGGATCAGGGGGTTGGGGCGCCACCCTCTATCACCCACAGAGCAGGGTCGATCAGGGGGTTGGGGCACCGCACACTGTCATGTACAGAGCAGGGCCGATCAGGGGGGTTGGGGCTTCGTACCCTGTCATGCACAGAGCAGGGCCAATCAGGGGGTTGGGGCGCTGCCGCCTGTCACGCACAGAGCAGGGCCCATCAGGGGGGTTGGGGCTCCATACCCTGTCACGCACAGAGCAGGGCCAATCAGGGAGTTAAGGAGCTCCCCCCTGTCACTCACAGAGTAGGGCCAATAGGGGAGTTGGGGCACCGCCCCCTGTCACACACAGAGCAGGGCGAATCAGGGGGTTGGGGCGCCGCCCTCTATCACCCACAGAGCAGGGCCGATCAGGGGGTTGGGGCGCCACCACTGTCACACTCAGGGCAGGGCCGATGGGGAGGTTATGGCTCTACCCCATCACACACAGAGCAGGGCCCGTGGGGTGGGGGGGTTGGGGAGCCGCACCCTGTCAACACAGAGCCGCAGGGCGATCAGGGGGTTGGGGAGCTCCCGCCTATCAGGCACAGAGCAGGGCTGATCAGGGGGTTGGGGCGCCTTCCCCTGTCACGAACAGAGCAGGGCAGATAGGGAGGTTATGGCTCCACCCCCTGTCACACACATAGCCGCAGGGCAATCAGGGGGTTTGGGCACTGCCCCCTGTCACACTGATCCCGGTGCCAGAAGGCCTCTCAGCTCTGCTGATCCCGGTGCTGGGGGGCATATTACCCTTTTACTATATAGGATAGAGGCCTGGTGCATGGGTGGGGGCTAGCTGGTTTGCCCTGAAGGGTGTCCTGGATCAGGGTGGGGGTCCCCACTGGGGCGCCTGGCCAGCCTGGATGAGGAGATGATGGCTGTTTGCAGCTGGTCACACCCCCTTCAGGGTGGGGGTCCCACTGGGGTGCCTGGCCAGTCTGGGTGAGGGGCTGAGGGCTGTTTTCAGTCTGGCGGGTGACTGAAGCTCCCAACTGCTCCTTTTTTTCTTTTTTCTTTTTTCTTCTGGGCCAGCTTTAGCTCTGAGGCTGCTGAAAGCAGGTATCTGGTTTGTTTGGGTTCTATAATTGAAACACAGTATCAACTCCAGCTCTGAGATCCTGGCCGGCTGAAAGCAGGTTTCTGGGGTTTTGTTTAGCTTCTATATTTGTAACAATGTTTCAAACTGCAAGCTCAGAGGCCAGCAAGGCAGGTGGGGAACGTTGGTTTCCTCCATCACTGAAGCAAGCAAGCCTCATGTTAGCTTCAAGCTGCCTGGCTGTCGGCCGCCATCTTGGCTGGCAGTTAATTTGCATATAGCCCTGATTAGTCAATGGGAAGGGTAGCGGACGTACGCTAATTACCATGTTTCTCTTTTATTAGATAGGATGCTTTATCCTATCTAATAGAGGGAATATGCTAACTGACCCTCATGCCATTGCAAATATGGTGGCGCCCACAGCCAATGAGAGAATATGCTAATTGACTGCCCCGCCCTCAAAGATGTCAGCGCCCAGTCCCCACAGCCCCAGGGCCACCTGAGGCTTGCGCTGCCAGCAGTAGCAGCAGCAAAGGTGTGATGGGGCGTCGCCTTCCCGATTGCCGGGCAGCCTCCCGCCCCTGAGGGCTCCCGGACTGTGAGAGGGGGCAGGCCGGGCTGAGGGACCCCCCTCCAGTGCACGAATTTTCATGCACCGGGCCTCTAGCATAGTATAAAAAAGGAACAGCTGTGGATTGTTCCTGTACATTTATTCTGGTACTTCTCAGTGCTAATACTAATGAAGGTGTTCCTTTCCTGAACATAAAACCAGTGCTATTTGTTTGACTCACCTGTAGCATGCTGAAGGATGGGTTCTAACATCAGAAATAAAAATATAGGTGTAACTACAGTTACAACATAGACAGTTCTAAAACTTTACCATCTTGCTAGTAGTATTTCAATGAATATGAATGATAAAATTGATGACATTTTAATTTAGTATCTCATAATAAATACAGAAATATCTTTGTCACAACAGATGGCTTATTACTACTCATGATTTTTTTTTAATATATGTTTTTATTGATTTCACAGAGGAAGGAAGAGGGAGAGAGAGAGATAGAAACATCCAGGATGAGAGAGAATCCTGGATCTGCTGCCTCCTGCAAGTCCCCAACTAGGGATCCAGCCCACATCCTGGGCATGTGCCCTTGACCGGAATTGAACCTGGGAGTTCAGTTTGCAGGCTGATGCTCCATCCACTGAGCAAAACAGGTTAGGGCTCATGATTTTTTTAAATAAGGGATTGGATCCAACTAAACATATCTGATAGACATACAGGACAATTATGAATATACCAGTGGTCTGGTGCATGGGTTCGTGCACATTGAAAGGAAAATAATTAGAAGAAATATTTTAATATTGTTATTTGCCCTTTCTCTGTAAGGGACACTGGTCGCCGTCTGTGGGGCGATCAGCGGGGCAATTGGGCTCCTGTCCAGCTCCCTCAGTGCCTGGGCGCCAGGCGGCAACCCTGCCTCCTGCCACTGGTCACAGTCTGTGGGGCAATTGGCCCCCATGAGCACCTGCCTTGGCCTGGTGCCACCCGCTCACCTGCTCCACCATCCCACCCTTGTCGGGACCCACTGGGGCCAGCAGCACCTTCACTGCTGCCTGTTGCTGGCGCTGAGTCGCCAACGCATGCCATATTCACGCCAGCCCCTAGTGGTGAGCACATGTCATAGCGAGCAGTCGAACTCCTGGTCGAGGGGACAATTTGTAATTTGGGCTTTTATTACATAGGATAATAAATATTATACTTCCCCAATGCTTTCATTATATGTTAATGATTTAATAACATTGTTGAAGAAATTTATTATGCTAACAATTTAAAATTAATATTGAGTTATCAATGTTTTTAAAGTTATACTTTTATTCTATATTACTATCATTTTATGATTTTTGATAATATGTTTACTGATTAATTTACTAAAAACTTTTAATGGTAAGAATTAGCAACATATCAAGTGCAAAAAAATTTTTAAGTTATATCTTTAAGCAAGTTCAGCGGACATTATTACCAGCAATGTGGCTTCTCCTCAATTTGGCAGGCCAATTACAGCCAGCCAGATAACACTTGCAAATGGAGGAGGATCAGAGTTATCATTTCTTTATAGCAAATTCCCAGAATGAGCACATGTAAGATTCAGGGAGGGAAAAAATCTGATGGTCAGAAGAAACTACTAAGATGAAAGTATGCAAAAATGTATGTCGAATGGTATGATGGGGTGGGAAATGAAGACTTGGAAAAAATAAAGTCAAATGAAAATATGTGAAAAATACATATTTAAACAAACATTTATCTGCTTTAACTTTAATGTTTACTGTTTCTCTTTCCGCTAAAACAGGCTTTCCAATAAAACACCCCTTTGTGGTCTTCAGACTTAGTTAACAACTATTTCAAACTTCTCATCTCTATGCTAGCAGGCTTCACAGGACCATTTTCATATAGACTAAGTCCTTACATTACACATTAACAAAATAGCTGACCATATGAAAATAAGATATTTCCTTTGTCACCCCACTAAAGAGCACACTTCAAGCTCATTAACACTAATAAAAGAGAAAAATGGTAATTGGCATACAACGATACCCTTTTCATTGGCTAATCAGGGCTATATGCAAATTAACTGCCAACTAAGATTGGCAGTTAACTGCCAACAAGATGGCGGTTAATTTGCATATGTAGGCACAATGCAGGGAGGCGAAAGGGAAAGCAGGAAGAAGCCCCCTGCCACTGACAGTGATTGGAAACCCAGGGGGGAGCTAAGAGCTGGGGGGCAGGGCAAAGGCGGCCCTGGGGCCGCCTTTGCCCTGCCCCCCAGCCATGATCGGAGAATCAGGTGCCTTTTCCGCCCTGGCCAGTGATAGCAGGAAGTAGGGGTGGAGCCAGCGATGGGAGCTGGGCACGGTCGAAGCTGGCAGTCCCAGGAGCTAGGGGCCCCTTGCCTGGGCCTAAAGCGAAGCCCACGATTGCGGGGCCGCTGCAGCTGTGGGTCCCCGCTGCCCGGGCCGGACGCCTCAGCCAGAGGCATCCTGCAGGGGCAGGGGCGGAGCCCGCGCAATCGCGGTGCCCCCCGCTGCCACTGCAGGTCCCCGCTGCCCAGGCTGGACGCCTAGGCCAGAGGCGTCAGGCCTGGGCAAGGGGCCAATCCTGCGATTGGAGGGTGATGGGGGTCAACGCCTGAGGGCTCCCAGTATGTGAGAGGGGGCAGGCTGGGCTGAGGGACACTCCCCCCCCACACACACCCAATGCACGAATTTCGTGCACCGGGCCCCTAGTCCTATCTAATAAAAGAGAAACATGGTAATTGGCGTACGACCGCTACCCTTCCCATTGGCTAATCAGGGCGATATGCAAATTAACTGCCAGCAAAGATGGCGGCCGGCAGCCAGGCAGCTTGAAACTAACATGAGGCTTGCTTGCTTCAGTGACGGAGGACATCAACGTTCCCCGCCTGCTGCTGCAGGCCTCTGAGCTGAAACTCTGAGCAACTATGTTAAAAATATAGAAGCTAAACAAAACCCCAGAAACCTCTTTAGTCCGCTGGGCTTCAGCCAGCAGGACCGCAACATTGTAAGCAAAGGCCAGAAACCTACTTTCAGCAGCGGAGGCCTAAGAGCTGGAGCCAAGCCTCAAAGCTAAAGCCGGCCCAGAATAAAAAAAGAAAAGAAAAAAAGGAGCGGTTGGGAGCTTCAGTCACCCCCAGCCTGAAAACAGCCCTCAGCCCCTCACCCAGACTGGCCAGGCACCCCAGTGGGGACCCCCAACCTGAAGGGTGTGTGACCAGCTGCAAACAGCCATCATCCCCTCATCCAGGCTGGCCAGGCACCCCAGTGGGGACCCCCACCCTGATCCAGGACACCCTTCAGGGCAAACCAGCCGACACCCACCCGTGCACCAGGCCTCTATCCTATATAGTAAAAGGGTAATATGCCTCCCAGCACCGGGATCAGCGGAGCCGCGAGGCCTCCCGGCACCGGGATCAGTGTGACAGGGGGCAGTGCCCAAACCCCTGATCACCCTGCAGCTCTGTGTGTGACAGGGGGCGGGGCCACAACCTCCCTATCCACCCTGCTCTGTGTGTGACAGGGTGCGGCGCCCCAACCCCCCCCCCCGCCGCAATGGGCCCTGCTCTGTGTGTGACGGGGTAGAGCCATAACCTCCCCATCGGCCCTGCCCTGAGTGTGAGTGCGGCGGTGCCCCAACCCCCTGATTGGCCCTGCTCTGTGCGTGACAGGGTACAGAGCCCCAACCCCCCTGATGGGCCCTGCTCTGTGAGTGACAGGGGGCAGTGCCCCAGCCCACTGATTGGCCCAGCTCTGTGCGTGACAGGGGGTGGCGCCGCAACTTCCCCATCGACCCTGCCTTGAGTGTGACAGGGGACGGTGCCCCAAACCCCCAATCGGCCCTACCCTGAGCGTGACTGAGGGTGGCATCACAACCTCCCGATCGCCCTGCTCTGTGCATGACAGGGGGTGGCGCCCCAACTCCCCAATCGGCCCTGCTCTGAGCCCGACCAGGGGCTGCACCTAGGGATTGGGCCTGCCCTCTGCCACCCGGGAGCAGCCCTAAGCCAGCAGGTCGTTATCTCCCGAGGGGTCCCAGACTGTGAGAGGGCACAGGCCGGGCTGAGGGACCTCCCTCCCCCCTGAGTGCAGAAATTTTTGTGCACCGGGCCACTAGTTCTACCATAATAAAATTTGCACATCAATAATGTGATATACAATATCTTTTAAAAATATGATTTCAGTGAGAACATCTTTGTGTTCCCAACATGAGCCACAGTTCCCAGCAGGTAGTAAAGTATTTCATCAACACCACCACTTATCCACATTTTTAACATATCTAAAATTTGATCACATCTTACATTTGACAGTGAAGCATAGCTTAACTGGCAGTGCCCTTCTCTTCTTAACCACATAGAATAATGCCTTTTACAAATAATGTTTCAGATTAGAATAATGTTGATTTAGTTTAACTGAATTAAATCAAGGTAAAAGTGTGTTGTCTATCCTATATAATGAAAGCCTAATATGCAAATCGACCGAAGGAACGACCAGTCGCTATGATGTGCACTGACCGCTAGGGGGCAGGCGCTCAACACAGGAGCTGACCCCAGCCCACAAGCCCCAGGCCAACACATAAGTGTTGGTTGGCAATTGTAAATATGACTTGAGCTTCTAAGACAGGATACTGAAACTGTATTCCTGAAACCAATAAAACAGCGCCAGTTTATTAGAATCTTGACCAATTTTAATACCTACCAGTTCCTTTGCTTAGATATGGAGGCTTAAAGAACTTCACAACACCATAGACATTGACAATCATGCCACCTTTGAGTTCATTCAGCGGTGTGTACGTATAACGTGTTGCTGGAACCTGAAGAAAAACAGTACATAAGTCAATATTAAGTATTTACATTTTAGAATCATATTATCATCAAAGAAGAGTCATCTAACCACATTTTTCTTCTTTTGAGTGTCTGATAAGAGGCTGAAGCTTGAAAAAGGAAATGTACAGCTTAAAAGGTTGCTATATAAACCACTAGTATTAATTTTTCTTAGGAATAACTTTGATCATAAATAGTATAATTTGTACACAATTCTAAGTAATGACATTTAAAAGATTTTGGTTCTGGTTTTTAACCCTAAGTAATATCACTTCAGAATTTGTGGGAAATAGATTTTACTTTGGCCTAAATAAAGCTAGGTTTTGATTATAAATGGTGTGAAGACATTAAAAATGGTAAGAGAAATGAAATTTTCTGAAATAACTGTATATAAGTTTGGAAAGAAAAGGGAAAGTGATTCCCAAGTTTAAGTTTACATATTTGTCAAACAATCAATAAAAGAGTTCATGCCCTAACCGGTTTGGCTCGGTGGAGAGAGCATCGGCCTGCAGACTGAAGGGTCCCAGGTTGGATTCCAGTCAAGGGCATGTACCTTGGTTGCGGGCACATCTCCAGTAGGGAGTGTGCAGGAGGCAGCCGAATCGATGTTTCTCTCTCATCGATGTTTCTCTCTCATTGATGTTTCTCTCTCATCGATGTTTTTAACTCTCTATCCCTCTCCCTCTCCCTTCCTCTCTATAAAAAATCAATAAAATATATTATTTTAAAAAAAAGAGTTCAAACATCTGGTCCTACTACCCATCAATATACTATCTTAAGAAATATCTCCCTAATGTATAAATGAATGACTATATCTATTTTGGTCATCTAAATAATGTACTTGTTAATTGATAGCCATCAAACAACTTAACCATAATTTGGCTTTCCATGTAAATGGAAAGTTAGTATATGTATGCAGAGCAGCTAAGTTATATCCTAATAGTTCAGAATACCTGGGCTTTCTGAAAAACCACTTACCTCAAGTTTAGAGGCTCCTTTGTTTTCCTCTGCCTTATTTATGGGTTCATGGATGCTTGAACCTGATCTATTTATACTAATTCTGAGAAATACTAATATTTGGGGTTAATTTACTTTTTTTAACAAAGTACATTAATCCTTTAATTGGTTATACTTTCCCTAAATCAAAAATTTGAATTATACCATTACAGGATTATTCAGAATTTAAAACCTGTACCTAATAGTCATTGTCAAGTAGAAACAAAATCTCTGAACTCTTGTTTGCCCACTGGAAACTAAGGGCTTAAGAACGTAGTAGAATACAAATTTTGTATTAAACTTTATCGTGACACTAAAAGCTCAGTTCACGACATTCATGCACTGGGGGTGGGGTCCCTCAGCCCAGCCTGCGTCCCCTTGCAGTTCGGGACCCCTCGGGGGATGTCTGCCTGCTGCAGAGGCAGGAGAGGCTCCTGCCACCGCTACTGCGCTTGCCAACCATGAGCCCAGCTTCTGGCTGAGCGGTGCTTCCCCTGTGGGAGCGCACTGACCACCAGGGGGCAGCTCTTGCATTGAGTGTCTGCCCCCTGGTGATCAATGCACGTCATAGCGAACGGTTGTTCCGCCGTTCGGCCCATTTGTGTATTAGCCTTTTATTATATAGGATTAGCTTCTTTCCATTTTCACTCAGCTACAAGTACCTCACCTGTAAAAATGGGAACTTCCTAGTGTTATGATAATAAAATTGTATTAAATACTGAAAAAAGTGAGAAAAAAAGAAGAGCAAAATGTCTGACAAGCATGATAAACTACTTCTAATTACATAATTCAACACATAAAAATCTGTTTAAATACAATCTGATTAAAATGAAAGAAATACATTTGGCTAAGGTTTAAAAGTAGTAGAAATCCCAATGTCTTCACACAAATAAAATTTTTTTCTGTTTCAGTTTCCTTATGCATGTAGCTTAGAGAAAACATCAGCAGATCTTCCAGACAACAGAATAACCAGGTAATAATTACTAGGTAAATATATACCTTGAATGGACATCAGATATCAAAAAAGTAGAGATTATGTTTTCCCACTGAATCAAATACTACTTCAAAATCAGATTATAAATATACATATATATTCATGTGTGTATCTACAGTTGTGTATATGTGGGGGTGTGTGTTCATGTTCTAAATTAAAGTAAATATCATCTTACCAAAGACATTGACTCTGTAGAAAAATCTATTATAGATTTAACATAAACCTGAAAAAAAAAAAACACAGAAAGGATTTATTTGTATACAACAACTTCCAATGTGGTTACAGACCTTTAATTGTAGTAAAACTACACACTTAACTGTATATAATATTCAAACACATCAGTGGCATAAAGTTATGGCTTAAAAATTAACAGTGACGTGCAAAGTTGTCTAAGCTAAGCTTCAGTCTAATTCATTAATTTTAATACCACAGGACAACCTCTAGCCCAATAATGCCCTGTGCACATTAGAGAGAAACAGGCAGATGTTGGCCTGTACGCACATGGCTTGACCCAACTCTATATGACAGGTTTCCGCAAACAGGTAGTCTCCAAATGTGTGTGGGGATGGAGGGGGTGGGTCTAGAGGAGGGAAAAAGTAAAGACAGAGAGAATGAGCACCTTCATAAAGAATAAAATAGGAAGAAATCAGTTTTACCTAAAAAGGGATACTTGATCAACTTAAAAGCGCAATTCAATAGATCATCAAAGAGGCTGACAATATAACTGCAAAGAATAAGATGAAGTCTGGAGTGCCTGTGGAGTTTCAACATTTTCATCAATATGTAACTATCTTTAAGGGATTTTTATTTTCTACCTGGAGTCATCTAAACATAAAGTCAGAAAAAATATTTTCTATTTTTAAAACTTAAAATATTAAATTAAAATAATTCAGTCAGGCTAAATAGTTTACCTGCAGATTTATAGAAACACTACTTCTATTCCATCACCTTACCTCATTAAAACCATAACATGAGTAGAGACTAAATGTTACACACTTACATAAACAGTTGACTTGAAGTCCTCAAGTGCTTTCAAAAATAAGCAATGTTCACCATCTTTGCTTGTTGTAGGTGAAGACAAAACAATAAAACCAGCCACTGCAATGGTGTCCTGCATAAAAAAAAGTTTCCATTATCAAAGTATCTATAATTTTTTATTATTTATAAACAGGAATCATTGCTATAAAATGGAAACTGGTTTGCTGGACTTGTTTAATGCTTATGGAATATAAGACTGAGCCTACCACCTCCTCTAAAAGGTTATCAACAGTGCAGCCATAGATGATATAACATCCCATTTCATAGACCAGGAAAACACTAAATCATTTGGAAAATCTTATTTTTTTACTGGCACTTCAAAAATCAATGTTTATCTCAATTTATGTCAATAAGTTTGTACAAATAAACAAAATGAAGATAAAACACATGATCCAACAGTATTATGAGTGGAATTTAAATGAAACAATCTCAGACTTAAGAAAACTCAGTACAAAAACTCCACATTGTTATAAAGCTAATATATGTGCCTATAAATTCAGGGTATGAGACATAAGAAACTTCCATTTATAAACTATTCAGCAATGAAAATAAAAAGCAAATAGATAAATTCAGTAACGAAAATGTAAACAAGGACACAGTATAAATTTGCTAATTTTCAATAGACGATACATTAAAATTCTCCGGCATTCTTAATGAGGAGCGACAGGACACAGACAATATGAAACAACTAATAACCACCCAACAAAAACACTTATTTGACTTTAAAAGGCATTAAGTAATTTTTACTACACTGATCCTATCTCACCAGTTACATGTTGTGTTCCTCAATCTGGAATTACACCTTCTCATACTTCTTTAGCATTTCAGGATCCTCACTCAGGGTCTGTAAATATGCTGTTCTTTTCTTACTGATCCACTCTCACAGTACCCCTGCTCTCATTCTTTCTGCTACTTTTCTCATTCTACTATTCAATCTTCTCAGTTATATATTACAACTGGATAAAATAATTAATTCCATAATATTTAATTCCACTCTTCTCCATTAAACACTGTTCCATAGTGGCAAGGTCCATAACTGCCTTATTCAGTTAAGTCCCTGACACTTAGCATAGTAGAGGGCAGAAAACATTCAACAAATGTTTAGACAACCAAATGTATTATCAAACATATGAATGTAAATATAAAAAGAAAATACCTGTATTAAATCTTCAATAAGCTGAACTTACTACAAACCTTACGTAATAGCATCTTAGCATTGTAGGAATGGAAAAGGACCTTCATTTTTCAGAAAATAAGAGCCAGAAAGGATAAATGAGGTCACATACAGCTAATTAATTATAGATCAACACAAAAATCCAGATCTCCTGACTTTAAAGACAGGCACTACTCTACTACTTCTCTCACAACCAAATCTTACAGAAATGAGAAAAATTGATTAATAAATGTCTACTTTTGGACAGTTCTGTAATAAAACATTTTTAAAACTTTCAAAATACAAAAAGTCTTTCCTCATATTTTATATCCACACTAGTGGCCTGCTACACAAAATTCGTGCATGGGGGGCGGGAGGGGGGGGGTGTCCCTCAGCCCAGCCTGCACCCTCTCCAACCTGGGACCCCTTGGAGGATGTCTGACTGACAGTTTAGGCCCGATCCCAAACCAGCAGTCGAACATCCCTCCCGCAATCCAGGACCGCTGGCTCCTAACCCTCACCTGCCTGCCTGCCTGATCACCACCATGCTTGCTGGCCTGCTCACGCTCAACTGCCGCCCCAGCCCCCCCCCCCCCCCCGCCCTGCCAACCTGCTCATCCCCAACTGGCCCCCCTTGCCAGCCTGCTCGCCCCCAACTGCCCCCCACCCACTGCTGGCCTGCTCGTCCTCAACTGCCCCCTTCCTCCGCTGGCCTGCTTGTCCCCAAATGCCCCCCTGCCGGCCTGATCGCCCCCAACTGCCCCCCCTTAACAGCTTGCTCATCCCAAAATGATCCCCCTTGCCGGCCTGCTCGCCCCAACTGCCACCCCCCCGCCAACCGGCCTGATCACCCCCAACTGCCCTCCCCTCCTGGCCTAACTGCCGCTAACCACCTCTACCTCGGTCCCGCCACCATGGCTTTGTCTGAAAGGACGTCCAGAAGGTCTCCCGGACTAATTAGCATATTAACTTTTTATTAGTATAGACTAGGGGCCCGGTGCACGAAATTCATGCACTGGGTGTGTGTGTGGGGGGGAGTGTCCCTCAGCCCAGCCTGCCCCCTCTCACATACTGGGAGCCCTCAGGCGTTGACCCCCATCACCCTCCAATCGCAGGATCGGCCCCTTGCCCAGGCCTGACGCCTCTGGCCTAGGCGTCCGGCCCGGGCAGCGGGGACCTGCAGTGGCAGCGGGGGGTGCCGCGATTGCGCGGGCTCCGCCCCTGCCCCTGCAGGACGCCTCTGGCTGAGACGTCCGGCCCGGGCAGCGGGGACCCACAGCTGCAGCGGCCCCGCGATCATGGGCTTCGCTTTAGGCCCAGGCAAGGGACCCCTAGCTCCCGGGACTGCCAGCTTCGACCGTGCCCAGCTCCCATCGCTGGCTCCACCCCTACTTCCTGCTATCACTGGCCAGGGCGGAAGAGGCACCTGATTCTCAGATCATGGCTGGGGGGCAGGGCAAAGGCGGCCCCAGGGCCGCCTTTGCCCTGCCCCCCAGCTCTTAGCTCCCCCCTGGGTTTCCAATCACTGTCAGTGGCAGGGGGCTTCTTCCTGCTTTCCCTTTCGCCTCCCTGCATTGTGCCTACATATGCAAATTAACCGCCATCTTGTTGGCAGTTAACTGCCAATCTTAGTTGGCAGTTAATTTGCATATAGCCCTGATTAGCCAATGAAAAGGGTAGCTCGTACGCCAATTACCATTTTTCTCTTTTATTAGTGTTGATTATGCTTTGATTGGTTGAACAGCTGACCGGTCAACCGGACACTTAGCATATTAGACTTTTATTATATAGGACTAGAGGCCAGGTGCACAAAAATTTGTGCACTCGGGGGGGGGGGGTTGGTCCCTCAGCCCAGCCTGTGCCCTCTCGCAGTCTGGGATCCCTCGGGAGATAACGACCTGCTGGCTTAGGGCTGCTCCCGGGTGGCAGAGGGCAGGCCCAATCCCTAGGTGCAGCCCCTGGTTGGCCTCAGAGCAGGGCCGATTGTGGAGTTGGGGCGCCGCTCCGTCATGCACAGAGCAGGGCGGATTGGGAGGTTGTGATGCCACCCTCAGTCACGCTCAGGGTAGGGCCGATTGGGGGGTTGGGGCACTGCCCCCTGTCATACTCAAGGCAGGGTTGATGGGGAGGTTGTGGCGCCGCCCCGTCACGCACAGAGCAGGGCCCGTTGGTGGCGGGGGGGTTGGGGCGCCGCCCTCCATCACCCACAGAGCAGGGCCCATCAGGGGGTTGGGGTGCCGCCACTGTCACACTCAGGGCAGGGCCAATGGGGAGGTTATGGCTCTACCCCATCACACACAGAGCAGGGCCGTGGGGTGGGGGGGTGGGTTGGGGCGCTGCCCTCTATCACCCACAGAGCAGGGCCGATCAGGGGGTTGGGGCGCCTTCACCTGTCACGAACAGAGCAGGGCCGATAGGGAGGTTGTGGCCCTGCCCCGTCACACACAGAGCCGCAGGGAAATCAGGGGGTTTGGGTGCTGCCGCCTGTCACGCTGATCCCGGTGCAGGGAGGCCTCTCAGCTCCACTTATCCCAGTGCTGGGAGGCATATTACCCTTTTACTATATAGGATAGAGGCCTGGTGCACGGGTGGGGGCCGGCCTGTTTGCCCTGAAGGGTGTCCTGGATCAGGGTGGGGGTCCCCACTGGGGTGCCTGGCCAGCCTGGATGAGGGGATGATGGCTGTTTGCAGCTGGTCACACACCCTTCAGGTTGGGGGTCCCCACTGGGGTGCCTGGCCAGTCTGGGTGAGGGGCTGAGGGCTGTTTTCAGCCTGGCGGGTGACGGAAGCTCCCAACTGCTCCTTTTTTTCGTTTTTTTTTTTTTTTATTCTGGGCCAGCTTTAGCTCTGAGGCTCTAGCTCTTAGGCCTCCGCTCCTGAAAGCAGGTATCTGGTTTGTTTCGGTTCTCGAAACTCTGTATCAACTCCAGCTCTGAGATCCCAGCTGGCTGAAAGCTGCTTTCTGGTTTTTTTTTTTTAGCATCTGTATTTGTTACAATGTTTGAAACTGCAGGCTCAGAGGCCTGCAGCAGCCGGTGGGGAACATTGGAGTCCTCCGTCACTGAAGCAAGCAAGCCTCATGTTAGTTTCAAGCTGCCTGGCTGCCGGCCGCCATCTTGGCTGACAGTTAATTTGCATATTGCCCTGATTAGCCAATGGGAAGGGTAGCGGTCGTACGCCAATTACCATGTTTCTCTTTTATTAGTGTAGATATTAAACGTTCAAACTTACTTTAAATAAAAGCTAAAAATGGAGAAAAAGAGAAAAGGGGTCTCATACTGAAGGAGGAACTAGTAAAGTGAGAACGTATGTATTCCAGCAAAATGTGTCATTAGTCTAGCAAAGCAAAAATTAAACTTCTGTTAAAAAAATTTTTTTAATGTTTTAAGATATTTGTTGTATTCAAATACAGAGCTAACCTTAAGGGCACGAGCACGAAACAAATAAAGGTACAGGAATCAAAACAGAAAATTCATTGTTTTATGCAGTAAGTTTTACCTTTGATTTGCAATAGTCTTTAACCTTAATACTATAAGCTTGAATTAAATAGCCTACTTAGACCTCCCAAATGACCAGCATTTGTGGATTTTTAAACCCAGAAAGAATTTAAAGTAAACTTGACCTCAGTCTTCTCACCACTGTATTTTAAAAAGGAGAAAGCTTACTTACCATTGTTAACATCCTCTATTACCTGACAAGTATTAATTAGCTAGTGTAGTTCTATTCTATTTTACTATCTATTTTAAAAATTTCAATAGAAGAAAACACTTTTCACATGTCAGGTAAAATACTAATATCTAATATACAGTATATATTTTGCAGATGCACTATACATGTTTTGCTAATTCATTATATTATAACCTTTTATATTATTTTTCAAATAAAAATTTAATATTAGAATCCTAAAGGATAAAGGTGGAAATGTATTGAAAAATATAAGCAAACAGATCCCTTAACATTCAAAAACATGTAATTATTTTTAAAATCCTCTTCTAAGATAGCCAAGGTATATTATGAAAAAAAAAGCAATTTACAAAATATGGATAGAAGACACTTGGTAAAATGTATATGGATACAAAATTATTTATGTATATATGTGCATATACAGTTATCCATATATACACATATGTATTTATAAAAGCTGAAAGGATACCAAAGAGAGAGAGAGAGAGAGAGAGAGAGAGAGAGCGAGAGAGAGCAGTACAATGGGACAAGGCAATGGGAGTGTGTTCAGAGGTAGCGGGGCAGTGTCTGCTTTTCTGGTTATACCTTTGCATATTGCTTAAACGTTTTCAAAACTATGGCCACATAAGAACAATAGTTAAGATAAATATTTTCAAGACCTAATTCAAGTCCACTATATCTCCCTGAGGCAGGAAAAAAATACATTTGTGGAGACAGTTTCTACACTTACTACAAGTTCTATAGCAAATCTTAGGCTTTGAATGGTTATTTTCAGAACAGTACTGATGACCATCACCACAGGGGATTACTAAAGGTTACTACATTTATCAATGATAAACATATGGAAGCACTTTGCAATTTGTGAAATTCCATACAGATGTAATACAATATTTTTACTAAAAGATTAGAAAAAAAAGATGTCATATATGTTAAAGATTAGTAATAGAGTATTTTTAGTAAAAGATTAGAAAAAGACTGGTTAAACTGTCCAGCCAGGGTGGCTCAGTGGTTGAGCACTGACCTATGAACCAGGAGGTCACAGTCAGATTCCAGGTTGTGGGCTCGATCCCAGCATGGGGTATGCAGGAGGCAGCCAATCAATGATTCTCTCTCATCATTGATGTTTCTCTCTCTCCCTCTCCCTTCCTCTCTGAAATCAATAAAAATATATTTTTCTAAAAAATTAACTACGCATAGATATATGTGTTTATTTCTTAACCCTCAATTCTATTCCATTGATATACATGCCCTTATGCCCCTTCCATACTGTTGATTACAGTATCACTTGAGTAAGTTTTATTAATCATGAAACATGAGTCCTGTGACTTTTTTTTAATTCCAGATTATTTTGGAATTCAGGGTCCCTTGAAACTCATTATGAATTTGAGAACTGACTTTTCCAGTTCTGCACAAAAGGTCATTGAAATTTTTATAGAAATAGCATTGAATCTATAGATCACTTTAGGTAGTTCTGACAGCTTAATATTAAGTCCTCCTACCCAGGAATACATGTCTTTCCATTTATACAGCTCTTATTTTATTTTAGCAATGTTTTTTAACTTTCAGTGTACAAGTCGTAAATTTATTCCTTTAGATCAGTGGTTCTCAACCTTCTGGTCCTTTAAATACAGTTCCTCATGTTGTGACCCAACCATAAAACTATTTTCGTTGCTACTTCATAACTGTAATGTTGCTACTGTTATGAATCATAATGTACGTATCTGATATGCAGGATGGTCTTAGGCGACCCCTGTGAAAGGGTCGTTCAACTGCCAATGAGGTCGCAACCCACAGGTTGAGAACCGCTGCTTTAGATGCAATCATCTCTGGAATAATATTCATAATTTCATTTCCAGATTGTTCATTGTTAAGTGTATTGAAATCCTACTGAGTTTTGTGTGTTTACCTTACACCCTGAAATACTGCTAACTCATTAGTTTTAATAGCTTTCTTTTGGATCCTTTGGGATTTTCAAATATAGGATCATGTTATCATGTTGTACTTTTTCCTGTACAATTTAGATGTCTTTTATTTCTTCTTATTATTTAACTAGAGGCCCGGCGCACAAAATTCATGCGCGGGTACAGTCCGTAGGCCTGGCCTGCAATCAGGGCCATCTTTCCCAGCTGCCCATAGCCAGCTCCACCCCCGGCTGCCACCCATCCCTGGTTCCCCATTCGCCATTGGGTGATTATTGCCTGATGGCTGGGGGAAGGGACCGAGAGGTTGGCTGTTCCCACCCACTCGCTGGCCTTGCCCTTACCACGGGTGGCCATCAGGCAATCGGAGCCGGCCGGCCGGGGAAAGGAACCAAGAGGTGGTCAGTGCACCTCATAGTGACTGCTCCAGTGGCCATTCTGCCATTAGAGTCAATTTGCATATTACCATTTTATTATATAGGATTACTCTAGCTAGAACTTCCAGTACAATGTTGAGTAGCAGTGGAGAAAGTGAGATTCCTGTGTCTTATTCCTAATCTTAGGGGAAATGCTTTCAGTCTTTGAGCATTGAGTATGATGTTAGTTGTGGATTTTTCATAAATGTTCTTTATAATGTTGAGGAAGTTCCCTTCTATTCCTAGTTGTCTAAGTGTTTTGATTATGAACAGGTGTAGGATTTTATGAAATGCCTTTTCTGCATCAATTAAGATGATCATTTCCTTTTTTCCTTTGTTCTATTAAGGTGATGTATTGCAATGATTGATTTTCTTATCTTGCACTCCCAGGATAAATCCCACTTGGTCTGTGTGTCTGCTCTAATATGCTGCTGGGTTCGTTTTGACAGCATTTTAATGAGGATTTAGCAAGCATGTATTTTTAAAACAATTACAAAAAAATATTATAGCCCTTGCCAGTGAAGCTTGGCGGTTAGAGTGTGAGCCTGCTCACTAAAGGGATGTGGGTTTAGTTCTCAGTCAAGGGCACATACTTGCGTTGTAGGTTTAATCCCTGGCCCTGGTTGAGAAGCAGGCGGGAGGCAACCAATTGATGTGTCTCTCTCACATCAATATTTCTCTCTCTCTCTGTCTCCCTCCCTTCCAAAAATATACCTGGGTGAGGATAAAAAAAAACTAAAAAAAAAAACTAAAACATTATAAACATACAGAGAACTACTGCTCATATTATTTCTTAGTAAGAATTTTTTTTTAATTGAGGGTAAATGTATATATCTTTAAGACATTCTATTGAACACTAAAAATTAAAATGAAGTAAAAGGAAAAAATGTCCCTTTTTATGTCAATGATGAGTTTTACTATCTTAGGGTTGCTGCAATTTTAAAGATGTTGCTTCTTTAAGTATCATTCTTTTACATACCTGCAAATATGTAATGAATCTCTAAAAAAAAGTCTACAGGATGACTATAGCATCATCAATAATTCTAAACCCACTTCTAAAATGATAAAGTAATATGAAAATATTTTACCCCTTCAGAGAAAACTTTTGCACAGTCCTTTGCTAATTTTCCAAAAAATAACACATTGATGGCATTACTCTCCGAATCTGAATTTTCTTGTTCTAGAGAAAAACACACACACAGGAAAACACTTATTCGATATAGCAGTTTTATACACACCATGAAAGTGATGGCAACTACATTCTAAAAACAATAGTTATGCTCTGACCGGAGTGGCTCAGCTACTTGGGCATCATCCTGTGCACCAAAGGATTGTTGGTTCCATTCTGGGACAGAGCACATACCCGAGTTGTGGGCTGGATCCCTGGTAGGGGGCATGCAGGAAGCAGCCAATAGATGCGAAGCTCTCATATCAATGTTTCTCCCTCTCTCTCTCTCCCCCTTACTGTCTCTCTAAAAATCATTTAAAAATATTTTGAAGGCCTAACCGGTTTGGCTCAGTGGATAGAGCCTCGGCCTGCGGACTGAAGGGTCCCAGGTTCGGTTCCAGTCAAGGGCATGTACCCTGGATGCGGGCACATCCCCATTAGGGGGTGTGCAGGAGGCAGCTGATCTATGTTTCTCCCTCATCGATGTTTCTAACTCTCTATCCCTCTCCCTTCTTCTCTATAAAAAATCAATAAAATATATTTTTAAAAATATTTTGAAAAAAATAAAAACAATAGTTACTTCAAAATGTAATTATAAAGAATAATTACAATGTTTACAATTCAATTTTGGTTTACTACTTTCATTTCAAACACAATGAAGAGAATGCTACTGGGCATAAAAACCAAAACTATAACAAGTTTCAAGTAGAATATGTTCTATAAATCTCTATAAATATCACCTAATGACCACTTTCTATTTAATTTCCCATATTTATAATCAAAAGAAACTGAACAAGATATTAATTGTTCAATTTTTATACTAATATAACAATATCACCCCACAAATATTTCATTTACTGAACTTCTAGTAACTACAGTTTTTGGCATATTAAGTTTTAATGTAGACAAGTGTGGTCTTCTCCCCCAGCACCCATATATTGAAGAGTAAAAGAGCTGTATAAAAACTAAGCTATCTGTAATTTTGAAAATAAAAATTACTTGGGTATAAGAAATAAACATTGTACAAGTCACGTCATTTGGATCTTCTAGGCTTTGGGAAAGAATCTCCATAACCTTCATTCTCTAGGAATCACTTCCTGTAACCACTGCAGCAAGGCCGAATGCTAAGACTCAATTATATCATCGTATAAGTAAAATTGCACTTCTGTGTGTGTACATTTATATACAAAGTTACCCATTTGTATATTACAGGAAAAAAGTTAAATAGAAATGATCTTATATACCTTGTAGTCCAATCTTCAAAATAGGTGTTCTGTTTCCACCATAGGTTAAAGAAGAGATATGTGAAAGTTTTCCCTGAAATGAGAGAAAAAGAATTACGCAGAAGTCAAAAGAGGTTATTATAACACCAAGATATAAGATTGGAATCATTTTTTAAAGGCAATTGACTTTTATCTTGCAAGAAATCACAGTACCATGTTTAAGTCAGTATTTTTAAGACATGAAAATGATTTATGTAGAGAAAAATGAGGGCCTAAAAATACTTTCGTTCATAAATTAATTTCTTTTTTTTGTTTGTTTTTTATTGTCTAAAGTTTTACATGTCTTCTTTTTCCACAATTGACTGCCCCCAGCAATTTCTACCCCCAAGAGCAAGCCCCCATCACCCCAGTGTCTATGTCCATTGGTTATGCTAATATACATGCATACAAGTCCTTTGGTTGATCTCTAACCCTGTACCTCCCCCATAAATTAATTTCTTAATCCATTAGTTAAATATTACCAATTCCTCATTTTATATATAAAGATGAACTAGATCAACTTCAACTTTATTTTAGCCTGTAAAAGTGTTTTCTAGTAAAGAAAAAGCTTAAGAGTTTGCTCCTAGAAAGAAATTAAAACTTATTAAGGAAAAATTTTAAAGTGAAAAATGATAATCTCATAAATAAGGACAGTGTGGACAAATCAATGGACTAAGGCACAAATACAGTTTAGTCTTTGTTCTGCTTCTTAACTAAGCAACTCTGTCAGTCAAAAAAAGTTATTTAACCAGAGTTTCAGAAAAATAAATTATTTAATCTGGATAGTTTTTATCATTTCTTTTAGCTCTAAAATTTAATGATTCCATGATCAAATATATTATAGGGCTCTTGGAAAACTTACACACAGAAATATGATTGATTTAATAAAGTTTAACAATAGATCCTATAATACATATCTCCTAAACTAATATTCCAACTTTGACATAGCCAACAGCAACAACAAAAAAAACAGCTCTGTTCATAAATCAATTTAACTTAAAAGCATCAGAAAAAAAGAAAATATGACTATCAGCAGCACAAAATGATTCAAAGTAAAGGTAAATAGTTTCACTTAGGAGGTACAAAGCTGGAAAGAATGAGAAAAAGTGGAACAATGAACAAATTCACAATTTGACATACCAGAATTGAAAACAGAAAGCAAACAAATAACCAGAAATCTAGGAAAAGAGAAGTACCTCCAATGAGAGATGAGAGGCAAGTATCTACATGGAGAATATTGATTAGAAGGGCAAAACCAAAATGTAGCCTTCTTGCTCTTTCCTTTACTCTTGGACTTACTATACTAATAAGCCTCTCACCAACCTCCCATCATTTTCTCCTTAGTCCCTAACTTAAATGTGCAATAATGAAAATGAAAAGTTCACTAAATATGCATAACAGAATATTAGATATGGAAGAAAAAAGGTTCAGTGAACTTGAAGACAGATCAATAAAAATTACTCAATCTAAAAATTTCTCTCCACTAAAAAAGAAAACAATGCTGAAGAAAAAGAGACCTGTAGGTAACCAGCAAATACCCTAACATACAAACATACATGTAATTGACATCCAGAAGGAGAAGAGTAATAATGTCAGAGGGAAAAAATTCCAAGGAATTTTATATATCCTATATAATAGAAGCCCAGCAACCAAACGGCAAAATGACCAGAATGAGTAGTCGACAGGTTGCTGTGATGTGCACTGACC
This sequence comes from Myotis daubentonii, assembly GCF_963259705.1. Taxonomy (NCBI): domain Eukaryota; kingdom Metazoa; phylum Chordata; class Mammalia; order Chiroptera; family Vespertilionidae; genus Myotis; species Myotis daubentonii. The sequence continues at coordinate 19,607,816 of NC_081849.1, forward strand.
ACCAGGGGCATACGCTCAACACAGGAGCTGCCCCTGGTGGTCAGTGCGCTCTGACAGTGGGAGCGCCATTCGGCTGACCAAGATGAGCAGCTGCTACCGCAGTGGGAGCAGGTCCACAGCCGCACTCAGCTGACCAGGATGAGTGGCACTCCCATGGTGGGCCATCCCTGCAGGCCACGTCCCACATCAGTGCACAAACCCCACGCACCGGGCCTCTAGTTAGCCAATAATTTCCCTAACTTGATGAAAAACATTGACTTATGGATCCAAGTAGCTCAGTTACTAAGAAGCAGGAGAAATACAAAGAAAAAACACACCTAGACATACAACAGTCTAACTACTAAAAACGAAAGATTAACTATTCTGAGTTATGAACATTCTTACCTGGACATATTTCTTGCTATAATCACAACCTAGCTGTAGAGATCTGAAATCTACTTTGTGTAGTTTATTTAGTGGCTCATTTTCAGGCACCCCATTGACTTCTTTTATTAATTCCAGTGGCATATCAGATCTGCTTTACAGTGGCATATCAGATCTGCTGTCCAAAGCAAATTCAATCAGGGAAGTTGATATCTTGATGCTGAAAATACAGAGACCAGTGTTTTATACAAAATGTAGTCAATAATTGCTTTAAGCTTCTATGTCTTAGTTTTGCTTTGCTTTTCCTTTTCCTTTTAGTTAGTTATCACTGTTGGTGGACAAGAGCTAGAGAATGGATTATGCTATAATTTTATTGCAAGGATAAATATACACATTCTTCTAAATCACTGAAACATAATCCCCTTCTATTTGCTTTTGTATTTTATTTTTTAAAATTAAATCTTCACTGTCGAAAGTATTACATATGTCCCCTTCCTTCCCTCATTGACTCCTTCTAGCCTGCCCCCACCACACTCCAGAGGCTTTGACCACCCTACTGTCTGTGCCCATGGTTTATGCATATATGCATACAAGTTCTTTGATCTCTTCTCACCCACCCACCCAGTCTCCCCCCATCTTTTCTGAGGTTCCACAGCTGTTCCTATGCTTCTATGTCTCTGGATCTATCTTGTTCATCAGCTTATTTTTTCAACATATTAAAGAGAACATGTGATACTTGTCTTTCTTTGACTGGCTTATTTCACTTAGCATAGTACTCTACAGGTCCCTCCATGATGTCTCAAAGCGTAAGAGGTCCTTTCTAACAGCTGCATAGTATTCCATGGTATAAATTAGCACAGCTTTTTTATCCATTCATCTACTGATGGGCTGTTTCCAGATCTTAGCTATTGTAAATTGTGCTATGAACATAGGTGCACACATTCTTTCTGATTGGTATTCCAGGTATTGTAGGATATATTCCTAGAAATTGGATCATGTAGTCAAATGGGAGTTCAATTTTTAATATTTTGAGGAAACTCCATAATGTTTTCCACAGTGGTTGCACCAGTCTGCATTCCCACCAGCAGTGCACAAGTGTTCCTTTTTCTCCACATCCTCGCCAACATTTGCTTGTCATTTGTTGATGATAGCCATTCTGACAGGTATATGAATTTTAAGTTGTATGAATTCCTTATATATTTTAGATATAAACCTTTATCTGATTTTTCATTGCCAAATATGCTCTCCCATGCAGTGGGCTTTCTTGTTGTTTTGTTGATGGTTTCTTTTATTGTGCAGAAGCTTTTTGTTTTGATGTATTTCCATTTGTTTATTTTCTCCTTAGTTTCCTTTGCCCTAGGAGATGTAAACATATTGTATCTGTACACGTATTGCTATGAGAGATGTCTGAGATTTTGCTGCCGATGGTTTCTTCTTAGATTTTTATGGTTTCACGTCTTACTTGTAAGTCTTTCATCCATTCTGAGTTTATTCTTGAATATGGTTTAAGTTGGTGGTCTAGTTTCATTTTTTTGCATGTATCTGTCCAATTTTCCCAGTGCCATTTACTGAAGAGACTGTCTGGACTACATTGTATATTCTTGCCTTCTTTTTCAAATATTAGTTGAGCATAATGGCTTGGGTAGGATTTATTCCAGGGATGCAAGACTGGATCAATATTCGCAAATCAATAATGTGATGCATCACATAAAAAATTGAAAGACAAAAATCACATGTTCATATCTATAGACGCAGAAAAAGCGTTCAACAAAATCCAACACCCTTTTTTGATAAGAACTCTCAGCAAAGTGTGAATAGAGGGATCATATCTAAACATTTTAATAAAGGCCATACATGACAAACCTACAGCCAACACCATACTCACTGGGCAAAAACTAAAACCATTTCCCCTAAGAACAGGAACAAGACAGGGATGTCGGCTTTCACCACTCTTACTCAACACAGTACTGGAAATCCTAACCACAGCGATCAGACAAGAAGAAGGAATAAAAGGCGTCTGAATTGGAAAGGAGAAAGTAAAATTCTAGTTATTCACAGATGACATGATATTGTACATAGAAAACCCTAAAGATTCCACCAAAAACTTCTATATTTAATAAATGAATTTGGCAATGTAGCGAGTTACAAAATTAACACCCAGAAATCAATGGCATTTTTATAAGCCAATAATGAATTCTCAGAAAGAGAAACTAAACAAATAGCCCCATTTATCATTGCAACAACAACAAAAAATTAAGATACTTAGGCATGAACTTAACCAAGGAAGTGAAAGACCTGTACTCCAAAAACTACAGGGCATTGAAAAAAGAGATTGAGGAAGATATAAAAAAGTAGAAGAATATGCCATGTTCATGGATTGGTAGCATCAACATCATGTCCATACTACCCCAAAGCGATCTATAGATTCAATGCAATCCCCATTAAAATACCAACAGCAGGTTTCACAGATCTAGAACAAATACTCCAAAATTTTATATGGAACCAAAAAAGACCCCGAATAGCTGCAGCCATCTTAAGAACAAAGTTGGAGGGATCACAATGCCAGACATGAAGTTATGCGGCCGCTGTAATCAAAACAGCCTGGTACCGGCACAAGAACAGGCATATAGATCAATGGACTAGAACAGAAATTTTAGCTTTGTATTTTAAAAAGTACTTCTAAAAGTCAGTTTTAATATCGGTGATAACTGAGCTAAGAATAGCCTTTTCCACCATGCTTTAAAAAGCACAAGCTGCTGGGCAAGGAAAGTTCTGACAGTGTTAATACTGCGTAGGCAAAGTGCACTACCAAAAGCAAATTACTCCAAAATATACCCGTTACCTCCTTCCTCCCGCCCGATACAATCAAAAGAAATGACTGCTGAACTGACGTTCACGTGTGCACTGTAGGTTCAGTCTTATTTCTCAGTCACTAATGCCAACACTCACACTGGGTGTGTGCGCGCCAACCTCCCCCGCCGGCAGCCTCCGTGGGGGCGGGCACCGGGACTAACCCACTAAGGGCTCCCCGACCCCAAGTGGGCACCGCAGCTCAGACAGCGACGCGCACGAAGAGCTTCTCCGCAATAACGACGCCTCCTCTAGGTCCTAACGACATCAGCCTCTTTATCAGGCCAGGTCCGGTCCCGACCCACCTAGGATGCACACTACCAACTCCAGAACTGTACTCACCGCGCTCCGGAGCCAAACTCCGCGTTCAGACGGGCGCGCCGGTGACGTCACACGCTCGCCGGCGGCGCAGCTCCCGCGCATGCGTGCTCCGGCCCAGGGGCCACCTTGCTGTTCTCTCCCGCCCCCGCTGAAGGCGGACTGAGGGCTCCCAGCGTCTCCGCTGCCCTGGAACTTTAGCCGAACACGAAACGCGTCACGCGTTTATTTAAACGAGGCATGCGGCCCGCCAGCCGCGAGTTTGACATGCTTGACCCGCGGACGGGAACGGGGACGGGGACGGGGAAGGGGGGTGGGAGGAGGGGCTGACCGTAGCGTCCGCTCGGATTCCCGCCTCCCCTGAGCTCCGCCCCCGTCAGTTCCCGCTATCGGGCCGGAAGCGGCAGAGGGGAGGCGGGAGCTGATTGTAATTCCTGTGACTAATTAAAAACTATTCCCAAACCTGGGTGGGAACAGAGATTCCGTTTGCTGGACTGGAAGCCTCGGGGGGGGGGGGGGGGGAGGGGGGCGGGGGGCAATGGTCCAAGTGTACATCCTACAAAGAAATCGTCCCAGCGGTGAGCAATGCTGTGTGCAGGCAGGCTTGACGGGCCTCTGGACCTCTTCACTGTTCATAGGGCCATGATTTCGTGCATAACTAATAACTGCTCACCGCAGGCCAACAGCGGGCCAGGTATTGCTGGAGCTGAAAGGGCTCCTTGGGGCGGGGCAGGGAGGGGTGCAGCGCAGGCCAGCACCCGCCACTAGCCATGTGCCAGAGGCGAGCTAGTCCCTGGGAAGCCCTTTCATGAGCGGGAAGAGCATATTGGGAGGAGAAAAGTGCAACCATAAAGTTCTGTTATAACCACAGAGTCCTTCCTGGGGGGCATTCAGAACTGGCCTGGGCTGGGAGCGCCCTCCCCCAGGCCCTGCGCAATTTATGATTCGTGCCTCTGATCATTTCAGTGAAACCAACTAGTGCAAAACAATCATAAAGAATTACATCAATATTTTCAAAGCTAATCTGAACTAAAATATCTGCTGCAGATACACATTTGCAAGAGGAAACAGTTTTTAAAGTCACTTTTTTCAGCAGGAAGCATTAGTTAGGTGTTAGCCTATCTTCCCTCCCATCCCCATATTTATATACCCTGCAGGAATCAGCAGTGACAAGGTATTTTTTAAGAGAAAACTATGCTTAGTTAGATACCCCTCTTCCTATCCTGGCCTCACTCAGCTTAGAAATAACTGTTCCTCCCCATAAGGGAAGACCTCCAAGTGGATCTTGATAGTTTCATTTTACCTCCATCATCAATCATATTGTCTCTCGGCGTATTTTCAACTGCTTTTTTTTTTTAATTCTTTGCCATCAGCATTTAAACACATTCTTCCACAGCCTACGCTTATTAAAGGGAGGGAGAATTGTTTACTATTATTTGCTTAGAGTTTCTGCTGTGCCGGGTACATTGTAGGGCCTAAATATTTTGAAACTGCCCATCAAGATCACTGAAGTCCTCTTTATTCCTAAGCCAAAAGGACAATAGTCTTTCTTGCTCATCTTTTTTTAAAAAGTGTTTTCATTTTGCTACCACATGTTCTTAGCTTCCCTCTTATCCTCTGTCAACTTAATCTTTTAACGTTTTTTTCTTTTCCTCTATTTACTCTATAAATGTTCATTTTCTAGTATAATGAAGACATCAAACAAAAGTGTCTATCACTGCTTTTATTGTGATTATTCTCATTTCTCTAGGACTAAACACTTCTTACACATCCAAGTAAATTTCAATCTTGTTTCTTCTTTAGTCTCCTAATTAGTGGCAGAAACTGGGATGCATAAGGCTCAAGAACCTATATTGCTTTCCCTAAAATTAGCAATTAGTTTGTCCTACAAATAAAGAAAATTGAACATGAGTATACAGTACAATTTAAGATAATAAGAGAGGAAAAAAGAGATTGACTCAATTACACAAACGCATTGAAGTCATATATGCCAAAACAATCCATTACTGTTTTTCTATATCGACGCAGCATTAAAGCTACTTCAAGACAAGGCTGTAACTATTAAAAGTTATAATTTTTAAAGGTGTAAAGAAGAAAGTTTTGATATAATCCACAATGTAAAAATGTTCAATTTTAAAAATGGTTAAAATGAGATTCTCCGCTCTGGCCGGTTTAGCTAGGTGGTTAGAGTGGTGGCCCGCAGACCAAAAAGTCATGGGTTCAATCCCCAGCCCAAAACCAATCAACATGTCTCTCTCACATTGATGTTTCTCTACCCCTCCTTTCCCTTGCTTCCTCTCTCTCTCTCTCTCTCTCTCTCTCTCTCTCTCTCTCTCTCTCTCTCAAAAATAAAAATCAAATCAATGGAAAAAAATATTCTCAGGTAAGGATTAAAAAAAGAGAGAGAGGGATTCTCACTGATAACTAATGAGCACCAGAAGTGCAAAACTTCTAGTTTCCTTCAAATCAAATGTAGCCCTTCCTCAGGAATCCTAGGGGACAAGCGAAACACTAGGGGAAGTGTGACTGGTTCTCTGGAAAGAGGAAATAAACGTCTAAAAGCCAAGTTAGCGCAACAGGGAATCCCAATGTGTGAAGAAAGGCATGGGCTAAGCAAGAAGGAATAAGACTTCATTGTGAATAGGAATGGGTCATTCTCCTATTTTGGGCCATGACACGTGATACCTAAGTGGCTCATAGTTTGTAAAAGGCACAAGGTTGAGATAGGCTGTCTCAAAAGAAATAAATTTTGATTAAGTTACACCAAAGCTATGTTGAGATAGAAAAAAATGGATTCACAAACACTACTATGAGTGTTAATTGAGGAAAAGTTTCTCTGACAAGCTTATAGGAAAACACGGAGATCTCCAGGTGCCTATATAAGAACCACATTGTCTAAGAAAATGGTTGGTTCTTCAGGCTTCTCTTAGAGGTGGGTAAGAGATAAAAATTGAGAAGGGATCATCACAAGGCCAGACGGTATGGATGATTTTCAGAAGAGCTGTCTCTCTTTGATGCCTCTGCTGTTTTCCATTCACCCATTACAAAAAAAATTGTCTTAACAATGTAAAGTTGTCTCACAGTAAGGAAGTAAGGAATTTGGTTTATGTTCAAATTGATACAAGAATAATTGAGGTAGCATACACATAGAGGGAGATGGAAAAAATAAGAGGAAAAGACTTGCTGGAAATTAACACACATGAAGGGTAGATTTAACAAAGATGTTTCAGCTTTTTAAAATATATATATAATTTTATTGATTTTTTTACAGAGAGGAAGGGAGAAGGATAGAGGGTTAGAAACATCGATCAGCTGCCTCCTGCACACCCCAACTGGGGATGTGCCTGCAACCAAGATACATGCCCTTGACTGAAATTGAACAGGGGTCCCTTTAGTCCACAGATCAATGCTCTATCCACTGAGCCAAACCAGTTAGGGCTGTTTCAGCTTCTTAACACTGTAGATGTAGGGGTTTATGTCTTAAGCTTACAGTCCCTGTTTTCTACATGCCTACATTTTTTAAAAATATGTTTTTATTGATTTCAGAGAGAGGGAGGGAGAGAGAGAAACATCAGTGATGAGAGAGAATGATTGATGGGCTGCCTCTTGACCCCACTGTGGATCAAGCCTGAAACCTGGCATGTACCCTGACTGGGAATGGAACTGGGACCTCCCGATTCATGGATCAATGCTCAATCATTGAGCCACACCAGCCGGGCCATTCCCTACATTTTATACCATGAGAATATACCAGAAAAGTTCATACAAAGAACCTTATTTCTATGTAATCTTAGACTAAAAAATTGTGTTGATGGTTTGATTGCTTGGAAAAGATGATGGTCCAGCTCTAAAAGATGGAGGGCACACTAGCATTTAGCAATTAGTCTGATCTTTCCCTCTTTCTTTCCCCTCTTTTTTTTATGAGAGATCAGAAATAGGCAACTTTAAAACCTTTATAATGAATAGCTTTAAATAATGAAAAACACATTAGCAGGTTGCATGCTTTTTTAAATTTATCATCATTATTACGAGTATTTGAGACCATTTACTTTAGATTCAAAATGCATTTTTAACACAGAAAGACATTTTGTAACTTTGTTGGAAGTTTTTATTGCTGGTTTAAATAGAATCTGCACTTATTCATTATGTTCATACACTTTTTCAGGAACTGGAAAAGTCAACAGCAAAGAGTTCTCTTGATGAAAATTGAGGGATTTTATACATTTTTCAATTGTATATGATAACAGTGAAATTTTTTATGTCTAAATGACAGTTTGTCTTGTCTCCCCACAATTGCCCATCAAAGATTGTGTGTTGTTAGAATGATAGGGTTATAGCTACTGGATTAATTAGAGAATAAAATAACATTTGTGTTGGCCCTACTTTTATTTAGTTCTCAATAGTAAAAAATTAGTCCAGGGTATTTTTCCTATGATTAAAGCTGAATAGAAATGATTACCATATAATCACATTTGTAAAACTTCATTTTAATTAGGGTATATTCAACCCAGAGCGCAGTGTCAGAGCCTAGCATAGCCAAAGAAATGGAACAGATGGAGAAAAACACTTTACTATTCCTGCTTATTTTCATATTAAGATGGTGTGAAATAGGACTAATGTCTAGAGACATGTTGATTTAACAGAGTTTTATGTCTCTATTAGAATAAAAGGAAATGGTGAAAAAGAAATTTATTCTTCTTTTCCTGTCATTTATTTCTGACCATCAAGGGTTTTTTATGTATGACAAATATCTGCTAATTTTACTCATATTAGACTTACAGATACTAATAACATTAACCTTGATCAATCTCTTCCCTAATTTTCCCTTACATTAGAAATGCCTATTTTCTTTCCATTTCTCCCAGGTATTCTTTATATCAAACCATCTATTTCTCCATCAGAAAAATCCTATATTATTTCCCACAGTTACAGATTCAAGAATGAGCATATTGCCCTGACCGGTTTGGCTCAGTGGATAGAGCGTCAGCCTGCGGACTGAAGGGTCCCAGGTTCGATTCCGGTCGGGGGCATGTGCCTTGGTTGCGGGCACGTCCAGTGTTCCAGGAGGCAGCTGATCAATGTTTCTCTCTCATCGATGTTTCTAACTCTCTATTCCTCTCCCTTCTTCTCTGTAAAAAAATCAATGGAATATATTTAAAAAAAAAAAAAAAGAATGAGCATATGACCCAATGCAAACTGGGGAGAGGTGAAGAGATATTTGCTGGGTCTTCTGGAAGAGTCTCTCTCTCTCTCTCTCTCTCTCTCTCTCTCTCTCTCTCTCTCTCTCTCTTTCTCTCTCTCTCTCTCTCCTTGACAAATCAAGTAAGAACAAAACAAAACATGTAAACCAATTACTCCTGGCAACCATTCTATGAACACACACACACACACACACACACACACACACACACACACACACCACCATCAACAACAACAGATTTAAGATGAAGCCAGTCTGGGGACTGAGCAGAATGTAAAAAATTTTTTTAAAAATTTTTAAAAAATCATTCTCTAGCCAGTTTGGCTCAGTGGATAGAGCATCAGCCCGAGGACTGAAGGGGCCCAGGTTCAGTTCTGGTCAAGGGCATGTACCTGGGTTGCATACTCCATCCCTGGCCCTGACTGGGGTGCCTGCGAGAGGCAAACAATCCATGTGTCTCTCTCACATGGATGTTTCTCTTTCTCTGTCTCTACCCTTTCCTGTCACTCATTTATAAGTACAAGCATACCTAGAAGGTATTGTGGGTTCAGTATCAGACTAGCACAATAAGACGAGTATCACAATAAAGTGAGTAACACAAATTTTTGGTTTCAAGTGCAAATAATAGTTATGTTTATATTATACTGTAGTCTATTAAGTGTGCAATAGCATTATGTCTTTAAAAAATAACAATGTACATACCTTAATTAAAAATACTGCATTGCTAAAAAAAGATCTGTTATCTGAGCCTTCAGGGAGTGGTAATCTTTCTGTTGGTAGAAGGTTTTATCTTCAATACAAAAAAATGCAATATATGCCCTAGCCAGTTTGGCTCAGTGGATAGAGCGTCAGCCTGTGGACTGAAGGGCCCCTGGTTTGATTCCAGTCAAGGGCACATGCCTGGGTTGCAGGCTAGGTCCCTGGTAGAGGGCATGCAGGAGGCAGCCAATCAATGACTCTCATCATTGATGTTTCTCTCTCTCTCTCTCTCTCTCTCTCTCAAAATGCAACATCTGAAAATTGCAATAAAACAAAGTATGCCTTGATTTCTCTTTTTAGCCAGTTGTATTTTCTGCATCTTAAATCTGCTGGTACATGAGACTCTTTGCTTTTCCACTTTTCCAATCTCTCCCTTACATTTCAAGGGCAGGTATAAATTTAATATAATGGAAAATTCTCCACATTGAAAATAAGGGAACAAACTCTCCCTTACCGCTTTTCTTAAAGACCTTGCTTCAGAAAATGTGTAACTTCTTTCTCTGCCTTGTTGAAATATATGTAAATCTTTTTAGAAGCTAAATAATCCTCCTACCAGCTTTATGAAGCAGGTATGTCTCTCAAGGACCTGGGAACCATCACTCATCCCTACCTCTCTGTCCCTGTGGGAGGAATGAAGCCTCACTTGGGTGGAAGTCTTCTTTAGGTTGCAAAACTACCTCTAGTCATAAGTATATGAGAGGTTTGTTTTTCCTTTGGATACAGCCAATTAACTAGCCATAGATAATCATGTCAATTACCAGGTAAATTTAAATACGTTTTAATTGATTTTAGAGCGATAGGAAGGGAGCAAGAGAGAGATTGAAACATTGCTGAGAGAGAAACATTGACTGGCTGCCTCCTGCACATCTCCGGTTGGGGATCGAGCTTGCAAGCCGGGCATGTGTCCTGACCAGGAATGGAACAGGCAACCCTTGGGTGCATGGGACGACACTCAATCAACTGAGCCACTCTAGCTGGGCCATATTTATTAGTTCAGTCTAAAGTTTAATAGTTAATTTGGCAACTTCTAGTATCATATGGCTGGTAAATTTGGAGCCTGCCATTGACTAGCATTAAAATGGAAACCCAAAATGGCGTCACTTATGCTACAGCCCATGCTACCGAACCTAGACGTAAAACCTGACCTAACTGCTGCTCCCAGAAACAAAAGCTTCCTCAACCAGTATGGAATTTCTTGGTCAAGTACCAGTAAAGTAATCTGTCTCTGGGGCCATCTCCATCCCCCATGGATAGAAGAGGCCATCGGCATGGTAAAAACCTTTGCCATTTTCTTCACCACAAAAGAAGATGTCCTTTTGGTCAAAAACAGGTGGTTGTTTTTTTTTGTTTTTTTGGGGGTGTTTTTTTTTTTTTTTGGTCAACTCCCTTGCCCTACCCCATTCCTATGAAATCTGACCATTTTCTACAATCCCTCAGACAGCCTTCCTAGTTGCTAGGTGGGATGCTGCCCAATTCATGAATCACTTAATAAAGATAATTAGATCTTCAGGTTTTCAGAGTTGAATTTTGCTTTTTAACACTGGACCATAGAACCTCTGGTAAAACAAAGTCCTCCAGTTTAGACTCGGCATTTCGATGAAAAACATGTGAACACAGGACGTTGTTTTTCCTGATTCAATTTTATCTGGATAGAATCAGCTCATTTTTTTCTAACAGGTCTTTATGAAGATGTGTTATCCAAACTATTAGCTATGCTCTCAGTTCCACATTATTAACAAATTTGATAAGTATGGTGTTGTTTTTTTATTTTTCCTCTGGATGAAAGATTGACTTGTATTAGTTATTCTCTAGAACAATCTAACTTCCATAAAGATAGCAGACATCACATAATTGAAAATGGTTTTTATGCTACACCTGATATAATAACACATTATATCAAGTATTTCTTGAACACATATATAGTATATGTTAAAAGCAAGAAAATGAGCCAAAAAAAATAAAGTTGCTTATGCTAAGCTCCAAGTCACCAAATTGAAACTTAATCGCAGTTTCGGCTCTCCTAGCAATGGGTTCTGAAATCAGTCAATCAGAAATCACAAATCACCTGATCAGCACTAGTAAACCTCTGCCATCCCCTAAAAGAAAGTAACTTCAATAGTCAATCCACTTTTTCGTCTAGTAGAATTTCCTTCTTTCTGCTCCCTTCTGCCTATAAAAGTCGTTTATTTTGCATGGCTCCTCAGAGCTCTATTCTATCTGCTAGATGGGATGCTGCCCAATTTTAATTTAATTTTGCTCAAATAAATTCAAAATTTTAATTTTCTCATTTTCTCTTTTAACACGTATTTGTATGTTCCAGGTATTGTTTTAAATGGAAATATCAAGCCAGTTAACATTTATCATAGCTCTATGAGGTGGTACCATTATCATTCCATTTACAGGTGACTAAACTGAGGTACAAAATGGTTACATAATTTACCCCCCAAAAAATCTTAGATTATAAATAGTAGAGTCAAGATTTCAACCTAGAAAAATCTCACTGCAGACTCCATGTTTTATAACCAAGTCAAGTCCTGTTCTATCCCAATGTATAACTCTGTAGTTACACTGTAGTTTTATTATATGATAAATGAATTCAATGTTATTATTATTGACTAGTACCCAGTGCATGGATTCGTGCACATTGAAGGTGGCTGGCGGGGCATGACTGGGCGAGATGGGCCGGATACACCCTGTAGCCAACCTCCCTCGGTTTCTCCCCAGCTGGCCACACCTGGGGCAGGGCTGCGACTTGAAGGGCATCTGCGGAGTGAGGGGATCCTTCCGGCAGGTGGAGTCCCTTGGGCTGAAACTGGCTCTCCAACATCCTCCGAGGGGTCCCAGATTGCAAGAGGGCGGTTCTTGGGTGATGCACCCTGGAATTGGGCTCTCTCCTCTTTGGTTCTAGGGTGCATCACCTGAGAACCGTGGCTGCTAAGTCACCACAGCTTGGCAGCTCTTGCGTTGAGCGTCTGCCCCCTGGTAGTCATTGCGTGTCATAGCTACCTGTCAGACGGTCGGATGGTCGCTTAGCCTTTTATATGTATACTAGAGGCCTGGTGCACAAGTTTGTACATGGGTGGGGTCCAGCCAGCCTGCACTGATCGAGGCCAATTGGGGCTTGGGGGGGCCGATCGAGGGTGGGGCTGGCTGGGGGGAGGGGCCCTGGGCAGTTGGCAGGCCGGCCCTGCCCCCTGGTCAAACTCTGGTCAAACTCCTGGTCGAGGGGACAATTTGCATATTACCCTTTTATTATGTAGGATAGATAACATTTTTGTCAGCATAGTGAAAAGTTTTATCAGTTTATACTAAGAAATTTATTTTACTAATTATCTTCATTAGTTCTAGATAACCCATTTTTTTTTTGTTGACATTATTACAGATGTCGTCCATTTACTCCCCCCTTTGCCCACCTCCACCTCGTCCTCCTTCTTCATCCCCTGACCTTCACCACACTATTGTCTATGTCCATGGGCTATGCATCTATGTTCTTTGGTGACTCTCTCCACCTTCTTTTATCCAGTCCTCAGCCCCCACTCAGATCTGTCAGTTTATTCCATGTATCTATGCCTCTGTATAGTAGTTAAATAGCAGAATCTAAGAAAGATTCTAAGAAGTAAAAAGTGATTTAATTACATTTCTATAATTGGATTTGAGGATTTTTGTTTTGGAACAAAACTGCAAGCATGTAAAAATATTTGTAAGTAAACACTTTATTAAGTTAAGTAGAGGAACTTCATGCATCACTTAGTGTTAAACTGTTCTAGGCTCAGGCTTTAAAGCCACTTACAAGAAGCTGGTGCTTTGTCAGCAGGAAGACTCTCTGCAACCACGGGGCTAGATGTTTTATATTATTTGATAACTTAAATCTTAGTTTGTGAAAAGAGCAACATCTACAATGAGAAGAGTATTCCCTCATAATTTGTATAACTGAGCTCATGTGAAATTTTAAAGTAAATCAGCTGAGAAGTGAAGATATTTTAAAATAAAAATGTCATATTTATTCTCAACTCTTATGTTCAATCATTAGGTCATACTGATCATAAAAATTTTTGTGTGAATGCACATATTTCAGAAAAACTCTTAGGTATACTATAATACTGATGAGAATCTGTAGAAAATTGAAATATAACAAGTGACAAAAACTTATACATTGTATTTGTATTTGACATTGTTCTTACAGTTCTGCTAATTTATTAAAAATATTTTAAAGAATTATTTTAGGACTAATTTGTAATTTTTAATGTCAAGGGAATTGTCATCATTTTCAAAATCTCTGTTGGGATGGACCAGAAAATTAACTTTGAATTTATACCTTTCAAATAGGAGAAATGCAGGCAGTTATACCTTTTCCCTTACCTTAACAAAAAAGTTCTTAGATAAATATAGTGAGGTTTTTTTCTGTCATTTGGGCGGGAGAATGGAATTTTTTATTTATCTAACCGAGACACTATTGCATCATATATCTTTTATAAAAACCCTTATGTTTATTTTATGGCACTAATGTTATTTGACTTCAAACAACTCAAAGGAAACTCTTAAATAATCCTATATAATAAAAGAGAAAAATGGTAATTGGCGTACGACGATACCCTTTTCATTGGCTAATCAGGGCTATATGCAAATTAACTGCCAACTAAGATTGGCAGTTAACTGCCAACAAGATGGCGGTTAATTTGCATATGTAGGCACAATGCAGGGAGGCGAAAGGGAAAGCAGGAAGAAGCCCCCTGCCACTGACAGTGATCGGAAACCCAGGGGGGAGCTAAGAGCTGGGGGGCAGGGCAAAGGCGGCCCTGGGGCCGCCTTTGCCCTGCCCCCCAGCCATGATCAGAGAATCAGGCGCCTTTGCCGCCCTGGCCAGTGACAGCAGGAAGTAGGGGTGGAGCCAGCGATGGGAGCTGGGCACGGTCGAAGCTGGCAGTCCCAGGAACTCGGGGTCCCTTGGCTGGGCCTAAAGCGGAGCCTGCAACCACGGGGAGCTGGGGGTCCCCTGCCCAGGCCTGACACCTCTGCCGGAGGCCTCAGGCCTGGTCAAGGGGCCGATCCGGTGATTGGTGATCGGAGGGTGATGAGGGTCAACTCCTCTGGCCGAGGCCTCAGGCCTGGGCGGGGGCCAGAGCCAGTGATTGGGGGGAGATGGGGGTCCCCTGTCCAAGCCTGACACCTCTGGCGGAGGCGTCAGGCCTGGGCAAGGGGCCGATCATGCGATCGGAGGGTGATGGGGGTCTACACCTCTGGCTGAGGCATCAGGCCTGGGCAAGGGGCAGAGCCAGCAATCGGAGGGATCTGGGGGTCCCCTGCCCAGGCCTGATGCCTGTGCCAGAGGCATCAGGCCTGGGCTGGGGGCAGAACCAGTGATGGGGGGAAATGAGGGTCCCCTGCCCAGGCCTGACGCCTCTGTCAGAGGCGTCAGGCCTGGGCAAGGGGCCGATCCTGCGATTGGAGGGTGATGGGGGTCAACGCCTGAGGGCTCCCAGTATGTGAGAGGGGGCAGGCTGGGCTGAGGGACACTCTCCACCCCCCCCCCCACACACACACCCAGTGCACGAATTTCGTGCACCAGGCCCCTAGTCTATATATATATATAAAAGCCTAAGTGACCAAACGATGGAACGACTGCTCGACACACACTGACCACCAGGGGACAGATGCTCAATGCATAGGATCAGGTTCCCTCCTGTCTGGATCGGGCCTGTGGGGATTGGGCCAAAACTGGCTACCCAACATCCCTCGAGGGGTCCCAGATTGCGAGAGGGCACAGGCCAGGCTGAGGAAACCCACTGGTGCACGAATCCATGCACCGGGCCTCTAGTGGATGATATAAAAGCAAATGAGCTAAAGCAACAGATATGCTAAAAATAAAAAAACCTAAATGTGACATTTTTTTTCCACATGAAAATAAGTGTTCTTTGGAAGTTAACTAACATAATAATAAAACATCACTTCTAAAAATGTTAAAAGATTTAATTATGGGAAAATGAGATTGACATCAATTTAGACATGCAACAGAGGAAAACAAATGTTTATGGAATAAGCTCACAGAGCTAAGGCAGGCTATGTCAGCCATTAATTGTGCTGAGAAAGCATCTGTTTAAAGCTTCATTCTACAATATGGAACCTAAAGAATTATGGTTGGGAGAGCAGAGTTTGCCACCCAAATATGCCTCTTCGAGATATTATTTTAAGCTGGTTACTTTTCTTTTTTTCAATCCTCACCTAAGGAAATCTTGTTATTGATTTTAGAAAGAAAGAGAGAGAGAGAGAGAGAGAGAGAGAGAGAGAGAGAGAGAGACATCGATGTGAAAGCAAAGCTTTGATTGGCTGCCTCCTGTATGCACTCCAACTGGGGATTGAACCCACAACCTTGGTATGTGCCCTGACTGGGAATTGAACCCGTGATCTTTTGGTGTACGGGATGATGCTCCAACCAGCTGAGCCATACAGGCCAGGGCTAAGCTGGTTACTTTATTTATTTGTTTTTTAGGAATTTATTGATTTGTATTAGCAAATAGCTACCATAGAAACACTGAACAATAACAACAACAACAAAAAAAAACATTAAGGGGGAAAATCACTGGAGAGAGTCAGCACAACAGTGGTCAAAAACATCGACTCTGGAGCCAAACAATCTCAGTGCCACTCCTTCCTAGCTGTGTCCATAGGTCAGTTTCTCAACATTTCTGCCTCAGTTTCTCCATTTGTAAAACTGGGATAATAATAGCACCTACCTCATAGAACTAAGTGGACCAAACACGTTAATAATAGAAAAGCATTTAAAACAAAGCCCAGAACATGGTAAGTGCTGTTTGTGTTTATAAAACAAAAAAAAATAAAAATTGAAAATTAGCTGGGTTACTTCATCCATGGGTCTTCTCAGTCCTTATCCATATACAATTTTAGATGTTATAGTAGATATGGATATACAACTCTATGTCCTTGTTATTCCAAGGTTATGTACTCTGATGCAGTATCCATGATTATGACTTATAGCGATTGCCTAAAACAAACTACAAAAGGATGTCCAACAATGACGCCCTGGCTGATTTGGCTCAGTGGATAGAGCATCGGCCTGCAGACCTAAGGGTCCTGGGTTCGATTCCGGCTAAGGGCATGTACCTAGGTTGCAGGCTTCTCCCTGGCCCAGGCCTTGGTCAGGGCTTAGGCAGGAGGCAACCAATTGATGTCTTTCTCTCACATTGGTGTTTCTCATCTTTCCCTCTCTCTGAAAATCAATGGGGGGAAACAAATCCTCGGGTGAGGATTAGAAAACAATAACAATGAGTAAACCATGGACACAGACATGCTGTGTTATTAAAATGTCACCTTTTGTCGCAATACATCAGTCTCATACTTCTAGGAAGTAACCTTTCCACCATTAGTAATCTCATTTACTAATTTGCTAAGGTAAATCTCAATCAACAGTAAATATCCCACTCAATACTACTTTTTTTCCTTAAATTTAGACTTACTATTCCATATTCTATTCCTTAAAGGGCACCACAAACCTTCCCCTTATAATAGCAAAATCTGTAAAGACTCAGGAAGAAGTTTTGACCTTTCCACTAACTGCCTAAAAGAATTTCGAGAGAGGACCTGCTCCAGGAAAGGAGTTATCATCATAGATAACTATAGTTTAATGTAACCTATGTGTGATAGGGAGGAACCCAGCAAGGCCCATTTGATCCAAGTCCTTTCTGTGACCCACAGTTAAAGATAGACCAGCAAATGTTTCCTTTACATCTTTATGTGAATTGCCTTCCTGCCCTTCAGAGTCCATCTGAAATCACAATCCTCCTTCTCCTTAGTTCAAAATAGCAGAGAAGCCTTCACTTCCCCTTGGTCCTCATATTCCTATAGAATACCCATATGGACATGCATGATTAAGTGTGGTTAGTTTCCCCAGTTAATCTGTCTCATGTCAATTTGATTATCAGATCAGCCAGAAGAACTTAGAAGGGTGAATGAAAATTAGTTTTTCTCTCCTACAATGCAAAACCAGATATCTATTTTGATAAATTGGAAATATGCTTAACTGAGGATCAATTTTCACCCCAAACACAAGTTAAAAAATATGTATAAAATAAAGCAAAATTTTACATTCTGTAGAAATATCCATCTGCTCCTGTCAAAATATGGTTATACAATGTGGTTACACAATGGTCATTATAGTTATGAGGTGTATATTTAACAACTGTTCTACTTGGTGGAGTAAACCATATCTATAAGTTCATACATATAACAAGCACCTTTTGTATCTTGATTTCTGCTTATCTTTTTCCCCCAGTAACCCCCATAGACAGTTAATATAAACACCTGCTTGCTATCTCTCTAAGCAGGTAAAAAGAAGGTAACCAAGCTGTGTGGTTAGATTAGAAGATACTTTGGATCTACGTGAAATCATTCATTATTTTGTAAGAAGACCACTGATTTGTAATAAAAGTTTTGTTGAAACATTTATTTGAAAAGAATCAGTTTTGTTGTTAAAATACTGATTTATTGTTTCTCAACATGTATTTGACAGCAGGAAAAACTTTCCAGAAACAAAGATTTTTTTAAAAAAATCCTTTATTGTTTAAAGTATTACATATGTCTCCTTTTTCCCCCATTGACCTCTCCCCGGCTACTCCCACCCCCCATCAAACACATTTTGATAAGAAAAATTGTAATGTTTAAAATTTTAGTTAAAAATATATTTCTTCTCTGAACTTTCAAAAAATACATGTTTTTATTGAGTTGAGCGAGCGAGCGAGAGAAACATCAATGTGAGAGAGAGAGACATCTCTCGCACCCAGACCAATGGCCAAATCCACAACCTGGGTATGTGCCCCTTCACCAGGAATGGAACCAGAATAGGATGACACTCAACCAACTGAGCCACAATGGCCAGGACCATACCTGAACTTTTAAAGTAACATTATCATCACTGTGAATAAAAGAGCTTTAAAATAAAATATTAGGTGTGTGGTTTTTTTTTTGCCCCTTCACTAGAAAATAGAACCTGGATTTCTATTTCAAGAATTAAAGGTAAACACTCTCAAGGGTATTGTGGTTTTTTGCATCATTCCTATGAATTAATAATTGAAATTGGGTGCTGGCTGGTTGCTCAGTGGTTAGAGGGTCGGCCTGCAGAGTGAAGGGTTGAGGGTAAGATTCTCAGTTAAGGTCATCTACCTCAGTTTCAGGTTCAATTCCTGGCCCTAGTTGGAGTGTGTGGGAGGCAACCAATCAACGTGTCTCTCTCACATTGATGTTTCTCTCTCCCCTCTCTCTCTGCTCCCTCCCTCCCGTCCACTTTCTCTCTCTAAAAAAAAAGAAGAAGAAGAAGAAGAAAAAGAAAATCAATGGAAAAAGTATTCTTGAGTGAGGATTAAAAAAATTGAAGTTGGTGAGTTCCCCATAGCAAATTAATTTTGGAGTAAAATAGTTACAAAATTTCTCTAAACTCTTTCTTTTTTTCCTCTGAGACCTTAGAAATCAATTCTTTAAATCATGCATTGCCATATTTTATTGCAGTGAGGGAGGGAGAACATTTAGAAATTGCTTGCTACACTAGAACATATCATGCCTTTGTATTTGAATAAATGGCTTTACCTTCAAGTAAATAGAGCCCTGTTTATAATATAAAATGATGACACTAATTTCTTTTTATTTCAAAATCTATTTGTAAATTAGTCATTTAGAACTTTAAATGCATCTTTGTCCCCTAGGGAGATAGTAATACTATAGTGAGTGTTAAGCAACACCCAAGGTAAGTCATAAATACATGTAATCCAATGTATAACTAATAACAAAATTCATATAATAATTTAAATTATTAAGTGGCTACTAACTTATTGCAGTTACCAATATCCTTATTTGGACCACCTCATTTAATCCTGATAATGACTTTGTACATTCAATACATTACAAATTTAGTGTTTTTATATTAATAGAATTTAAGACATTCATGTTCTTGTTTCTATAGGTGAATACAGTCTATATTTATATTTTCCCAACTGTATTTGAATTTTTAATCCAGCCCTTTAAAGTTGTCAAACAAAAACAAATCAATATATTTGTATTCTGCTTCTAGCAAAGACTGTAGCAAAAAATGTCTATCCTCATAAAAACTTAAAAAAGATGGGTATATTGTAGCTCAAAATAATCTATATACATAAACATATATATATGTTTGCAATGAACAAAAGAAAATTTAAAGTGTTTTTTAATAAAAGAAAGATTAATTAACAACACAGGTTGATGCTGTACATCTAGGAGGTGATGGTCAAATTCAGAGATGGAGTACAATGCCCAAAGACTTGTGTTTAAGTGTTGAGGCACAAAAGATAAAACATTTGGGGCATGTAAGATATGAATTGGAACTAAGGCACTTGTACAAATCTGGAGTCCTCTGGTTTTTCAATTTTGGTGAAAAGGGGGTTACAAAATACTAATCTAAATCAAATCATCATGTGTCCGTTCAGTTCTCTGGGCAGAAAACACAAACATTTTATGAGTTCACAACCAAGTGTGTGCCATGCCAGGTTGAAGCCTGATCTAGACTACTTGTTAATATGTGTGAACCTTGTCTGTATGAATCCTGAAATAGAAACATAAGTATTAATATTGGTACTTATGTTATAAGGATAGACATATAGGTAAATGGAATAAAAGGAATAGAATTGAAAGTTCAAAAATAAATCCGTAAAATTAAGGACAGCGATTTTTTAAATTTTATTTTTATTGAGTTTATTTATTTCAGAGAGGAAGGGAGAGGGAGAGAGAGATAGAAACATCAATGATGAGAGAGAATCGTTGATTGGCTGCCTCCTGCACACCCCATACTGGGGATCGAGCCTGCAAACCAGGCATATGCCCTGACCAGGAATCGAACCTGTGACCTCCAGGTTCATAGGTTGACACTCAACCACTGAGCCACACTGGCCAGGCAAGGCCAGCGATTTTTAATGATGGTGCTGTGTTAGTTAGGATTCTCCAAAGAAAAGGAATCAATACGATGTGTGTGTGTGTGTGTGTGTGTGTGTGTGTGTGTGTGTGTGTGTGTACACAAATGTATGCGGCGGGAGATGAAAGAGAGAGAGAAATATTTTTTGTTAATCCTCTCCCCAGGATATTTTTTCCATTGATTTTTAGAGAGAGTGGAAGGGAGGGGGAGACACAAAGAGAGAAACATTGATGTGAGAGACACATTCATTGGTTGCCTCCTGCACCTACCCAGACCACCCTCCGATGGAGCCTGCAACTGAGGTATGTGCCCTTGACCAGAATTGAACCCACACACTTCAGTCCACAGGCTGAGGCTCGCCATTGAGAAAAACTGGCTAGGACTAGAGAGATTGATTTTAAGGAATTCATTCACACAACTGTGGAAGCTTGGCAAATCCAAAATTGGTAAGGTAGGTCTATAAACTGGAGATGAAGGGAAAATTGAAGTTTGAGTTCTGGGGTAGTCTACTGGCAGAATTCCTTTTTGCTAGAGAGGAGATTGTCTCTGCTCTATTCAAACCTTCAACTGATTCAATGAGGTCAATATGAACGGTAATCTGCTTTACTCAAAGTCAATTGATTTAAAGGTTAATCTCATCCAAAATCTCCTTCACAGAAAAATCTACAATAATGTTTTATCAAATATTGGGGCACTGTGGCCCAATCAAGTTGACACATAAACTTAACTGTCATAGGTGTCAAGACAATTCAATGGGCAGTGAGGAGTATAAAGATATTAACATTAGACCTTTTCAGGTTAGGTTACACATATTAGAAATTTAAGGGGAACCACTAAAATACAAAAATAATGGTAACTTCCAATAATTTAAAGTAGAAAAAATAGAATGAAGACACTTGTTCAACCCAATTGAAGACAGTGAAGTAGGAAAAAAGCACAAAAACACAGTGAGGTAGCACAAACAAAAACTAAAAACGTACAATAAGTAATAAACTTGACCATTAAAAGAAGGAAATTCTATGACTGAATTACAAATTTCCAGCTATAAGCTAGTATAAAAGGCACATCTAAAATAAACGATATGGTACACTTGAAAGGGTAAGAAAAATTATATCTCTAATAAATATTAATCAAAATAAGCTGGTGTAGCTATATACACTCGGGAAAAACAATTTAAGTCAGATAACAATAAGGTGAAAGAGGGTCACTATAAAACGATAAATTTAAAAAGTATGCACTAGAAAACAATGGTAAGAAAAAAAAATCTAGAAATCCATTGTTGAGTATTTATGCATGTATAATTCCCAAAATATTTAAAACTAGAATAGGCCTACTTCAGCAAACTTCCTTTTTTTTTTTTTTTTATTTCTTGACATCTCACCTTGGAAGTTCAGGATACATTTCTTTCACTAAGACTTCCAGTATTGATTTTTTCCAACCCTTTCCATCTTTGATTTTGCTCTTATACAGTATATTGTATATTGAGTCTGATGGGAAACCTCACTGGAGCTTTGCCTTTTATATGCTTGTAAGTGCCAGGTATTCTTACAACTATTATAAATAAATAATCATCATCATCTTGGGGTAAAAATAAAACATAAAAATGTCAACCTTTCAAACAGAAATGAGTTACCTTCCTCTGTTTAACTATACCTTAGAGACACATTCTTGTAAGATTCTAGAAACTCTTCCAAGTATATATTTAAGTTAAAAAAGAAAAAAATAATAATGCTGTATATAATGCTAGGGTGAACAGCAATAGTTTACCTGATTTTAGCACTGAAGGTCCTGTTTCCTAGGAAACCCTTCAGTCTCAGGCAAACTGGGATAGTGCCCAATAATATCACTCTTTTGTTAAGAACTCTAAAGCATAAACACCTTACATCTTTTATTGAATATTTTATCTAAGTTTTAGGCAAAAGATCAAAAGTTAATGTCCATAATGAAGAAAAAAAAAGTAATTTTTCTTAACCAGAGTTCTTTATTTCTATTGTTAAAAAAGAAAATGTCTACACTTTTGTAGCCTAAGTATCTCTTTCTAATTTGATTGAATATATGGCATCTCATTAAGTAAAACATTTTCAAAATGGTGGAAAATGGACTTTTCCCTTAAACTAATATCTGTTGCCAAGAAGTTTCTGGTACTTATAAAATTTTTATTAAGCATTATAGAGAAGTACACACTTATTTTCAGATACTGCAATGTTTGTTAAGTTGAAGAAGGTGAAGGAGTTATGAAACCAGTCACCAATTCTTAAAAAGAATATTTCAAAAATGTTTTGCAGCTTTTAATTTGCTTATATTAAACAGATAATTATTTTAGCAAGGAAGTGATTAAAATAGACTATGGAATTTACAGTAAAGAGAAAATATGTGGTTACAATAAGATATATTTCCATAAACAAATTATAGAAATCTCTCTGTTATCTGAATTATAAGGAAGTCTATTTTCCATATTTGTTGACTTGTAAAATTTAAATTTTCTCATGTAGTCAAAATGCTTCTGGGAACCTAATATTTTCTCAAAATTGTAAATCCATTCACAAAATTACGTACTAAGTGTCTGGATTTCCAAAGAGGACCCTACTTTTAAGGGGTTCATATTCTGTTTTAACGTGTAAGTAAACATTAATTTATTAAAATTGAATATAGTGCCTTGGCTGGTGTGGCTCAGTTGGTTGGAACATCATCCTGTACACCAAAAATCATGGGCACATAGCTTGCAGGTTCAATCCCTGGTTGTGGCTGTGTAGGAGGCAACTGATTAAAGTTTCTCTCTCACATCAATGTTTCTCTCTCTTTCTCTCTCCCTTCCTTCCTCTAAAATCAATTAAAAACATTTAGAGTTGAATATAATATAGTTTTACATGGAAGGTGCTATCATTATAATAAGTTACTAAGATGTATAGCAAAAACTTCAGAAAGGTTTTGATGCTTGAATTAGATTTTGAATTCATTTATTCATCCATGAATGCATTTATCAAAATTATTAAGCAACAATTTTGTGCCAGGCACTGTGCTTAGTGCTGACTATCTACACTAATAAGAGACAAACATGCAAATTGATCATACCTTCTCTATGCCTTAAGCCACGCCCACCAGCCAATCAGAGTGACTATATGCAAATTAACCCAACCAAGATGGCAGCTGGCAGCCACGGAGCTGGAGCAAGCAGGAGGCTTGGTTGCCCCAATGATGGAGGAAGCCAAGCTTCCCACGTGCCTCAGCCAGCTCTGAGCTCCACTCAAAGCAACAAAGTTTCAATTATAGAAGGTAAATAAACCCCAGATACCTGCTTTCAGTGGGCCGTGGTCATGGAGCTGGAGCGAGCAGGAGTGGGTTGCCCCTGGCAATGGAGGAAGCCAAGCTTCCCTCCTGTATGCCCTGGCTGGCTCTGAGTTCCTCTCAAGGCTACAAAGTTTCAATTATAGAAGGTAAATAAATCCCAGAATAAAAAAGAAAAAAAGGAGAGGCTGGGAGCTTCCGTCACCGGGGTGGGGTGGGGAGGGGCTTGGCCAGCCTGGAAATGGCCCTCAGCCCCTCACCCAGACTGGCCAGGCACCCCATTGGGGACCCCCACCCTGATCCTGGATGCCCTTCAGGACAAACCAGCTGGCCCCCACCCATGCACCAGGCCTCTATCCTATATAATAAAAGGGTAATATGCAAACTGACCCTAACAGCAGAAAGACTGGGAATGACTGGTCACTATGACACACACTGACCACCAGGGGGAAGACGCTCAATACAGGAGCTGCCCCCTGGTGGTCAGTGAGCTCTCACAGGGGGGGAGCTCTGCTCAGCCACAAGCCAGACTGATGGCTGCCAGTACAGCAGTGGTGGTGGGAGCCTCTCCTGCCTCCTCAGCAGCACTAAGGATGTCTGACTGCAGTCTAGGCCTGCTCCCCGCTGGCAAGTGGACATCCCCTGAGGGCTGCCGGGCTGCCAGAGGGATGTCTGACTGCCAGCTTGGGCCCGATCCCCCAGGGAACGGGCCTAAGCCAGCAGGTGGACATCCTCTGAGGGGTCCCAGACTGCAAGAGGGCATAGGCCAGGCTGAGGGATCCCCCCCCCCCCGAGTGCACAACATTTTGTGCACCAAGCCTCTAGTCTATATAATAAAAGCCTAGGCGATCATTATGGCAGAATGACTACAACAACCAATTGCTGTGATGCTCACTGACCACAGGGGGCAGATGCTCAATGCCGGAGCTGCCCCCTGGTGCTCAGTGCACTCCCACAGGGGGAGCGCTGCTCAGCCAGAAGCTCGGCTCAAGATTGGCATATGCAGCAGCAATGGCAGGAGCCTCTCCCACCTCCATAGCAGCACTAAGGAGCAGCAAGCAGGTGGGTGGTAAGGAGCAAGGGGTTCCGGACTGTGAGAGAGATCTCCGCCTGCCAGCTTAGGCTCACTCCCTGGCAGGCGGACATTCCCTAAGGGCTCCTGGACTGTGAGAGGGCACAGGCCAGGCTGATGGACTCCCCTCCAGTGCATGAATTTCATGCACCAGGCCTCTAGTCTATATATATATAAAAGCCTAATATGCAAAGTGTCCCCTAGGGAGTTTGACCAACAGGGAGTTTGATCGATCATTATGATATGCGCTGACAACCAGAGGGCGGTGCAGAATGAGGGAAGGCCCCAGCCAGCACCTGGGGAAGGGAGGCCCCGGTCAGCAGCCGGCAGCCGCTAGGGACCCTGCCCATGCACGAATTTCATGCACTGGACCTCTAGAATATATATAAAAGGCTAATATGCCAAGTGTCTCCTCAGAAGTTTGGGATACCAGGAGTTCAAGTGCTTGCTATGATGTGCGCTGACCACCAGGGGGCTGCACGGAACAAAGGAAGGCCTTGGCCGGCAGCCAGAAGGCCCAGATTAGCCAGGCCTAGGGACCTTATCCGTGCACAAATTTTGTGCACTGGGCCTCTAGTAAATTATAAAAAAGAAAAGAGAAGCTCCTAACATTATGCAGCACATATTCCATTAGGAAATAGAGTCAATAAACATGTTCATAAATATATAAAATACATTAATTACAGATGTTGGCAAATGTTATCAAAGAAATAAGTAGGAGTTATGAGAGAGACAATTTGAGAGAGTTTAGGAATAAATAAGAGTTGTTCAGGCAGATAGGGTGGGATGGACAAGGTCATGCCAAGGAACAAATTCCAAAGTTTAAGCCTTCTGGCTTCCTTCTACAACACATACTTGGCACTTCACATCAGTGTTAGCAATATAATCCTAACATTATATCCACCACATTCTAATTTGTTTATAACATTTCACCCTTTGACCTCATGTCCTTTTTTCCTGTTTTTTTTTTTTTAATTGCTTTGTTAGACTCTTTATTTAATACCACTTTCCTGCCAGCAACTTTTCCTTGACTCTGATTCCTATTCTTCTCCTGGTATGACCAGCGGTAAAGAGAGTCAGAGAGTAAGGGATGACTATCAAACCAAAAAGCCAAATCTTCTATAATTTCCAGGGTAAAATATGCAGGTGCAGGAAAAGTTAATTCAAATAAAGAACAGGTCTGGAGAGAGGTGAGCTTATGTCAGAAGGAGGAAGAGGAAGGGGAGGAGGCAGGGAGAGGAGGAGAAGGGCCAGGGGGAGGAGGAGGAAGAAGAAGAATGGGAAAAGAAGGAGAAGAAGATGGAGAAAAATAGAAAAGGTCAGAGCAATAATAGATATTTTGTCCAACTCAGGTATGAAACAAGCAAAGTTCTACCTTACTGGATACAAGTATGGGAGTGAATGAGCCTCAGATAAAGATCCATAGCTTTTAGAAACCTACCAACCCTTTGGCATCAACACTACCACTGTGAATTTGGGTTTTAGTTTCCGGCTTTATATGGATTATAGAAACGATGAGCCTAAGCATCCTTTTCCACAAGAATGCTCTATCCATGTAGATCTGTGTTTTCTCTCTTTCCTTTAATTAACAGTTTTTAATGTTGACCTTACTGCAGACTTCTCTCAAGATCTGTGCTTTTACCATGCTTCCACTGTGAAGTCCACCCAACACATTTACAATCTGTCCCAACAAAAAAATAGAGAGGTAGCATGTGCAAAACATGATATCACTGATATCGCTGTTGCCAAAATGTCTGCTCTGTAACCAAGACCTACAGAGAATGATTCTCTTTCACATGGTCTCTGCTTGGGCAGCTTCTATTAATAGCAGTTGCTTTGACAAAAGAGTTGGCAGTTTTGTTTTTTTAATCCTCACCAGAGGATACATTTGCCTTTTTTAATTCTTTTGTGTTTTTGTTGTTGATGTTGTTTTAGCTGTTTTTCAAGACAGAGGAAGTGGGGTGTGGGGGAGAGAGAAACATTGATGTGAGAAACATTGATTTGTTTTCTCTCATACATGCCCCAGCCAGGGATCAAACCCAAAACCTACGTGCCTACCCTGTCCGGGAATCAAACCCGTGACCTTTCAGTGTATGGGGCAGTGCTCCAATCAACTGAACCACCGGCCAGGGCAAGAGTTGGCAGGTGTAGACAGTACTTATAAAATCATTATGTTTCAAGGTAATACTATCTTAACTGTTATTAAAAAAAAAATGGCCTTACAATGAAAAAACAAAGGCTACTTAAATAGAAGTACTAAATGTTCTCACTGATGCTTTGTACTACTTTTGCACTCTTTGCTGTTAGTTTCCTAACTAATGAGCTAGGTGAGAAATTCATTTGGAAATTGTTATTTCCTTCACCTGCTTTAAAAGGAACAGAAGTGTCTGTTAAAAATGAGATATCTTGGTTTTGTGCCCAATTATCTCTTCCTTTCACAGAGTGTTAAACTAATTAGTTCAGTACTATCATCCTACTGTCAGATCATATTTAATTCGATTAATTTCATCTCCACCAACACTTTTCCATAAAATAGGTTATTATTTGTTTTCGTCAATAATTTGTTATTGTGACTGCTCTCATATTCAGGTTACTTATATTACTTACCTTGGAAGATTAAAAAAAAACCTGTAAACAAGTTTTTATTACATAACTTTTTGTGTGTCTTCAAGTATATTTCATTTTGATTTTCTAAATGAAGGAAAAATAGCATAGATACATGAGATTTTTTATTACAAACCTAAAATTGTTTTTAATACATTTCCACTGATCATTTAACATTACAAATATTTATCCTGATTATTTCTTTATATTATATTTAAGAATCACATGTGACTATGTAATCTGAGACATGACAATTTAGTAGCCAATTGAATTCTGAAAATTGGTGTTCTTTTAAAAGTGAAAAAGGCATGGAAGAAGCATTTGGTCCTGAGCAATTATGTGGGGATATTTTCAAGGATGCTTAGAGTTATTTTTGCGAGTGCAATTTACTTCCAAATGCTGGCAGAAATATTAATGTGTCTGTTTAAAAGGAAATTAATATTTGAAAATATTATCAAAGTTTTTCCTATTTAGTATGGATCTGTTCCCAAATGTGCCCTAATTATCTCAGTGCATCTGAACAAAGGCATTTGCCAAAAGGATAAACAGACATGACTCCTAAGACAACTTTTTTTGGTCCAAAGAGGAATGAAGTTGTTAATCTCCCAGCCACTCTTTCTCTGAGTTTGGAGAATTCTTGGCTCTCTTGGTTGATATAAATGTGCACTGAGGATTGGCTTAATGTAAGAGGGAGGCAGAAGTCTCTCTAGACTACATGGCTTTAAGATATTAATTCTGGTCGAGGCTTAAATATCAAGGACTGCGAAAACAGTCCTTTGTGTCTGAAGAGAAAAGCAAAGACTGTGATGATGGGTCAGTGTGTGTCAAAGCTGCCTAAAGACCTAGTCTGTGGGAGATGGAGAGCATCCAGGGCACCTGAAATGGGGAGGCAATTTGACCAATAAGTGGTGAACTTCAAATTTTCTAAACTTATTCAGATTTTGTTGTTGTTTTGTTAACTCTCACCCTAGCATGTTTTTTCCACTGACTTCTAGAGAATGTGGAAGGGAGGGAAAGGGGGAAGGGGAGAGAGAGAAACATTGATGTGAGAGAGACATATTTGATTAGTTGCCTCCCGCATGTGCCTGGACCTGGGCCAGGAATTGGACCTGAAACCCAGGTAAGTGGTCCTACCAGGAATTGAACCTGACACTTTGGTGCATGGGCTGATACTCTAACCACTGAGAAACACGAGACAGGGGCAGATTTTATTTTAGAATTAATGTGTAACTTTGACAATCAGGATATAGGACAGTGATGGCGAACCTATGACACGCGTGTCAGAGGTGACATGCGAACTCATTTTTTTTGGTTGATTTTTCTTTGTTAAATGGCATTTAAATACATAAAATAAATATCAAAAATATAAGTCTTTGTTTTACTATGGTTGCAAATATCAAAAAATTTCTATATGTGACACAGCACCAGAGTTAAGTTAGGGTTTTTCAAAATGCTGACACGCTGAGATCAAAAGGTTCGCCATCACTGATATAGGAAATTCATTAGGGTAAAAGTATGTTTATAAGGAAGACTATAGATTGTAATGGCAGAAAAAATACTTTTTGCCCTAATTTGCAGTTTTAGCTTGGAATGACTTACTATGTCTTATCCCAATGATTGTTATGGAGGATGACAGAAAAAGTGTGATTAGTACTTTGGGCATGTAGGAAAGAGCCAGTCTATAGTGAATATTACTAAATATTTCCAGTGTTCATAGTTTATGGCTTACTTATTCATAAGATAAAAATACAATGGAAATAACCCAAATGTTCAACTACAAGGTATCCATTATGAATGGGTAGTAGTTAGACATTAACACTAGAAAGACTGAAATTTAGTATATACCTATATTGCCCAAAAGCAGTCAAAATGACTGCCTTGTGAAAGAATAACTAATGTGTAAAGAAATTTGTTTAAAATTAATTTTTAATATTTTGTATAGTATTTACAGTTATATAACAAGGTATTAGTATATATTAACAAAAAATGTACCTCACTTGGAAAAAAAAATTTATGCATTATTATTTGTACATTTCATGCAAATGAAAGCGGAAATCTTTTTATGTGTACATCTTCCGCAAACATACTTTTGACATTTTTCACATATATTATTTGTTTTGTTGTTGTGGCAAAATCGTACTTGACAAATTTTGCGTTTCTTAGAATGGGTTGCATTTGATGATGTTGCAGTTGATCTTTGTGGGTCTTCATGTTCTGATGAATTTTTCTGTCTTGCAGCTCTGTATTTGGTGGAAATCTGTTCTGCTAATTGAAACAAGAACTCTTTTCGTTGTATTTGTATTCCTGTCGTTTCTTTGTAAAGGATCCAAGCATTCATAGCAGCCAAATCTAAAATATTGAAAAATATTTGGAGGGGCCATCTACGAGAACTAGCTTTTACTGTGTATTTTCTGGCCATTTGATCCGCCATATCAACTCCAAATCTTGTGCTGTTATAAAATTGAATAGATTCTGGTAACATTTTTTTATTACTCTTATCAATTTTCACAAATTTATGCCTAGAACTTAGAACAGCTACTCTTTTATTTGGTTTGCTTTTATATATTGTAAAAACACAATTCTCTGATTTATATAGCAGAGTGGAAAAACGAGGCATGTTATCCTTCGTTTGTTTGGCTGCTTTGGGTAGTTCTCTTTTGTTTCCTCTAATAGTTCCAACTAGAGTTGTTTGTTTGGCCAATAATTTTGTCCCGAGTGACATGCTAGTGAAAAAGTTATCGGTCGTGACATTTCTTCCACAGCCTGTATATGGCTCGACAAGTTTCAGAACAACGTGTTCACTGAGAAGCATTGACGATGGTTGCTGTTCATCCTTCCCCAAATAAGGAAAACCATTCAAAACATATTTGCTACTAACATCTGATGCAAGCCAGAATTTGATGCCAAATTTGTTGGGTTTATTAGGCATATACTGTGTAAACCTGCACCTGGCTTTTGACGGAAATAATTGCTCGTCAGCTGTTATATTTTGCCCTGGTTGATAGCAAGCTTGACTCTTTTCAATGAACTTGTCCCATACTTCCGAAACCAAGGCAAACTTATTTGTTTGTAGGTGCCTACTTCTTTCGGTTCTTCTGTCAAAACGAATAAATTGTAGGATTTGCTTGAACTTTTC
Source organism: Myotis daubentonii (assembly GCF_963259705.1). Classification (NCBI taxonomy): domain Eukaryota; kingdom Metazoa; phylum Chordata; class Mammalia; order Chiroptera; family Vespertilionidae; genus Myotis; species Myotis daubentonii. Next base: position 19,638,351 of record NC_081849.1, read on the forward strand.
TCTGGCCATAGTTTTCTGAAGAATTCGGGACCCCACTTTGTTGACCATAAATAACTGAGTTTTAAATTTTTTGCCTCGTTGGCTCCACGAGCATATGAAATCCCAGTACATGCACGTATTCCCGGTGATGCTGTTGTCCAAGCGTTCCTCAAACTTCGGCGGCCTTCTTCTGTGCACTTCTTTATGTTTGATAATATAGTTATCTACTATCAGCGAGAACGCACTGATAAGATTATCTGCCATAATGTTCCTTTTTGCGTAGCCTGTTGGCCCTTTCACACCCTTGAAAATACAAGTACATGGTAACCTTCCAGGAATACCACCTTCGTCAAGTTTTGACCACACAGTACCATGGGCAGCTGTTTCGGTCTCCTGTACGGTGTGTTCAGTTTCTTCATCAGAGTCTGAACTACTTAGCACCCTACACCTTTTCCTGGGCATATTGATGGCACTTTCCTTTTCATCATTGGTGATCGACTCTTCATCGCTATCTTCAGTGTCAGATCTTTCACTTTGAATATAATCCGCTTCATTTTCAGATGATAGTTCAGAATTTGCTGCATCTGATTCTATATCGGAGCACTCTTCACTTATGTTCCTTAGCTTTTCCAGTAACTCCCTTCTCTTCGACATTTCCTTCATGAATTTAGGGCGCAAAAGAAATACAATAAACAACCTATTAGAACAAGTATCACTGCATAAAGATTCGAATACCAAGTACTAGTTTACCTTATTGAGCAACTGCAACTTATCAAGTATCGACAATTTATCATGTACTTGTATGTTGTCATGTGACGGTAATTGAAAAAAAATGAAAACTGTTATTTCAATACAGAGCTGAACTGGTCATATAAGAAATTTACTCAATTCAATAATAAGAGTCATTTGATTATTTAAAATTTCCCAAGCAGTCAAAATGACTGCTTTTGGGCAATATAGGTATAACACACATATATATATATATATATATATATATATATATATATATATATATATACCGGAAATGAAGGAGGGGGAGGTAACTACAATTATTAATAAACGCATTTATATGTTGTACAAAAAGTCACAAAATTCTAAGACATTGTGTCCTTATATACATAATTGTTTTTCTAATTGAAATTAAAAAGCAGTCAAAATGACTTCCTTGGGCAATCTAGTTTAATAAACATACAATCCTTTGGAAATGTTCTAATATATTAAGTGAAAAATTGAGCTATAAAAGAGTAATTTATGGATATGTCTTAAATACAGTATGTAGGTGACATAGGATATGCCACTAGGATTTCCCCTTCAAGGATAGATTTGTTGCTCACAGCGAGTGTGCTTGGCAAGCAGCTTCCAGCAGGCGCTTCCTTCATGGTCAGCCCAGCTGGAGAGAGCTGTTTTGCCTGACCTCACTCCCTTCCCCAGCAGCCTGCACACAGCATTTGATGCCCGTCAGGGTGTAAGGGACCTGACACAAAACACTATGAAAGGTAAAGTCATACTTGCCCTAGAAATACTTCTGAGGTTCGTTGAAGCTTTGTCAGATCTGACAAAGCTTGACTTCTTCCTCTACCCGCACCTGTTTGCCCCTCCCTTTCACTGAAAAGCATCTTGCACACCAAACTCAATCTCAGCTTCTGGAGAACCCAACTGTGGTAGAATGCCCCCTCCCCGGGGGATGCCATGTGGGAACCCCAGGAACCTGTAAATATGCTACCTTATGTGGCAAAAGGGACTCTGCAGGTGTGATTAAGTTAAGGATCTTGAGAAGGTGATTCGGTGAGTGCAACTGAATCACAACGGTCCTTATTAGAGGAAAGGAGAAATATCAGAGTCAGAGGAGGCGATAAGACAAAATAAAACAAATCTGAGCAAAACAAAATGCAGGGGTCAAAGCCAGAGAGAGATGTGAAGATGCTAATCTGCTGGCTTTGAAGATAGCGAGATGGGTCAGTGAGCCAAGGAAACCAGACAGCCTCTGGGAGCTGGAAGAGGTGAGGAAATGAATTCTCCCCGAGAGCCTCCAGAGGGAGCATGGCCTGGGCAACAACTCTATTTCAGCCCACACTGAAATCATTTCGGGATTTTTTTGTTGTTAATCCTCACGAGAATATTTTTCTATTGATTTTTAGAGAGAGTGGAAGGGAGGGGGAGAGACACAGAGAGAGAAACATGGATGTGAGAGAGACACATCAATTGGTTGCCTCCCACACAGGCTCGGATTAGGGCCTGAATCAAGCCTGCAGCCCAGGTACGTGCTCTTTACTGGAATCGAACCCAGGACCCAACAGTCAGTGGGCTGATTCTCTAGGGACTGAGCCAAACTGGCTCCTTTTGAGACGTTTGACTTTCAAAACTGTGAAATTATAATTTTTTCATGGTTTAAGCACTAGCTTTGTGAAAATTTGTTACAGCAGCCATAGGAAACTAATTCACCTACAACATTTCATATTGTTCAATATGATTTTTTTTTTTTTGGTGAAAAATTATTTTTCACAGGAAAAAATACTGAGAAAATGTAAGGTATGCAGGATTTATTAACGAGTAATATTTCTCTTTATTTTGTTTATATGCTTTTTCAGATTTTCTACAATATACATTTCTTCTATAATATGTGAATTTTTAAAGAATGAAAGAAATGGTTTTCATGATTTTAGTCAAAACACTCAAAAGTAATAATAATATATGTACTCATATTTAATAAAGGAAATTGAGAAAGAATACCATGTTTAGAGTAATAGAAAAATCCTTTACAAACAGAATAATTGGATTAAATAACAGTTTAATACATGATAATTAAATTATTATAAATTTTATTTCATTTAATCGTCCTTTATGGATGATGGTTATTCACCTAGGTTTTTTTTCTTTTTTGCCATCATTAACAATCTATAATAATAAAAGCATAATATGCTAATTAGACCAGATGTCCTTCTGGACGACCTTCAGGGTGAAGCCAGGGCTGTGAGGGAAGCCTGGGTCCCGGGTGCCAGAGGGGAGCCGGTGCCGGCAGCCAGGGTTAGGAAGGCCTACTCTTGCATGAATTTTATGCATCGGGCCTCTAGTGCTATCATAAATATCCTGGACCTAGATTCTTATCTACTAGCTCTTTATAGCTCTTAGGATAGATTTTTCAAAGGTAAAATACCTGGGTAAGTTCCTGAGTAGGTAATTTATATATTTTCATTCCTAATAGATGTTGTAAGATGCTCTGTAAATGTGGTATTACAATTCAAATTTCCATTAGCAGTGCACAGGAGTACTCGTTCTTCCTAGTGCTAGTTTAGATTTTTATAGACTCAGACACAAATGACATGATGGAGGCTTAGGGACCAGGCAGAACTTGCAGTAATGGTGACTTGAAACTTAACCCAAGTTTGATGTCTGGGAAGTGTTTGTATACCTCCTATTTCTGATCAAGATTGGTCCTGGAAGCAGGAGGTTGGGCTGAGGCTGTAGGATACTAGCCTGGGCCATACATATGTTGTACAATCTCTCCAATCCCATCTCCAGTTGGTTCCCTTAACCTTAACTCAGTTGCACAGGGATATACACTCCTTGTCCTTCTTCAGTTATCCACAATTAGCTTTTCTTCTGGCTGGAATGTTGCCATTATCTATTTTCATATCTGTGAGAAGATGAAATCACAGAATTCTAGGGAACAGGATATACAACTTTCCACCTAATCCAGTATTCATTGCTCTTCTCCTTATTTGTCCTTTAAGATCTAAACTTAAAACCATATTTTCTGGAAAGCCTTTCCTCATTCTTTCAGCTAATGTCATTTTCACTTCTATTGAAATCTTTAATATTTCATTTGTACCTTTTTTCTCTAAGAAGTTTAGTACAGTAAGCACCTTATAATTTAGTCATCTTCTAAATTGTTTGCTGAAAGAACGAGTTGCCCTTATATCCTTTTTATAAAACCCCTATTGCTCCTAAAACAGTATTTTATAATGAAAAGAAATGTAAATATTTATTGAATAAAAGGTAAGCCTGTGATGGTATAAATGTGAAGCTATTTGCAATCATGGCAAGCAAAATAAACAAAACAACTAAATCCCATTAATATACATAGACAACAAGATTTGAGAAGTTGTTTTTTAAGTGAGAAACAAAGGCAGAGAAAGCCACTAAACCAAAGCTGCAAGAGCAAGGGTATGTTTATCTGGAGTTAAAAATTCTAATAATTTTGAATAGTCCTAAATTTCTACTAACAATCTTGACTGGTTAGCCCACTGGTCATCAAACTGCGGCTTGTGAGCCATATGTGGCTCTTTGGCCTCTTGAATGTGGCTCTTCCACAAAATACCCCGTGCGGGTGCACATGTACAGTTCGAAGTTGACTTAAAACTTTAAGTAAAGTTTATTAAGTTAATTTTAGGGAACGTTGTGGAGTGAAAGAAGATGTAGTGTCGAGGTTTGAGAAAGGTATGTTGAGATGGTTTTGGACATATAGAGAGGATGAACGAAAGGAGATAGATGAAACAAGTATACAAGACGAGTATGGATGGGAGAGTTGGAAGGGGTCGACCTCAGCGAACATACCTCAATCAGATTGAGGACGTTTTCAGCAAAGGCCAGCTTGGAGAACCCTAATTAAGTAAATAACAATGTTCCTACCTATATAGTTTAAGTTTAAAAAATTTGTCTCTCAAAAGAAATTTCAATCGTTGTACTGTTGATATTTCGCTCTGTTGACTAATGAGTTTGCCGACCACTGGGTTAGCCTATAACTATTTGTTATGGATTTAATTGTGTCCTCCAACAACAACAAAAAATATTGAAGTCCTAATCCTCAGTACCTTAGAATGTGCCTTTATTTAGATACTAGGACAGGTGCACGAATTTGTGCATGGGTGGGGTCCCTCAGCCTGGACGGAGATTGGGTTCCGATCGGGGATGTCTTGCCCAGCCCCGATGGGGGCTGATAGGGGTCGGCCAGCCAGGGGGAGGGACCTTGGGAGGTTGGCTGTGGGAGCGCACTGTCCACCTGGCCACTGGTGGGAGGGACCACAGGAGGTTGGCTGGCCATGGGAAATTGGCTGTGGGAGCACACTGACCACCTGGGGGAAGCCCCTGCATTGATCATCTGTCCCTGGTAGTCAGTGTGCGTCATAGCAACTGGTCGATGGGTTGTTCAGTCGACCAGTTGTAATGGTCTCTTAGGCTTTTATATATATACTAGAGGCCCAGTACACAAAAATTTGTGCACTCGGGGGGAGGGGGGGCGTCCCTCAGCCCGGCCTGTGCCCTTTCGAAGTCTGGGACTCCTCGGGGGTGACCACTTTCTGGCTTAGGCCTGCTATCTGGGGGATTGGGCCTAAGATGGCAATCAGACATCCCTCTGGCAGCCCCACAGACCTCGGAGGATGTCCACTTGCCAGCAGGGAGCAGACCTAAGCTGCAGTCAGACATCCTTAGTGCTGCCGAGGAGGCAAGAGAGTCTCCCACCACCACCACTGTACTGGCAGCCATCAGTCTGGCTTGTGGCTGAGCAGAGCTCCCCCATGTGGGAGCGCACTGACCACCAGAAAGCAGTTCCTGCATCGAGTGTCTGCCCACTGGTGGTCAGTGTGTGTCATAGTGACCAGTCATTCCCAGTCTTTCTGCTGTTAGGGTCAGTTTGCATATTACCCTTTTACTATATAGGATAGAGGCCTGGTGCATGGGTGGGGGCTGGCTGGTTTGCCTTGAAGGGTGATCTGGATCAGGGTGGGAGTCCTGCTTGGGTGCCTGGCCAGTCTGGGTGAGGGGCTGATGGCTGTTTTCAGGCTGGCCACACCTCTTTTAGGGTGGGGGTCCCCACTGGGGTGCCTGGCCAGTCTCGGTGAGGGGCAGAGGGCCGTTTTCAGGCTGCCCAGTGACTGAAGCTCCCAGCCTCTCCTTTTTTATTTATTTATTTTTAATTCTGGGATTTATTTACCTCTTATAATTGAAACATTGTTGCTGTCACCGGCGCTCCCAGCTCTGAGGCCGCAGCCAGCTAAAAGCAGGTATCTGGGGTTTGTTTAGCTTCTATAATTGAAACATTGTTGCTTTCGGGCTCAGAGCTGGGCCCCGGCAGGCGGGGAACCTTGGCTTCCTCCATCATTGGAGCAAGCAAGCCTCATGGTCGCTTCAGCTGCATGGCTGCCAGCTGCCATCTTTGTTGGCAGTTAATTTGCATATTGCCCTGATTAGCCAATGGGAAGCATAGCGGAGGTACGGTTAATTACCCTTTTTGTCTTTTACTAGATAGGATATAGAATTGCTATAGATATAATTAATTAATATGTAGTCAGTCATTCTGGAGTAGGGAGGCCTCACAATTCAATAAAAAAGTGTCCTTATAGGAAGAAGAGAGGAGACAGAGGAGTGATGTATTTACAGGCCAAGAAACACCAAGGATTGCCCAGCAACCACCAGCAGCTGAGAGAGAACATGAAAACGAGTATTTCCTTCAGGGTCTCCAGTAGGAACCAATGCTATTGACTCCTTGGTTTTGGGCATCTGGCTTCCAGGATTGTGAGAGAAGACATTTGTTTTTTAGAAAATCTCTCAGTTTGTGGCCATTTGTTATGCAACCCTGGGAAACAAATACCTCATTCTCCTCCCTTATCTATTTTTTCACAGTGAAAAATTTTAAATTCAGTGCTTTTAATAAACTGAGTGACAACTGGTATTTGGGAAAAACTGAGAAGTGGGAAACCATTATTTGTGATTGCCTCTTCAGGTAGTGGGTGGACAAGCCCCCCAGAGAACTATAATGAAGGAAGTAGAACACAGATAAACATGGCATGAAGGAAGCAGAGCACAGATGAACATGGCATGTCCAGGCCAGAGAAGTATCTAATGTTGGGTAAGTAGATAAAAGGGACAGAGCAGAACAGGTGTCTAGGTTCATGTAAGTAACCAGCAACAGGGTGATCCAAAGAAACTGAAGCAGCCGTAAGGAGATGGATTGGTTAAAGCATGATGAATCAGAAATCTTCATCAATTAAAGGTGAAAAGCCAATGTAACCTGAGAACAGCGAGGCAGAGCCAAAAATAATGGAGGAAGGAAAGGAAAAATCCTGAAGCGGAGGCCACCCCCCTGCCCCCATCCCAGGCAGATGCCTTTGTTTTAATCTCACACAGATGAGTTTCAGTCCTGACTAGTTCTTGCCTGGCTGTCCATAGATGTTAGAATCTAAAAGCAAATAGCTGACTGCTGTGGGATTGCCATCAGAGTGTAGACACAGTTTTCTGGCAGAGGTAGTTCTTATATTGATAATTTAAGCCAGTCCCTTCATAAAATATTAACATTGCAAGGCTTAGTTAGATGCTGTTAACTGCTGAGAGCCGCTGGTGAGATCTGAGCTCATGTTGGACTATAACTCCAACATAATACTTTTCTTTTAAACCAGCAGACACAAAGGTACTGACTACACAAGAAAATTCAGAATGTTATTGTGAAACACCCTGCAGTTACTGCACAGGAAAGAAGTATTTCTCATTTGAGCCTAGCATCTGAGACTCCATGCATATAAAAAACTGTCAATATCTCATGCCTCCAACTTTAATTTTCAGCATTCAGAGCACAGTGAGTGTGAAGTTTCGCCCAGAGACTATTGTAATCTCAAATGAGAAGAAAATGAGTAGTGCTGTTGGGCATGAACAAAGTAGTCCTCCCCTTCCCTGATCTTCAGCTTTTATTTCTGCAGTTTCAGTTACCCACAGTCAACAAATATTAAATAGAAAATTCCAGAAATAAACAATTCATAAGTTTTAAATTGCATGCATTCTGAATAGTGTGATAAAATTTCATGCCATCCAGCTCTGTTCAGCCCGGGACATACAGAATTGTCCTTTGTCATGTGTCTCCATGTTGCATATGCTACCTGCCGATTAGTTACTACTTAATAGCCATCCCGGTTATCAGATCCACTGTTGCGGTATTGAAGTGTTTGTGTTTAAATAGCCCTCATTTTAGTTAATAATGTCCCAAGCGAGAGTAGTGACACTGGCAATTCAGATATGCCAAAGAAAAGCTATAAAGTGCTTCCTTGAAGTGAAAAGGTGAAAGTTCTTGACTTAAAAAGGCACTTTATCACCTCACATCATCACAAGAATAGTGAGTACAGTATCAAAAGAGAGACAATATTCACATAACTTTTATTACAATATATTTTTATCATTGTTCTATTTTATTATTAGCTACTAGAGGCCCAGTGCACAAAATTCATGCACAGGAGGGGGGAGGGGTTCCTCAGCCTGGCCTGCACCCTCTCCAATCCGAGACCCCTCGGACATCCCTCTCACAATCTGGGAATGCTGGTTCCTAACCACTCACCTGCCTGATCACACCTAACCACTCTGCCTGCCTGCCTGATTGCCCCTAACCGCCTCTGCCTCAGCCCCGCCACCATGGCTTTGTCCAAAAGACATCTGGTCTATTCGGTCTAATTAGCATATTACCCTTTTATTAGTATAGATTGTTGATATTCTCTAACAGTGCCTAATTTATAAACTAAACTTCATCATCAATATCCTATATAATAAAGACTAATATGCAAATTGTCCCCACAAGCAGGAGTTTGACTGGCTGGGAGTTAGACATGTGCTGACCACCAGGGGCCGATGCAGAACATGGTGGGTATTGGTGACCTAGCGCTGGCAGTGGGCGGTAGTGGAGATGCTGCCGGCTCTGAAGGGCCCTGATGACCGTGGTGGGATGGTGGAGCAGGTGAGTGGGCTGCGCCAGGCCAAGGTGGGTGCAAAGGGAGGCCCGGGCAGGCAGTGGAGGCAGGCAGCCAGGGGAAAGGTGGCCCCAGCCAGCAGCCGGCAGCTGCTAGGCACCTTACCCATGCACGAATTTCGTGCACTGAGCCTCTAGTATACATATAGGAAAAAACATAATATGTATAGGGTTAGGTACTATTCACAGTTTCAGGCATCCCCTGGGGATCTCAGAAAGTATCTTCTGGGGATAAGGGGGATTATGTATATGTTGTCAGGCACCAAGGGATAAATATACAGCGTGAGTTTAAGATGAATTTTTCAGAGATATGTTACTGTCCTAGAATAATACTTAGGTGCTCAAATGGTAAAGTAGACATGCGGCAGAAGACCCCAAAGTAAATTTTTCCCCATTCATATAAAATCAAGGTTTGCGAAGACCTTCTGAGTTGTTGGTTTTTTTTAATAAAGGATATTTAATGTAACATTCTTTGTGATTTCCTAATCTTCTTATTAATTCATTTAAATTCCATGCACATGTCAAATATAAATGGGATACAAGGTGATTAATATAATTTCTGTGCTCTAGGAAGAGACTGGCTTAAATTATATGTTTACAGAAAAGAGACAGATGCATAAAATTAACTATAATTTATGGCAGAATGTGATGAATCAATTCAGAGTCAAACCAAGTAAAAGAAAGGGTAATTATCACTAGGAAATTAAAGGTATTTTCTTGGAAGATATGGAACTTGGGCAATTTGACTGACCCTTAAAAGTTAGCTAAGGTTTCAGCAGGCAGAGGCAGAGAACAAGGAATTCAGGCAGAGAATAGCAGTGAAGGCTTGTAGGCAGTCAATAGTAAACCAGGCAAGTGGACTAGTGTGGCTGGAATTTAGGGAACAGGGAGATAAGGCTGGAGAGGCACATGAGATCAAGATCACAGATGTTTTGGAATACCAATGTTAAAATAGTTGAATGATATTCCTTAGGAAATGCTAAGTCATAAAAAAGTTTAGTGGGTGATAAAGGTTTTGTTTATTTTAATCCTCAGCTAAGGACATGCTTAAAAAGAGGAAGGGAAGAGAGAGAGAGAGAGAGAGAGAGAGAGAGAGAGAGAGAGAGAGAGAGAGAGAGAGAGAGAGAGAACCATTGTTGTGAGAGAGAAACATCTATTGGTTGCCCAGTGGGGATTGAACCCTGATTGGTAATTGAAACTGCAACCTTTCAGTGCACAGGACAATGCTCAACCAACTGAGACACTAAGGCCAGGCTAGAGTTGTTTTTGTTTTTTTATTAAATCCTGTTCTATTCAACATGTCTACTATACAACTATTTCTTGATCTCATTACCAGGATAATAGTTTTAGTCTGCTTCCAGAGAATTGCTCCTATTCCCATATTCTCTGATAGCTTTTCTCTTCACATTCTCACTTTTTACATTTGATGCATGAGCTTCTGAACTACAGTGTTTGTACTGGATTATTTGATTAAACCATAAACTTGTATTTGTATATCATCAATGTTTGTTTCAAATCTTGGTAAAAATAAGCCTATCTTATGGTAAAAACTTGGCATGAGTGTCATTCTTGTACCATTAATGTTAACTGAATGCTTCAAAATCAATCTGTGTCACTTTACTTTAACCTGATTTTTAGCATGAGATCCACAGAGATTATTCATCTGGCATCAAAATATGATGTAGCAATAAGATAAATGAATTGACAAGTATTCCTTAGAGCAACTTTATCCACTATTTCTTCAAAATAGTTTTGACAGCTTGTCAAACATTTTCTTTTCTAACAGTCATCGTATGACTACCTTCATCCAACTACCTGTACATTCACATCCATTCAGGCTTAAAACCGAATCAATGTCTCCCCATTTGTTTCTAGTGTTGAGAATAAGAATTGCTCAATTCAGAAAATCCTGTAAGGTGACATAGTCTAATGGATTGAGCGAGAAAGAGAAAGTTGAAAGCTTGAGCATCTATTTCTTGTTTGTTTCCCATAGACTTGTAATATAACTTTAGGGCTTTTATTTCACTTCTGTCTATATTCTCTTATCCATTCCTAAATTTCCCCTGTGGTATTTGCCAACTGTCATCAAGGAGATGATACTGATATATAAGTTAAAATCTATAGAGGGGAACATTATTTATAAAATCTGGGGAAAATATTTATTGAAAAAACATTGACCCTATCTGTTTTTTCCCTGGAGTTTTAAGTTCTTACATCATGATTAATTGTACAACTCCAAATTAAGCAGAGCTCTCGTTCACTCTTGTTAGTGTACTTGTCACATTTTCATTTTTAAGGTCCATCAAAGTGAAATGTTCTGTGGAGTTCAGTCAAGATGGTGGTATAGTAAACACATGCCACCCAAAACCACATCAAAATTTACAACTAAAATCCAGAACAACCATCATTCAAAACCACCTGAAATCTGCTGAACAGAAGCCCTACAACTAGGGAATTAAAGAAGAAGCACACTGAGAATGGTAGGAGGGTTGGAGACATGGGGCGGAATCACAGAACAGGCTGGTTCCACACCCACATGTGGTGGTTTAAAATCGGGAGGAATATCTTGGCTGTGGAGATTTCTTTCCCCCGCCATGCCCCCAGAACAGGGTTCCAGTGCCAGGAAGATAAATTCCCACAACTGGTTTTAAAAACGAGCAGGGATTGTGGCTGAGTGACACAGAGGCTGTGGGAGTCCCAGGCAGTTCCTCCTAAAGGGCCTGTGCACTGACTTGCTCAGACTCACTCCCTCTGAGCTCCAGCAATGGAGCAGCAGCTTGAAAGGAACCCGAGAGGAACTAACTTGTTCAGAATTGCTGGGGTCCAACCCCAGCAGGTCCAGGGGTCCCCAAAGGTGTGGATGGAGTTGGCAAAGAAGGAATGACATGGAGACAGCGTTCAGATGATCATCATAGCGATGTTCTCTAGCCAGGTTCTAGCCAGGTTCTGTCCAGGATCTTTTGCCATGTTCTCTCGCTAGGTTCTCCAGCCAAGTTCTGTCTAGGATCTCCAGCCAGGTTCTGTGTCCATGTTCTCTTGCTAGGTTCTCCAGCCAGGTTATCCAGGTTCTCCAGCCAGGTTATCCAGGTTCTCCAGCCAGGTTCTGTAGCCATGTTCTCCAGCCAGGTTTGGTCACCAGGTTCTCTTGCCATGTTCTATCCAGGTTCTGTAGCCAGGTTCTGTCTCGAGGTTCTTCAGTCAGGTTCTCTCTTTAGGTTCTGTCTTTAGGTTCTGTGGCCAGTTTCTGTCCAGGATCTTTTGCCATGTTCTCTCGCTAGGTTCTGTCTCTAGGTTCTGTGTCCTGTTGTCTTGTTACATCTGTATTTATACCAGTTGATTTTAATCCTGTCAATCTTTATTGCAAAGCTTAGGGCGTTTCTTATCTCCATTCCAGGGAGTAAAGATTATGTAGCTTAAGTGTGATTGTTTGTAGTTAAAGTGATTAACTACCCGCCTGGCACTTAGTTAAGGGGTTTTCCCTAACTTCAGGGGAAAATCCCTACCTGGGGAAACAACCTTTCTCAGAGAGGTGACCTTGGTTAAAACACATAGCGCCAAGAAGGTGCGCAAACATATTAAGAACAGTATGCCATATACGCTAGGTCCCTTGAAACATATGCTGTGCAGATGTTTCTTCCCTGCAGCGACTGTCTCAAGCAGCAAGGATGGACTGGCTCCCAGCACAGAATAAGGGCAAAAGTTGTAGCGGAAGCTTCCTACCAAATGAAAGTGCTAGCAGAGGCCAGGGTTCCTTTGCTGAGCCCCCCGCACCCCCCCCCACCAACCCCCCCCCCCCCCCCCCCCGCACTGAGCTGGCTGGCAGGCACCATATTTGAATATCCATCAACTTAGCTCACAATTTTTGCCTTGCCCTGATGACTCCCTGAGACCCCACGCCTCCCTACTTGTGAGCTCATTCAAGCCATTTCCAGTGGCTTTTCCATACAACTGGCCTATTTTGCCTCATGCTTCGAACTTTTTTGAAATCTCTCAAACAAGCATAAGCTGGCTTCAGCATGCCCTCTATATTTAAATAAGTGGTCCTAGGCCTGGCACTAGTGGCAGCCCACCCTGGCACTGGTTCACAGCTTGGGGTCTCCTGGGCACCTCTAAGTTCAACACAAGTAGCAGCCATATGTAGATTGCTTTGTAGCTCATGCTAGGTGGCCCTGGACAGGGCACAGGCATAGACTGATTTTGCAACTCCTGGGGTGCTTTAGAGCCAGTGCATCTAGTAGTCAGCTTTGACCACACTGGATTACAACTCTACCACCTCCACAAGTGATATACTCAAAGGACTGACTCAGTGAGCACCAAAACCTCCTGCTCCATAGAGTTGGCTCCTGCACAGTAGCTCTTCAACTGTATTTGCAGCCAATCCTCACAACTTATTGGCATGAGGGTAAATCCCTCCCAGTGATGCCAACAGCAATCAAGGATCAACTACAATAGGACAGTACACATAGATCACACAGGGGCACATTGGGAGTGTCCAGCTTAGATGACTGAGGAGGCTGAGCTACTGGGCCCTACCAGACACATACTATATAAGGCAACTCTACCAATCTGAAAGACATAGCAGTATACCTAATACATAGGAACAAACACATGGAAGCAGCCAAAACCTGGAGACAAAGAAACATGTCATAAATGAAAGAACAGAAAAGAAAATTTCCAAAAACAAACAAAAAAACCTAAATGAAATGGAACCAAGAAAACTACCAGATACATAGTTCAAAACAATGGTTATAAGGATGCTCAAGGAACTTAATGAGAACTTTAAGGAACTTAGTGAGAACATTAATAACATAAAAAAGGACCAGTGAGAAATGAAGCAAATACTAACTGAAATAAAGAATAATTTATAAGGGATGAACAGTAGAGTAGAATATGCCTAGAATCAAATCAAGAATTTGGAATATAAGGTAGAAAAAAACACCCAATCATGAAAACAAGAATAAAAAGAATCCCAAAATATGTAGGTAGTGTAAGGAACCTTTGGGACAACTTCAAGCATACCAACATTTGGATCAGGGGGTACCAGAAGAAGAGAGGAAGCAAGAAATTAAAAACCTATTTGAAAAAATGATATAAAAGTTCCCTTACTATGTGAAAGAAATAGACATATGAGTCCAGGAAGCACAGAGAATCCCAAACAAGATCAAACCAAAGAGGCCCACAAAAAGACACAACATAATAAAAACGCCAAAGGTTAAAGACAAGGAGAGAATCTTAAAAGCAGCAATAGGTAAGCAGTTAGTTACCTACAAGGGAGCACCCATAAGACTGTCAGCTGATTTCTCAACAGAAACTTTGCAGGCCAGAAGGAAGTGGCAAGAAATACTCAAAGTGATGAAAAGCAAGGACCTACAACCAAGATTACTCTACCCAGCAAAACTCTCATTTATAATTGAAGGTCAGATAAAGAGCTTCCCAGACAAGGAAAAGCTAACAAAGTTCATCACCACCATACCAGTATTACATGAAATGTTAAAGGATCTTCTAGAAGAAGAAGAAGAAGAAGAAGAAGAAGAAGAAGAAGAAGAAGAAGAAGAAGAAGAAGAAGAAGAAGAAGAAGAAGGAGGAGGAGGAGGAGGAGGAGGAGGAGGAGGAGGAGGAGGAGGAGGAGGAGGAGGAGGAGAAGAAGAAGAAGGAGAAGAAGAAGAAGGGGGAGGAGGAGGAGGAGGAGGAGGAGGAGGAGGAGGAGGAGGAGGAGGAGGAGAAGAAGGTGAAAAAGAAAAAAATTTGAACAAGAGACTAACCAAAGAACTTATATGCATTACCTATGGACACAGACCATAGGGTGGTGAAGGCCTGGGTTGGGGCAGGAATCAGTTGGAGGGAGCAATGGGGAAACAAAAGGGGACATCTGTAATACTCTCAAAAATAAAGGTTTAAAAAAGCAAAATGTTCCATATGACACATTATTTCATTGAATGTATTAGGGTGACAATTCTTCGAAACAGAAATGAAATCTAAGCTATTGCTAACAAAAATTGCTCCTACTACTTGCTCTCTCATTCTCTCTATCCAATTCTTTGTCTCTTTCATTCTTGAGAATGATAATAACAACGTTTACTTTCATAATAAAATGCCCCTACCCAATTTTGGGGCATGTATTTTTTTAATCTGAATTTTATTGGTGAAATTCTTATTTAGCAGTTCAAATTCAATTTTTGAATATGCATGAAAAATGGCAGATTCAAAAGAAGTTTTAATACAACTCAGTTCTTACTATCATAGGAACAATTTCACTTAAGGTCTTCATGCATATCAACCTACTTTTTTTGTTGGTTTTAATCCTCACCCAAAGATACTTTTTCCATCAAATTTTTTTTTTTTTTGAGACAGTGAAAGGAAGGCTGAGAAGGGAAGAGAGAAGAACATTGATGTGAGAGAGAGACATTTCTCACATCCATTGGTTGCCTCCTACATGTATCCCAACTGGGCTGGGGAGAAGGCCTTCAACCCAGGTACATGGCCTTGACAGGGAATAAAACCCATTACCCTTCAGTGCACTGGTTGACACTCTAACCACTGAACAACACTGGCCAGGGTGCATGTCAACATATCTATAAGAAAAAAAATAGCTTATGATATGTCAGTAAGAATTTCAAAAGAATATCTGAAAATAGAATAAAATTATTTTTCAATTACATGATGCAATATAAACTTTTATTATTAACTATTATAATTTTAAATAATTTTGTTTAAAGTTTTTCTATTACAGAAATAAATAAGCTTAAAAACTAGCTACCTGCCAGGATTAATTAAAAAACCAGGAAAATAAATAAGCAAGAAAACACAAAATGTCACAAGAGTAAAAGGTGGTCAAAAGTGGCCATTTAGTCGTCTCAACTGAATGATGGGTGACCACTGGAAATGGATTTGCAAGCTTTGATGTAATTATTTATACATTAATTTCATCCTAGCCTTTTAAGAGAGCTAATGGCAAACAATCTTTTGCTGTAATAAGTAAATTACTTCTTTCTCATTTCACTTATTCATAGATATAGTGAGTCTATTTACCTGAGTCTACATCAACATAGAAAAATGATAACACTTCTGACAGATTTGGCTTATCTTCCTCACTGTGAGTGTTAGAAAACTTAAAAACCAATTCAGTCGCCATCTGGAGAGTAGTTTTCAAAAAAGTTTGGACACTGAGATCTTCAGAAAACATTTAATGCTCAGTAACAGAAAAACTCTTGACTTTCTTTGCATTTGAAGTAACTATCACAAAAGAAATGGATTGTTCACAAGATTTGGAGCATTTCTTTTTCTGCATTTTATTGTATTGTATTATCCCTGCTTGAAAACTTGATAGCTTGTTCAGATTTCAGAATTTCATTACTATTTTCTTTCAGGGCTGGAAATGTATGTCTATCAGCAAATTAAAAAAAAAAAAAAACTATGACAAAAGGTTCGTCACCTCTGAGTATAATTCATTGTCATCTTCTCTCTAAAATCTATGAAAATTCAACACAAAGATATCATCTTTTTAGGAAATAACATAATTCATTCTGAGGATGATTTACTTATATTGTAATTGAAATCTGCTCATTTTTATGTATCCTAGAATAAAAATAATTAGGTTGGTGGAATTCTTTGGTTCTCTAGTGTTATTCACTTAAGCTGGTCTTTGGATATAACATTTCTCTATGTTTATATTTTTTCTAAAGTTTTTTTAAAAAAGAAAGTTCTCACAGGATAAAAGGATGCCATTATAAGTACAAAGATCAGCATATCATAAAGACAAAAGCACAATACAAAGACACCGAGATTACAATGAATTTCATCTCAAATATTCACCTAACGTTATTTAAAGACTTTAATGCCTGTGGCAGCGCTGCATACATATCAGACACTAGATCAAAGCTTGTTCAACAAATGGATAACCTTTGAATAAAACGTTGTGAAAGGATAAAATCAGTGATGTGCGGGCAGGCTAAATAGTCACCTCAGATGGTGACTAAAGAAAAATTGAATTTATTTAAGGAAAAAGAAGTGGGAGACGAGGATACCAAAGGGAAGGGCTACACAGAGAAAAGGGGGCCTTTGAGACAGGTTCAGAGGGTAGGCCTGGGGCGAGCTGCCACGGCCTATTGCTGCCCTGGTTGCAAGTCTCACGGGGTCCCTTAGGGGTTGGTGGATACGTATCTATGGAGAAATGGCACGGGCTTGCTCCTTGGAGGGAGAGCACACATTGGGTTCTTTGTCCTGAGCGTATTTATCTCTTTCTTGCAGGTGGAAATCTTAGGGGAGGTCTTAGAGGAGGGTCTTAATAGACTATCCATTCGCTTTCCAGGTGTGCTCTTTGAGGGTCATGGTCTCCATTGATTGGTTGGTGCCAGGGCAGGGGGCCATTAGTCAATACCTAGTCCCGAGGCAGCCATGGCACCACTTGTCTGGTTTTCTTGGCCTGGAGCTGAAATACCCTGAGGCCTAGATGATATGTTTAGGGAGGAAAAGGTCAGGAGGTCTAAACCGCCTGACCAGTGATATATTAGGGGAGGATAGGTTACCCTGGGGACGAGGTTCTTGTTTTCCCAGTTTTGCCCCTTGCTAGGTAGGCATGT
Source organism: Myotis daubentonii (assembly GCF_963259705.1). Classification (NCBI taxonomy): domain Eukaryota; kingdom Metazoa; phylum Chordata; class Mammalia; order Chiroptera; family Vespertilionidae; genus Myotis; species Myotis daubentonii. The sequence continues at coordinate 19,655,634 of NC_081849.1, forward strand.
GGGGCTTTCTGTCCTGATGAGTTTCTGTACCTGGCCCATTGTCCTTGCTCTACTCATGCCTAACACTTTGCATTTAATTACTATTTTTAAAAATGTATATTTTTATTGATTTCAGAAAGGAAGGGAAAGAGAGGGGGGGATAGAAACATCAATGATGAGAGAGAATCATTGATTTGCTGCCTCCTGCATGCCCCCTACTGGGGAATGAGCCCGTAACCCAGGCATGTGCCCTTGACTGGAATCAAAACCAGGACCCTTGAGTCCACAGGCCGATGCTCTATCCATTGAGCCAACCTGGCTAGAACTGCATTTAATTTTTAAAACTTTAGTGTACTTAATGTGATAGTAAAACATTTTACTACATCAGCTGTCCAGATGATTTTATTACTCTGCAAAAGAAAATTTCCCCATAAATAAATTTATTTTATGACATACAGGTTATGAAATGACCATACTTGGAATGTATTAAACACATAGCAATGAAGATGAAAAAACAATACTCAATTTCTACAAAGCATCTTTTAAACTAGTCCGAATAGTTTCTCTTTAATTTTAATATTTATTTAATATACTATTACAAAAGCTTTATTAGTACTCTAAAGTCTAAATTAGGCAATATTTCTGCTATCTAAATGAATAATCATGACAAAAGTTTAATAATGATATAGGAAAATATATGCAAGAAAGAACCCTTATAATTAGCTTGTATAAAAAGAAGTAACATATCTAAAGGATATAGAAATTATTTTCTATTCATAGATAAAATATGTTGGTCAGGTATTTTTCAATATTATATCCAATTATAGATCCTTTTGTTTCAGTGATGTTCTTTTTTACATACCCTTTATTTCAATTATGTTTTATTATATATTCCCATTAACATATCATAGTCACTTAAAATTTCAGAATAAATTTACTTTTCTTAAAAAAGCTATCAGATTATTCACTTTATAGAACACTAGAGGCCCGGTGCCCAAAATTCATGCAGGGAGGAGGGTGTCCCCTTAGCCCAGCCTGCACCCTCTCTAATCCAGGACCCCTCAGGGGATGTCTGACTGCCAGGATCAGGCCTAAACCGGCAGTCAGACAACCCTCTCCCAATCCTGTACTGCTGGCTCCTAATTCCTCACCTGCCTGTCTGCCTGGTTGCCCCTAACTGTCCCCCTCCTGCCAGCCTGGTTGCCCCTGCCCCTCACTGTTGGCCAGGTTGTCCCTAACTGCCCCCTCCCTGCCAGTCTGGTTGTTCCTAACTGCCCCCCTGCCAGCCTAATTGCCCCCAACTGCCCCCCCCCACTGGCTTGGTCACTCCTCACAGCCCCTCCACCGGCCTGGTTGCCCCACGCAACCTGCTGTTCAGTCATTTGGTTTTCCCTCACTAACCCCCCTGTGGCCTGGTTGTAGGCAGCCATCTTGTGAGGGCATAAGGGTCAATTTGAATATTACCTCTTTATTATATAGGATAATTAAAGCATTTATAGTTTCATAAGATCTTAAACACTATTTAGCTTAACTCCTATCTTCTCTTTCCCTTTTCTTCATCACACAGTTTACATATTGGTAAATTGAGGATGGATGAAGGTCACACTATGATCACACCATTCTGTTTCTTTCCAGAATTTGGGCCCTTAAAATATCAGTATTTATGGTGAGATACAAGTCCTCTCCAGTCCAGTTTTTCCATTAGTTCTTTTCAATCTCTGTGTGATTAGGAAATCTGGTTAAGGGGCATCCATAAAATTTAAGGGACATGTTTAGGACTGCACATGTACTACGCTTGTACATAAGGGCCAGAATCATAAATCAAACCTAAGACTCTATATTCTGTACATTTTTCACTAGATCACACAGATTTTGGTCTAAATGCTCATTCAAGCCAGAGATAATTGGCATACTGGGTAAAAGGCGAGGGAGGTTATGACCAAAATATGTAAATGAGCACCTGCTGAAGACCACCGGAGCCATCTGCTTCTTGAATTCTCATACCCATTTGCCTGCTTTTTTACATTAGCATTTCCCCTCAGTTATTCAGGATGTGGAGGGAGGGCCACATTCTCTAATTATAGGCTTGAAGGCATTAGCAATTACTGAGATCATACCAAAATGCACTTGTCAAAGAAGTGCCTGCTTGATTTAGTGAACTAGTGTTCTAAAATGTTTGAAGTGGATTATTCTTAAATTGTGACTTCTGAAACTAATTCGAGTTGAATTTATAGATTCCCAGAGTCATTCTTTCCAGCATTCATTTCAGCATTGGTTATCACTCTGAGTTATGATTCTAGGATCCTTTAAGACCTCAAATTCCAAGTCAAATCAATGTATTCAGTAAATACCTTTCCTAGACATTAGTGTCTAAAAACATTCTCTTAGTAGATCATTCAGTTGATATTAATAGTATAAAAGTAAAGCACAGCACATAAAAAATTGGAAATATGCAGAAAAAATGGAAATAAAAGAACAAAAGACACAAGTAATCACCACCCAGATACTGTTGTTCATTTTAGATATATATATTTTCATTGTGTGTGTGCATAATTTGTATATGAATTTAGAAATGTAAATAATATCCGGAGTATATTATTTATTTATATTAAGAACACAGCCTAATAATCCCAGATGTAAAAATTTTACCATTTAACAATATACTATAAAAAATGTATCCCATCGTCCATTATTACTCTATAACATAATTTTCTAATGGCTGCATGTGTTTCATTTAATCGATGAATCATGATTTACTTAACCATTCCCCTTCTGTTTAATATGTAGGTTGCTAATATTATCTTCATCTCAATGAACTTTTATGAAAATTATTACATATAGATCTTGGCATACATATCTAATTATTTCCTTTAGGAAAGCTTATCAAAGTAAAAATTGCTGAGTCAAAGGAGAGTAAACTTACCCCTAAAAGATACTTTTAAAGACTTACGTCTGGTAATAAATTTGAGGTGAGTTCAAAATTCGCCTTCTCAGCATAGTCACCATCCTTGAACATTTACTATGGGTTCAACACAGCTCACAAGACAAGGATTTAAAATTTTACTTGGCACAACAAAACTTAGGTGTTTGCTATTATTATGCATAACTTACTGATTTGGAAGACTATAACAGATTTTAATAATTTATTATATTTTGAATACATTTGATCATGTAAGCAGTATGTATCCTTATCTTTTATGTGAGCTGGTTTTGTAGGCTTTAACTTAATACTGTTAATGCTGTGGAGATCTTTTATTTTCTAATGTAGAGAGGCACAAACTAGAAAATTATCCTGCCAACTTACTAGTGACAACTTATGACACGGACCTTCTTCAAATAAAATTGTGAATACAACTGCTTGCTACCATTCTTCTTATTATTACCTTCCTCTCTGGCTATGATCTCTAAGCAAGATGGATAATTCATAGCCGCATACTCATTAAGAACTTGTGCATAAAGTCATTCTCTCTCTGAATCAGACACTTGAAAAACAAAACTGACTTCTAAGGAAAATTGATGGGAATTAATTCTACTTCCAAATAAAAATATTCTATACAGGAGAATTTTGTGGATGGTTAAGAAGTCGATATAGTTAAAACTAGTCATACTACATAATATATTACATGTGGGGAAAGTAATGTGGTGCATCACATATTCAAGACTATGCAACATCTCATTAGTTGATAATTCTTTTTTGACTAATGATACAGGATTGGACAGAAGAGGAGTTTTGGAAATATGGTGTTTCAATATAAATTACTTTATGCAAATCAATTCATTCACTTTTTAGTTTTTATGCTTCTAGTTGAGTCTTTTATTCCTCTGTGTTAGGATGTTACATTAGATATATGTGCTTGTCAATGAATGATGATACTTAATAGTGTTGTTGTTTTTACCAATAATAATATTTTAACAAGAATAAATTAAATATGCTGCCCTTTCTATACATGAATCAATAATGAGAAACAGATGCAATAGATAAGATTCTTAAGCATATAAGTAAATTAAGAAAAATAGGTAAGTTAATTTAAGTCTACATTCTCAAGAATATTATTTATTCACAATTGCAGTAAAATGGTCACTTTTTAAAGGTATTTTTTTATTTTATTTTATTTTTTTATTTATGCTTATATGCATGCATACAAGTCCTTCAGTTGATCTCTTACCACCCCCCCTTCTGCCCCCCTATCCACCCCGGCCTTCCCGCTGTAGTTTGACAGTCTGTTTGAGGCAGCTCTGCCTCTGTATCTATTTTTGTTCATAAGTTTATAATGGTCTTTATTATCCATGAATGAGTGAGATCATGTGGTATTTTTCCTTCATTGACTGGCTTATTTCACTTAGTATAATGCTCTCCAGTTCCATCCATGCCATTGCAAATGGTAAGAGTTCCTTATTTTTTACAGCAGCATAGTATTCCATCCTGTAGATGTACCACAGTTTTCTAATCCACTCATCTGCTGATGGGCACTTAGGCTGTTTCCAGATAAAGATAATTTGAAAGAAATAAATACATTTTGAATTATCTTGAGATTTTTTTTACCTTTAATTAGCATGTTTCTCTAATTAAAAAAAAAAGGATTTTTACATCTTGGAGCCAGTCTTACATTTTGTAATTCCTATATAATAAAAAGGTAATATGCAAATCGACCAAACGGCAGAACGACCAGTTGCTATGACGTGCACTGATCACCAGGGGGCAGACTCTCAACTCAGGAGCTGCCCTTTCGTGGTCTGTGCGTTTGCACAGGGGGAGTTCCACTCAGCCACAGGCCGGGCTGACTGCTGGCAAGCACAGCGGCAGTGGCAGGAGCCTCTCCCGCCTCTGCAGCAGCAGTCGGACATCCCCGGAGGACTCCCAGACTGCTAAAGGGCGCAGACTGGCTGAGGGACCCTGCCCCTTCTAAAGTGCACTGGGCCTCTAGTTTATAATATTATTTAACTACAAAGTATACTTTTCAGGTTATTTCCAAGACTTTCAATAAAGCTCTAAACTTTTAATATGAGTAGCTTTTAGTTTGATTACCTAGACTTGTTAACCGACTGGCACTGGCAGAGTAGTGAAAAGCTTCTCTTGGCTTGGAGAGGGAAAACATGCTCTTAGGCTCACAAGCCAAGAGACACGTTGGCTCCCATCAAATCGCTTTTTAGAGCAACACTGAAAACAACCAGTTTGCTAGTATCACAAGCGTAAAAATCACATCTAATTGTGCAGTTTAATTTTAGTTTTCCAAAGCATTTAGTGAAATTTCAGATTTGTTCAGGCTACCTTTTCATTGTGGAGTGATTTTATCTCTCCCCCTCCCTATTAAAATTTCTCTTGATAGGAAGAGCATGTACAAGCAAATATGATGAGCTCATTTCTTTCCTAAACTACTTTTTCATTACCTTTATAGCATGAAAAACAAAATTCATTTTCACCTTTTATTATATGTGCCACTCATATTTTTAGTTTAGTACTGGAAACCCCGGGGTTTCATCTTATTTTTAACAGCGCTGATTTTTAAATAATACCAGACTTATCAGGTTTTGGACTTGTAAAATAGTTCACCAGAACTGCGATCAGCATGGTTTCTACTGAAACTACTGAGCTTGAAGCATCAGGTATCCAAGATCTCTTTCATGGCGGGTCAGCAGTAAAGCCCTATACTTTCATATCCACAGCAGTTGGTGCAGTCATGGAGAATCACAGAATAGCTAAACTGGAAGGGATTTTAGAAAATCATTTAATTGCAAACATTTTGGCATATTACAATATAACTCTTCCCAACTGCCATCAAACCACAGTTTTAAATTCTCCTAAGTACTAAGCAACCAACAAGACTTTATTGAATAAACTACTTATATTTCTTGTGGGTCTAATTGCTCCTACTGATTCTGTTGTAATAGACCCAGTTATTAATTAACTGGAAAGGAGAAAAAAGAAGGCCAAATAGTATAGGCATGTCATTTGTGCAGCTTTGGGCAGGGGAGGAAGAGATGCATGCCCAGGAAAGACTGGGTGAAATAGGGAAGGTACTTACCTGTTTGTCACACCTGGGAAGAGGTCATTGGCCAGAGCGGGCATGGCCGCTGCAAGTATGGAAAGATTTGAGATGCTTAAGCTCCTAAACAAAGGAGTTTGCTCTCTTGTTTGCTCACTTGTGATTCCTGGCTTGCGGGGATCTCATGCTCCTGCATTCAGCCACAGATAGGTGAACCCCACACAAAGTGCGCTAATGGGCTGCAACTAGCCTCATGCTAAACCGGACCCAGCTCCACCATGGAAGGAAAACTGTGGACTCTGGCCTTGCTTCTAGCTCTACTGAATCCCCTGCTGCAGGATTAAGGGAAATGGGACTTTGGAAACCAAAGGATGAAATTCCACTGAAATAAAGCTTTCTACCACAGCCCATCCTTTCATGGGGGCCCCCAGAAATGCTTATTTCAGTGGTACTCCAAGAACCCAACTCCCACCAGCAATGGAGAAAGGCCATCAACACATTTCTCCAATAACACTCCTCCTACACCTTTAAATGTTTAAAACACATTATGGCTTCCCTTTGCACTCAGTCTGATATCAGACATTGTTAACGTGGCCTGTGAGGCACTGTACCATATGGCCCTACACAATTATATGAAGGAGATGGTTTGTACCGTCTTGCAAGACTTAAATGTTCAATAATTTTGTGAGCTGGTTGTTAAACTCAGACATTATTTTGAAACTTACAGACAGTGTTATATAAACTTAAATACATTAGATTTGAAACAAAGGTAATTAAACACTCAAAACTCACCACTTCCTAATTATTTGACTACATTTTACTAGTATTTTGAGGTTTGCTCTTATCTTATACCTGTTGTGTCTACATAATGAAAATACCATGTAATGACATGCTACTGTGCAACTCTTCTCAACTTTGCATTTAGTGATGACATGTCAGTAGCTTGAAATTGGCCGTGGTGGGAGTATTACCTTACAAAAATTGGTAAATGCTAGAAATCAGGATTAATCAGAATTTGACTTACTATTTTGTTGACTGTACAAACTTGAGAAAGTGATAGAAAAAAGGTTAATAATGCAGATTGAAAAGTATCATGTATGTAGCTGTTACATTTTAAATATATAACAAATTAGGTAAATATTCTTCAGGTTTGGAAAACTATTATGTGATTCAACAAAGAAGTCCCTCATGCCACTGACCAACAATTGTGATATCAGAGATATATCTTCATTGTTTCACCTTCATCTTACTTGCTAATGGAAATAAAAATACCAACCAACATTATGTTGAAGCTATGCTTGTTTGTTAATTGCAACCATAGATTAGCTGTGGACATAAGAGTTCAGCAAATATCAGCAACAAAAGGGTTCTGTGAGAACCAATTTTCTATGTGGCATTTATAGCAAACTGCATTTTATATGTTATTATTCTTTGTAAATTGTGTGCATATTTTAAAATTTCTCCCTGGGAGCCAATTCAGAAATCCAGCATAAAAGCACAACACTGCCCCTACCTATATTTAGTTCCTGTCTCCTGCTTCCCTCACCAATTTTTAGGCAAATTGGTTAGCTATTTCACTTCTTTAAAAGTACTAAGCTTTTTGGGGGGCCTCAGGCTTATTTTACAAAACCCCAACCCCATCCCTCCCTGCCCCCAGAGTCTCTTTACTCCTCCTTATCTGGCCAACATCCACTCATCCTTAAAGTATCAATTCATATCAGTATAATAACATGATTTAGCGTTTGCAACCTAGAGACAAAAGAAAAAGCAAAACTATCTCTTTTCTTGACCTCATTTCCTATTTTAATTACACCATATATTTTGGTATCATTTGAGAGAAACCCTTATTTTTTTTTAAATATATTTTATTGATTTTTTACAGAAAGGAAGGGAGAGAGATAGAGAGTTAGAAACATCGATGAGAGAGAAACATCCATCAGCTGCCTCCTGCACATCTCCTACTGGGGATATGCCCGCAACCCAGGTACATGCCCTTGACCGGAATCGAACCTGGGAGAGAGAAACCCTTATTAAAGCAAGCTATTTTTGCTGTCTGTCTGACTTCATTCTCACTTCAACCAACTCCACATGGGCTGTCTTCCCTGTCATCAGTGAAATAGATATTGCATGTTTCCCATTCTTGGTAATTCTTCTGTCTTTATCTTACTCCATTTTTCAGCAGCATTAGACACAATTAACCAATATTGCCTTCTTGAGCCTCTTTATTTTCTTGACTTCCCTGCTACTATACTCCTTCGGTGGCTGCTCCTTCTCCTGTTACTTTTCTGGTGAACATTCGTGTACCCCAGGTAACACACTTTAGCCTTTTTCTCTTTCTTCCTTACCCTTTCTCCGTAGATACTTTCATCCAGTTTTGTAGCTCTACATACCATCTACATTCAGTTTAACTCTGAATATTGCAGAACTCCAGATCATATGGTATGTTCACTTTAATAGGTTTTGTAGGTCTCTATCACATAGTCTTCTTTCTTCTATTTTTGAACAACCCTTTTAAAAACACCAAAAAACATTTTTAGCTCAAGGGCCCCCCCAAAAAAAGGCTGCAATTGGCCTGCCAGCAGGAGTTACCAACCCTGCTTTATAAGAAGCCAAGAAGAGGTGAGAGAATAAACAGAGTCATGAGACCGGATACTAAGACAAGCTACTCCCAGGCCTGGAGGATGAATCTGAAATCACCCCAGTATTTCTGTCACATCACTGCTAGTTTCTCACCCATATCCATTCTCCTCCTCTTTCCTATTAAGGTATCACATAAATTTCCTCAGCTAAAACAATATGCCCAATGAAAAATACTGGTCTTCTCAGAATCCCTTGGAGGTAATATAATCACATACATAGAATTACAAGAAGATCAATGGAAAGTATGCAGTGGAATTTCCGGCAATTTTTGTACAGGTATAAGTATACCAGTCATGCTATGCCTCTGGATTTCCATTTACGTGAATCAGTTATGTCCTTACTGTTTAAGCTTTGCTACTCAAAAAGTGATTCATGAACCAGCTGTGTTAATATTGCCTGAAGCTTATACACATGAAGAGTCTTAGGCCCCAGCCCAGACCAACTGTAGCACAATCTACATTTTATCAGAATTCCAAAGTGGTTAATTCTATATAATAAAACCCTAATATGCAAATTGACCAACCAGCAAAACAATCACAGAACTATCAGTCACTATAACGTGCACTGACCACCAGGGGGCAAGGGGGCATACTTTCAACACAGGAGCTTCCCCTAGTTGGGGGCAGCTCCTGAGTTGAGCATCTGCCCCCCCCGCCCCCCCAGGAGGCAACCAGCGGCTGCGATTGGGGAGTGGGGCCAGCCAGCAGGCAGTGCCAGGTTGCCAGCCAAGGTGGGTGCCAGCAGGGCCCCCCATTGCCCCGCCCACCAGTCGCCCCACAGATGGCCCTGATCTCCGGCCAGGCATAGGGACCTTACCCTATATATTGGGAACAGTCTCTTAGATTTAAAAATTAAAACCTGGCAAGGCTACTCTAACACTGAAAAAACAGGATGATGCAGCGATGACATGCATGGACTCTGGCTTGCACATTTTGTGGTCAGCCCTGATTCTGAGACTTATAACTATGTGACAAAGCCAGTTACTTAACTTTTCTCTGCTTCAGTTTTTCCACCCATAAGATGGGGAAAATGGTACTACTGCCTCAGAAGGGTCCTGTTATGTACTACTTTTTATGATCCAGGCAAAAAAAAGGAACTGCCCCTACAACAGCAAGATGCCTTTCACCTGCATGAAAAGATGGTCACTGGTGCATGCAGCGTCCTGGATTGTGAGAGGGATGTCTGACTGCCAGTTTAGGCCCCAACATCCCCTGAGGGGTCCCAGATTGGAAATTTACCAGTTTACATTCATTTCTTTCCAGATACTGGTATTGACTTTTATTTGTCTTAGTAATTGATGGTATCAAAAACATTATTTTTCCCTTTTATTTTCATGAGTATTAGAGTGAAGTTTGGGTATATTTCATGAATATAGATAACCAAATACATTTTTAACTAAAGTTTCTAGGGGCCTTATATTATTTATCTTTCAATTCTCGGTACCTAGTATACCATTTGATTCATAGTCGTTGTTAAAATGAAAAAGAAATTTTGAATATAGGCATTGTAACTTCAAATCCTTCTTTCACTATATGGAACTAATATGTTATTAGTTTTGTAATCAGTTGAAATTTTTTTTCATAGTTGACATCATATTATCTTACAAGGATCCTCAATTATAATTTGACTTCTAAAGTGAAAAACTTTGTAGGAAACATTGTCCTTTAATATAATAGATATTTACTGTGCATCTAATATATGTGGGGCCTTATGCTGGTTGAATAAGATACAATCCACAATGTCTGCACTCAAAGAGATCCTATTTAGTAGATAAGATGGGCATCATAAGCATACTTTTAAGCATACTTTTTATAAGGACAGTAGATGTAAAACATGAATGGAGTAATTAACTTTGTGAAGATCAGAGAAGTAGAATTAAAGGATGTGACAAGTGGAAATAGAGGATATTACAGGCAAAGGAAAGGCATATTCAAATACACCAGTATTTGATGTACTAGTGTTTGGGATTGGGGAGACTGCAAATAGTTTAGAATTGTTTAAAGTGGGAAGGTTAGGAGAATAGACTAAAGAGAATGCTGAGTCCAGATCAGGAAAGACCTTGTGTATCAAATCAAGGAACTCTGACTTTATTTAGCTATCCAAGAGTTATTTACTTGGGCAGGAAACCTACTTCAAAAATATACAAATTTTTTTTTGGAACAAATTGAAATTACAGTAGCTTGTGCATTTCTCCTTATGTGGAAATCACTTACATAGACAAAGGGGAGCCTATGAAATGTCTTGCTCAGCACAGAGAAGCATTCTGGAAACAGTAAGGAGGTGGATTGGATGACAGATAGGAAAGCTATAGTTTAGCTGTGTGAATGGGGAGGTGGGCTTGAGTGACTTAAGGGCTAGTCAAATCAACAGAACTTCTTTTATAAATCAGGGCTTGGATCTAACTTATTTACTTATATTTAAGAGAAAAGAGGAAGCTTTAAAAATAACTATACCTACCCCTTATGGTTCCATGACATAATCAGTAGAAATTAGATTTGGTCATATGTATTATTTACCTTTACACATGTAAAATCTTTTTAAAGTCTCTTTAGTGAATGATACTTATAAACATCCTATCTAATAATAGACAAACATGGTAATTAACCATACCTCCGCTATGCTTCCCATTGGCTAATCAGGGTGATATACAAATTAACTGCCAACCAAGATGGTAGCCGGAAGCCAGGTAGCTGAAATGAACATGAGGCTGGCTTGCTCCAGTGATGGAAGAAGCCAAGGTTCCCCACCTGCCGCTGCTGGGCTCTGAGCTTCACTCTAAGCAACAATGTTGCAATTATAGAAACTAAACAAACCCCAGGTACCTGCTTTCAGCCAGCCAGCCTCGGAGCTGGAGCCGCAACAAAGTTTCAATTACAGAAGGTAAATAAATCCCAGAATAAAAAAAAAAACAAAAAGATGAGAGACGGGGAGCTTCAGCTGCAGGCTTGGCCTGCCTGAAAACAGCCATCAGCCCCTCATCCAGGCTGGCCAGGCACTCCAGTGGGGACCCCAACCTAAAGGGGGTGCAGGAAGCCTGAAAACAGCCATCAGCCCCTCATCTAGGCTGGCCACGCACCCCAGTGGGAAACCCCACCCTGAAGGAGGTGCGGGCAGCCTGAAAACAGCCATCAGCCCGTCACCCAGGCTGACCAGGCACCCAAGCGGGACCCCCACCCTGATCCAGGACACCATTCAAGGCAAACGAGCTGGTCCCCACCAATGCACCAGGCCTCTATTCTATATAGTAAAAGGGTAATATGCAAACTGACCCTAACAGCAGAAAGACTGGGAATGACTGGTCACTATGACACACACTGACCACCAGGGGGCAGATGCTCAATGCAGGAGCTGCCCTCTGGTGGTCAGTGAGCTCCCACATGGAGGAGCTCTGCTCAGCCACAAGTCAGGCTGATGGCTGCCAGTACAGCAGTGGTGGTGGGAGCCTCTCCTGCCTCCTCAGCAGTGCTAAGGATGGCTGACTGCAGCTTAGGTCTGCTCCCCGTTGGCATGTGGACATCCCCCGAGGGCTGCTGGGCTGCCAAAGGGATGTCTGATTGCCAGCTTAGGCCCAATCCCCTGGGGAGTAGCCTTCAGCCAGCAGATGGTCATCCCCCGAGGGGTCCCAGACTGTGAGAGGGCACAAGCTGGGCTGAGGGACCTCCCCCCCCCCCGAGTGCACAAATTTTTGTGCACCGGGCCTCTAGTCTATGGATATAAAACCCTTACAACCTGTCGACCGAACAAGGTCGCTATGATGTGCATTGACCACCAGGCGGAAGATGCTCAATGCAGGAGCTGGCCCCTAGTGGTCAGTGAGCTTCCACAGCCAACCTCCCGCAGCCTGCCAACCTCCTGTGGTCCCTGCCCCTGGCTGGCTGGTCCCCATCGGCCCCGATCACCAGCCAGGCTGAGGGACCCCCCACCTGTGCATGAATTTGTGCACCAGGCCTCTAGTATTAAATAAATGGGAAAGGGATACTGCCTCACAAACTGACATAATGAATTCATACCTTTAATTAAGACTTTGAGAAAAGATGCCTGCTTAACTCATTCACTTTAGATTCAATGTCATATTCATGTATATTTTTACACTTTCTGAAATAGTCTGAAATAGTCTAATATAAATTGGCTCCAATTTTATACAGATCATATTAAATTAGTTTGAGGGCTCTAAAAGACTTTTTAGAACTTGACTGAGACCTTTACCTACTTTTCTTCTGATTCTTATTTATCTACATTGTAATATTTACAGTTTTGATTTTATAACTTGGCTGGTTAGAGTAATACTTCTCAGTATCTTTTACATCATGGCATACCTAGAAAATGATATGTGTATATAGACAGTACATAACATCTGCTTGATTTAGGAGACCACAAGCCAGGTGCTCTAGCCTACATACCCTATCCCACCGCTCTGAAGCTGGACAAAATTGCTATCTCTTCACACCCCTCACAGCTCATTCACACTGGTTGGAATTATCTGAGTTATGAAATGGAACTTAAAGAAGTTCTGCTTATGGGATGGACACCTGCATTGTTCAGCAAGTATTTTGATAGTATTTGGCATAGCATATAGCAAAAATGCCAATTGGCTCAAGGAATTGATGCTAGAGGTCACATGCGGATCTTGCAACCTGGTATGCATAATTCAGCACAACCTACAATCATTATAGAGAGCATGGCTGAAATCACATGTTTTACTGATGAAGATTCAGGAGTCTTTGATAGGAGATTATAAATATCCAATCCTACCATTTAATAAATAAGAATACTTGAGATTAAAGAAATTGTGTGTGTGTCTTGTCTTACTCTTCAAGAAAGTAAATGACTTGAAGAGAGGTTAAATGACTAGACTGTAAACTTTATGAACTTCTTGGTAGAGAGTATAGCATATGGCAGAAGTTTTTAAAAATTTTGTTGAGTGCATGAATGAATTGGCCAGGGTCACACAGGTAATGGCAGAGTCAAAGGAGAATTACAGTCTTCCGCCTCTCAGCTCAATGATTTGATTCACTGTCTATAGACTGTATGTCACATTATTATCAATGTTCTGTGAATGAATAATTCCCCATGTGGCACAAGGCACAAAAGGTCATGAAAATGTGCTAGAATTGAATATTTTAAGGATACTTTTTTCCTGCTGTTTTGTAGCTGTTCCTATCCATCATATTCATAAGTCAAATGGGAAATATTTGTGTTGCTATAAAGCTATATTTATCTTAATGTATTTTTGTAAATATAGGCAATTTGAAAATCAACAAAGTTTGCCCTATATGAGCTTTCACAGCATTTTTTTCTCTTTGGCAGTTATAGTATTTTGTAATTTTCTTCAGTAATAGAATATATTCAGGTTTGTCTTTATTTCCCATTAATGAAATGATGAAAGATACAAGTTTAAATAATTAATTACTGATGTATCCTATATGCAAGCATTAAAATCAGAAAGAGCACTGTCACTGAAAGGTTATGTCACTCAAGAGTTCATTAAATATTCATTAGCCTCACCTTAGTGAAAGGTGTCCTTGTTTACATATTTACAGATTTACATACATATGCCCTGAACAAGATTTCAAAACTGTTTGTGATCTTATGGCCACCCTAATTATGAATAGATATGTTTGAAACTTTACCGAATCTTTATATCCTACATAATAAAAGGATAATATGCAAATAGACCGAACAGTAGAACAGCTGAACAAGCAATCAAAGCGTAATATGCTAATGATATGCTAAGGCTATTCAACGGCTCACTATGACGTGCACTGACCACCAGGGGGCAGATGCTCTGACCAGTAGGTTAGCTTGCTACTGGGGTCTGGCTGATCAGGGCTGAGCAAGATGGGCTGGACATGCCCTGGAACCCTCCCACAGTCCCTCCCCAGCCCAATCGTGCACCAGTGGGGTCCCTCAGCCTGGTCTGCACCCTCTTGCAATCCAGGATCCCTTGGAGGATGTCAGAGAGCCGGTTTCAGCCTGATCCCAAAGGCCACTCCCCTTGGGAGGGCGCCAGATGCAGGGCTCATGGCTGGCAAGCGCTGCTGTGGCAGCGCGAGCCTCTCCTGATTGGGACTGATTGGGCGCAAGCCCGCAGCAGGCACAGTGGGGCTGGGATGAGCGGGAGCAGCAGGTAGGAGCAGCAGGCAGCATTGGACTGTGGGTTTCAGCCCGATCCCTGCAGGCCACCGAGAGGGACCCCAGCTGTACATGAATTTGTGCACCAGGCCTCTAGTAGTTCAATATACAATGTGACAACAAGATAAGGCAAATGAAATTCCAGTTTGGGTACCTCCACCTTTCTCCCTTGAATCCTGATGCAGTGGCTGCCAAAGCCAGAAAGGACTTGGGGTAGGGTGTCTGGTCATGGGGAAAGCAGGTGTGGTTGGCCTGGCAGAAAGCTGGTGTGGTTGTCACTTCTACACAACCTGAATGACATTCTACTCCTCTAACTAAATGGTTTTTACCCCTTTTGAGAATTGTGTTTCACAGAAAGGCTCCAGACTAAAGAGTACTTAAATTCTTTGATGAAATCTTTGTGAATTTTCATGCAGAAATCCTTTACAGTGGCCCTAGCATAAGGCAGCACCACTAGCAATATTTATGTAATCTGTTAACTGGCCTTTGGGTTTGGTATAAATCTTCATTAGTTTGACATAGTCCCATATATCTTCCAACAGGTCTTCAAAAGTCCAGTGGTGATGGGCAGAAATGGGTAAGTAGTGAGCCACCTTATAGATGATAGCTGATTCTTCAGTGGAGATCTGGTCGATCTTACTTAATATACACATCCTGGGGATATACACTGTTTTCTTCCATTGTTTCGATGAGGTCATCTGATGCGGCATCACTCTGCAGAGTCACTTCAGCATGATGACGTTAGTATTCAATCAGGATGCTCTTCACAGTTTCAGCATCCAGCTCACTCTGAGGGCAAGCGGCCGTGAGGTTCATGCCTCCTTTATCCTTTTAATTACAGCCAGTGTTAGGTGGTTTGTTCTTCAAGTGAGTGTCAAGGCCTTCCAGCTCATTTTCAATGACCGTATGTCCTAAGATCTTCAGGACATTCAGAACAATCAAGATCACGTTATACATTCAAGTCACTGCAATGACTTGATAATCTCTACTTTTCCCATCTCTGGCATCCTCACTGATATCTGGGAGATTCAGGAGCTGGATCTTGGAACCTCTTGACACAGTGGTCAGAGTAGTGAAATCATAGATGGCTGCCGCATCAGAATATACCCCCAACAGGTGACTGACTAGTGTTGACTTCCCCACAGATGAAAATCCACAAACCCAATTCGAGCATTACCTGTGAGCCTTATGTGCCCCTGGGTGGTGGGCTATGGCCTTATTCTTTTGAGTCCTAGCCTTCTCCCTGCCATGGCCCCAGGTGCTCCTGCTTTGCATGAGGGAGTTACTTCCTACTTCTCATGAGAGAGTTCCATGGCACGTGGCTTTCCCCAGCCTAAGGGACAGCATGGGGTGGACTCTGCCCTCAGCCAATCTTCCTTTTTTTTTTTTTTTAGGGGTTTCTGTCACATTATATTGATATCTATTGATTTCAGAGAGGAAGGGAGAGGGAGAGAGAGATAGAAACATCAATGATGAGAGAGCATCATGGATTGGCTGCCTCCTGCACGCCACCTTCTGGGGATCAAGCCCACGACCAGGGCATATGCCCTGACCAGGAATGGAACCTGGTGACTCTTGTTTCCTGGGTCAGCGCTCAACCACTGAGCTGCACCTGGCTGGGCTGGTCACATCTTTATTGGGCATGGGTTACCCATTAAATGCGGCCCCCTGTGCGGGCGCCTGTGTGTGCAGGGGTATATTGTCAAAAACTACACTACACGCCGAGGGAAACAAAGCAGGAAGATGACTTCATTACAAGGGCTTCCACCTGCAAGCCAGAACCCTCAAGGCCATGGGAGAAATGAGTTCCGAGTTGCTTTACAGTATAAAAGGGTTCAATGGAGCAAGTGCGGAGGTTGTCTGGCTACTTTGATTGGTTGTGGGGGGTCGTCTTCTTACTTGGCTCAGGGTGGCTCGGTCAGAGGAGCAAAGGCTTGAGCTCAGAGATGCCATGAGCAGACTTGGCGCCCGGGGTGGCTGGTGTCCTCTGCTGAACTCTGAGAAGACCTGTAAATTCCTGCAATTTCTGAGGAAAGGCTAAGGTTTGTTTTCCTTTACTACGCCTGCTTCAGCGAACTCCATGTCGTCGCCAACCTAAGTGATTCCCTTTGTGTTTTGCTGTAAACTATCCTATGCACGTACCTATCCCCATCGCAGGAGGCCAGAGCTCTGGTGGGCTGGGAGGTCAAGCCCTTGTGCAAGAGGGTGTTAGAAAGAGACAGGTTCCAGAGGATGGCGGCTTCGGGGGCTGTGGCCTCCCCGCACGGGGAGGCAGCTCTGTCAGAACGGAGGGCTCTGTCCCAGCCCTCGGGGGACAGAGCAACCTCGGTTTCCCACCCACCCTCGGTCCTGGACTGTGGCCAGGTCAGCCTCCATTGGCAGGGAGGGATCCTAAAGACCGAGTGCTCCATGGGACCATTCCTTGGGCCCCTCTGCAGAGCCCATGACTCTTCATCTTTCATGATAATTTATATTGATCAAATATTTGGAGGAGGAATAATAAGTTAAATTAATGATTATCATAAAATCCAGTATGTCATGGTATATGAACTGTAGCTCAAGAATCACATTGATCGCTATGGCCAGGGCTTCCAGAACTATGTCGAATAAGAGTCGTGAAAGAGGGCATCCCTGTCTTGTTCCTGTTCTTAGGGGAAATGGCCTTAGTTTTTGCCCATTGAGTGTGATGTTGGCGGTAGGTTTGTCATATATGGCCTTTATATGTTGAGGTATGTTCCCTCTAGTCCCACTTTGCTGAGAGTTTTTATCAAGAAAGGGTGTTGGATTTTGTCAAATGCTTTTGCTGCATCAATTGATATGATTATGTGATTTTTGTCTTGTAGTGTGTTTATGTCATGTATCACATTTATTGATTTGTGAATATGGTACCAGCCTGGCATCCCCGGAGTAAATCCTACTTGGTCCTGGTGTACAATCTTTTTAATGTACTGCTGGATCTGATTTGCTAAAATTTTGTTGAGGATTTTAGCCTCTATGTTCATCAGGGATATTGGCCTGTAGTTCTCTTTCTTTGTCTTGTCGTTATCTGGTTTTGGGATTAGGGTGATGCTGGCCTCATAGAAAGAGTTTGGAAGTGTTCCTTTCTCTTGAAATTTAATAAAAAAATAGTTTGAGGAGTAGAGGTGTTAGTTCTTTAAATATTTATAGTCAACAATATTGTAATAAGCATGTATGGTGTCAGATAGGTACTAGATTTATTGGAGTGATCGCTTTGTAAGTTATATAGCTGTCTAACCACTGGGTTGTACACCTAAAACTAATATAATATTGTATGACAACTATAATTAAAAAATAAATTTTACTTGAAAAATTTTAAAAAATCACATTGATGTGAATTCTACTGATGCCCCTTTCACCATTTCTCCACTAGGCTGTAGTGTTTACAAGCAGACACTAAAGTGGGGATTTAGCAATAGCCACATTGTCTATAATTTTTCAGGTATCATGGAAAAGGAAAGTTTACAGAATTTAGAGGAAAAATATAACAATTTCACTTTTTAAAAAGTGTGCTTCCCCCCCCCCCCTGAAAATTGTGTTATTTGACCAGAGAGGAGTCTGGATTTTGTTGTGAAAGGGGTGGTTTATTCACATACAGAAAGGGGTGCCTTGATTAGTAGGAGTTAGTATGTGGTGACTTAGAATAAACTTAGTCAAAAAGCCCTTCATGTTTGTGAGGGCCTTCTGTCATTTCTTTATTGGAGCGTGGGGTGTGTCGTTTTATATGGTCCTCTTTATTCAGCGTGTGGGAAAGTTTGGCAGGTAAAGCAGAAACAGTGTATCATGCTTTTAGCCAATTTCTCAACAGTTTTTTTAGGACATACTTGAAGGCAAAATAGAGACATGCAGACAAGATGACTCTGAAGATGAGAGTAAATATATAGCTTTTATATCAATGGAACAAAATATCCCTACATAGAAGTTATACAAATAATTGGCACATTTCTGTTTGAAATTTATTAAAGATTTAAGACATAGAGGCATACTTATAAAACTGATCAGCATTCATCTAGCAGTACAAAATTAACAGATAATATAAAATGGAGAAAAATCAGTATTCCAAAATAACTCTAGAGTTGGAAATAATGTGTTGCATTTCATAAGCAGTATTTACATGAAAGGTACAGAATAGGCAAATTCATAGAGACAGAAAGTAGATTAGTGGTTAAGTAGGCCTGAGGAAAATGGGAAATTGGGAGTGCTGAAATGGTTTCTTTTTTGGAATGCTGAAATGTTTTGGAATTAGATAATGGTAATGGTTCCATGAATTTTGGAATATACTAAAAACCATTAAATTGTACACTTGAAAAGGGTGAATTTTATAGTAGTTAATTATATCTTGATAAAAGTTTAAAAAGGTATTTTTATGGTTAGTAAACTGGGAATAGAAGAAAACTTATGAAGAACAGAAGGAAACTGAGAGAGTAAATATTTTTTTATCTTGGACATATAGCCAGGTGAAACTCTAGTTGCATTCTCATAAACTTGTGCATTAAAAAAAGAATACAAATAGAAGTATATTATCTGTTTTTATTAAGCATTATTTAACTATTCTAACATGATATGTATCATATTTAAATACTGGAAAAGAGAAGGCAATATTATATTCAATGAGGTGATTTGATTACTTATGTAGAACACAAAGGATTTAAAATGAAAACGATTAGATTTAAAAGAATTCATAAAGGTGGTTAGATAAAATGAATTGTTTTAAAAAGTCAACAGCTTTCCCATATGTTATCAACAAACAAATATAACAAAATGAAATAGAAAGAGAGCTCATTTACAATAACAGCCTAAGTAATAAAATACTCTGGAATTAAATTCATGAATGATGTGCAAAAATGAAGCCCTTATATAGGTCTCAGGGATGGGCAATTGTAGCAGACTGAATGAAAACAATTTTGTGTATGTGCATATCTGCATTTTTCTAGGTAAAGAATCTAAAATTTCCATAAGATTCTCAAATGGCTGTAAGAAATAAGGAAGTTTTTTTTATCATTGCCTATAAA
Organism: Myotis daubentonii; assembly: GCF_963259705.1. Taxonomy (NCBI): domain Eukaryota; kingdom Metazoa; phylum Chordata; class Mammalia; order Chiroptera; family Vespertilionidae; genus Myotis; species Myotis daubentonii. Next base: position 19,675,399 of record NC_081849.1, read on the forward strand.
ACAGCAGTATCTGTGTAATACCTTAATCAATAAAGAAATTAAAGATTGAAAAAAAGAATACATTAAGAGATGGAAGAATAGTTTGATTGACAAGTTGAAATAGACAAGTGGAAGCATATAGAAAACAAAAATTAAAAACTAGTATATTTATGTATTTGTTGTATGATAAAGGTGACATCTCTAATAATAGAAGATAATGGATTATTAAAGAAAGATTTTTCAAGAAAATAGTTATTCAGAAAAATAATATTTTGCTTCTTCCCATATATCAAAATTCATATTTATTGAAGACTTTATATAAAAATTATTTCTAAAATATGTAATGGAAAAAATATAGGTGAATTTTTATGTAATGCATGAGTCTTAAGACCTCAAACTATTATTATTATTATTTTAAAATAATTTTTTTATTGATTTCAGAGAGGAAGGGAGAGGGAGAGAGAGAAAGAAACCTCAAGGATGAAAGAGAATCATTGACTGGCTGCTTCCTGTACGCCCCCAACTGGGGATCAAGCCCACAACCTGGTCATGTGCCCGGACCAGGAATTGAACCCCGACATCCTGATTCATAGGTCAATGCTCAACCACTGAGCTACACCAGCCGGGCAGCAAACAAACCATTATTCACAATGAATATAAGAACTTCACACAGAGTATAAGAGGCAAATATCAAATCAGGAAAAACATTGCAATATAGTTGACAAGTTTTAATGTCATTAATCCATAATTCTCTAAAAGACCTAAAATAGAAAGATCAAAAGAAAAAAGTGATGATAGGCCAAGAATAAAAAAGCAATTTCTCAGAAGAAATACTAATAACCAGTAGACATAAAGTGTTCAAGTGAACTAGTAATCAAAGATATTTAATACTAAACACCAAATGTTTAAACCGGAGACAGGAAATGGATCTTTCCATTTATATACTGATGGTTGGGCTCTAAATTCCCATCATGTGTGTTGTTGTTTTTTGAATAGCAGTTTTCCAATATCTATCAAAAGCCTTAAAAATGTGCATAAAATATGACCCATTAATCACTGTTTTCAGAATGTATCCTAGAGAAAGAATTGCTCAAATACTCACAAATGTGTATTTATTTGAGAATTGTTTTTGCAGCACTTTTTCTAATGGTGGCCATTTAAAAAGTATTAAGTAGGTTAAAGGAGTTGTGGCTGTGGTGGCAGTCTTTTCCAAAAGCAGACGTCACAGTATTTCCAGTCCCACATGCTCTTTCTTAACCTTATCACTCCCCCATTTGCAATTTGAGTCTGTGTTCCCGCCCCTCCCCACCCCTCCACACCCTAACCCCCCACCCTGAACCTAGGCAGGACTCTCTCACTGAGTAGCATATGATCAAAGTGAAGTTGGGTGACTTTTAAAGGCAGTATGAGTATCCACCTGGCTCTCTTTTGGAATTTTTCTCCCTTGAAACCCATGTTGTTGTCTGGAAGCCCAGAGCACATGGCAAGGTCACCTGTCGGCGTTCCAGAAGAAAGCCCCAGCTGAGGCCGCTGCTGACAACCAGCATGTGCCAGTCAGGTAAGTGAATGAGATTTCAGATGATTCCAGCCTTCCAGCCTTTCAGCCACTACAGCTGATGCTAATTAGAGCAGAGACCAGTTGTTGAGCTCTTCAAAACTGCCGATTCATTAGCAAAACAAATGTTGTTTTCAGTCAGGTATGTTTTGAAGGGGGTTGTTATATAGCCTTAGGACCTGGAACAATGTTTCATCTAAAACTGGAATATTATGAAGCCATTACAAAGGCAAATATAGGTGAATAAATAGATATCATAAGACTTTAAAGACATTTCCAAAGTGCAACTTAGAAAAAGGGGGGGTCATAAGGCTATATATAATTACATTTTGTGTGTGTGCACAAAAATGAGTATAAATATCCCACAGTCAGCATAGGCAGAAAAAGAGGTTGATAAAGTATTTACCAACATTTCTAATTGTTCTTCAAGTAGATGTTGACCATTTGTTCCATAAGGATGAAACACATTTAGACTTAATTTAATCAACAAGTGAAGAACAAAAAAATATAGAGAAACCTGGCTCAATAGCTGTTCATAAGAGAAAGACAGTTTTTTTAGTTGATTACAAGTTCAAAATCAGCCAACAGTGTGCTTCAACTGCCAAAATGTTAATGCAAACGTAGGTGGCAATTTCACAGTTTTAGAGTCCGGAGGACTAGAGGCAATAGGGCTGTCATATGACACACCGAAGAGATCACACTCTGTGATATCATGGATTAAGAGGCTCAGCAACTAGATTTCTTCCAGCAGAAAGTGACCGGGATAGTGGTGGGGACTACAGCAAGGTTCTATGGGGACAGTAGAAACAACAGGGATCCAGTTGTGTTAGATAGAAAAAGCATGCCAGGTATGTGCAGAGAAGTAGCGTTAGGCTACATCTGGATCATTTTAGAGAGCAAGAATTGAACAATAAAACCTCAAAGAGACAGATTTGGCTCAAATGAAGACAATACTCTCAATTAAACTGAATTATTAAAAAATTGAAGGGTCAGCTGACAGAGGTAGTACTAGTCCTTGGCTCTGGTGTTGAGGCTCCAGGTGTCAGTAGGTTTAGACAGAAACTCTGAACTTCCTAGGAGGTCTAACTGGGTATCAGTTAAGTTCCAACCCTGCCAAAATCTACAGACGTCTCTGTCATAATGTCAGAGTCCCAGCAATACACTGTCCGGGCAGGCCAGTGCATTCCCATTTACAAATCACTCTTTGGCATACTCTTTTTCAACATCCTGATTTTCTGAATTGCCAATCTTTGGTAATAAGCACAGCTGACCTAAGTGTGTCAGTGATTGTCTCCAAATTAAGGACTCATATTTCTGAAGATGATGTGTCTTATTTAAACTTCCTTAATAAAACTCTCTGGCTTTGATTGTCAGTGCTTGTCTCCCTCCACACAGCACAAAATATACTTTGGCCATTTCTTTTTTTTCTTTTCTTTTTTTTGTTTTTTGTTTAAATATATTTTATTGATTTTTTACAGAGAGGAAGGGAGAGGGATAGAGAGTTAGAAACATTGATGAGAGAGAAACATCGACCAGTTGCCTCCTGCACACCCCCGACTGGGGATGTGCCCGCAACCAACGTACATGCCCTTGACTGGAATTTAACCCAGGACCCTTCAGTCCCCAGGCTGACGCTCTATCCACTGAGCCAAACTGGTCAGGGCCTTTGGCCATTTCTTAGGTGATTTTATTAATGTAGACAGCTCATCTTAGTCATTTAGTTTCATTAAGCAAAGTTTTAGGCTTTTTTATCTAGAGGAGCTGAGTGTAGATCTGTCTCCTATTTGCTTTTTTAAAGTGAGTTTCCTGACATATTGGAAAACTCTGGTTAGCTGTAGATAGAAGATTTTATAAAGTTACTTAACGAAAAAGATACAGCCCTCTTTTTTTCCCCACCAGCAATTATGAGGAACTAATTTAAATGGAGCATTTGAAATAAAAATTATATCCTCTACAGTTTTGTTATGATCCTTGCAATTTTCCTGTCATAAAAATCATTACTCTGCCCTCTCACCCTCAGCTTTTGCAAGGACTGATAGACATGGTAAAACTTCACCTTACCTTTGCAAAAATGTAGGCAGGGGTCTCTTACAATCTTGATATTTGGGCTAAATGGTCCTTTGGTTTTGAAAACAGAAGGTGAGAGGGGTTATAAAATTAAGAGCATAGTCCCAGGGATTATATGGTTCAATTCTCTTGACTTTCATCTAGACACATTCAAATAATTGGACCCAGCATGTGTCACTGAATCATAGGGAAATTTTATGTATCTAAAAACCATTAAATTTGGGTTATTAAACTGTACCTAAAGCAACCTTAAGCAGTTCTTAACCTACCTCAGTCAAAATCTTATATAATAGCAGAGAAACTCTGTGGATAATATTCAGGAGAAAATAGAGGTATGAAATAGATATTTAAATATTCCATTTACTAGAAACAATGTCTCTTTAGAATATTTTTAATAAAACAATTTAAGCATTTTTTTGTGGAAATTTTAAAGACACATTCACACTTAGAAGATAAATAGAAACAGAAGCAAAATAAGCAGAGCTATATGAATGCATGGTATTTTAAAGTCTTTACTAGTCATTTGGAAAGCTTTCCAATTATGTTCAAGTGATCTTCACTGACTATTTACCACTAGTTGAGACATAAATCACTTATTCCTAGGACTACACCATATATGGCTACCTTTTGCTTCACTAGTTGTGGAAATTCCTAAACTACTTGGCAAATTGGTGAAATGTCCTTTTTCTTGCAGGAAATCCATATAATGGTATATCGGAAAGGAGGACTTGCATTGATTTCCCCTTGTCCCCTTGAATGGGAGCCATTCAGTTGGATCAATTAATTCCCACCAGCGACCTCTGTGCATTTGGTGGGCAGCCCCTGAATTCTATTATCTTTTATTGATCAAGCACCAAAGAAAGTTTGATCTCATTGACAGATATGAATAGGATATATACAAAATCAGACAATAAAAATCCTGCCTCTAAAAAACACCCACATTTTAGCTTAGTAATAGTCTCTAAGTGTAAAGCACTGCAAGATGAACATATAATCAAACATGATGATCCCCTCATTTCCCCTGGGAGTAAATATATACCTGAATTATGGATTGATCATTGGATTTGAGAGGATCTCAAGTTTGGAAGTAAAAATTGTAGTCATTATGAAGTACACATTGAGAAATCACAATCATGTTTTCAGATCTTATTACCCTCTCTGCCTTTGCTCCATACCTAGTAATTTCACTCTATGACAGGTTGTAGTAATGGTGGAATTTTTGGGTTTTAGGGTATGATGATCTGTGTCCTAACCCAGCGCTATTACTTACCAAATCTGTGACTTAGACAAGTTACTTAGCATTCTTAGGTTCTGGATTCCTTATCTTTAAAATAGGGATGGTACTCCTACCTCATGATTTTGTGAAGATTAAATAGTCGAATGCAAGTAACATACTCAGGGCAAGGCCTCGTGGAGGCTGTAGTGTAGGACTCAATGATTATAGCCAGTCTTGCTATTATCACGTTGACAGTATTTGTTGTACACAAAAGGAAGAAATAACAATCCTTGCACTTTGCACTGATTTTGCTCTCCATTAGTTTATGTGTGCTTGAGCAGGAATTTTCTGTGTACTCTGTGGTTGCTATTGCTTACTTTCATATACTTCAGCATTCTTTTTAGGAGAATAATGTGCAGTCTTGAAGACTGACTACATAAAAGTGGCATCTTCCCTAAGAAATTGCTCTAATTTACAGGAGCCAGGTGCCTGAAATTTGATAAGTGTGCCACTACAAGAAGGATTTTTTAAATTTAGTGACACACAGTTTCCTTTTTCTAGTAAAAGTATCTCAAAGAAATCAAAAGAATGATTTGTCTCTCCTTGGAAAGTAATTTATACATTATGATTTCTTTAGTTCTAAGACAACATAAATGTCATTTGGAACAAGAATAAGTGAAGGATCCGGGTTCAACTATAAACTTGTCAATAACATCAGTGGTTCTCAAACCTGGCAGCTCATCCAGATACTCTTGGAAAGTCTAAAATAAAGGCTTCTGAAAAATCTTTGTCCATTGAGAGCTGACTAGGTGCATTAGAGGTGGGGGTCTGGTTACTAAGTGGACTAGTGGAGATCTTGCATTCCAGGGAGGAAGGAATGGGAGTACCAGAAGAGGACTAAAGCTAAGATCATGTCCAGTTATGAGACCCATGGGGCTGGCACATTCTTCCTGTTTCTCTGCTGCTCAGAATTTTATCCTGATTCTTTTTTAATTTCCTTAGAAAACTTGGCAAAACTACAGACAAATTACTAACGGTCCAATTGTGGTTATTAATCTTCTAACTGCCATCAACATGTCCTTTGAAGGGTAAGAATCCCAGGGCTATGAGAGTATTTTGCCCCAGAGGCAGCTTGAGCAACCAAGAAGCATAGGACCAGGAATTGCAAATATCTTCTATGTTTGACCAATATATTCAGTGTGCATTCCTGATTTAAGCATTTATTTTAAAGATGCCTACTTCATTCTGAGAATATGAATGGTTTGAAGGATTATTCTAATACAGAGGGTCCATCTTAGACAACCTCCAAGACTGTCAGCTCTTTAGTATTTTGCAGTCCTGATATGGCTTTTAAAGGAGATATTATCAAAATTCTAAGCCCTGTGTATTATTACAGAGAACCGGAATAAATCAAGCAATCCTTGGAGAATTTGGAGTCACACTTTATTATTATTACGCGTGGGCCCAGAGAAAAATGCCTTTCAAATTCTGGGCCAAGCTACAAGCAGAACTTCCCTTTTTATGAAAGAGCCAGCCCTATGTGTGCTTAGTGGTTATCTCGCTGGTGGCCTTGAAAAAAGCACACTTCTATCCAATTAAATATACACCTGGCATGGCATTGAGAGTATGGGCGTATCTAGTCTCTGGCCTACAAGGTCAGACAGCTAAGCTTATCTTCCTCATTATTCAAACAGGCTAACGCAGGCTAGAAAGCAAAGCTATTAATTTTTTTAGAATAAGAGGCCGTCTAAAGAATAGCAGAGAATTCCAAACAGTAGTTTTACAAAATAGGGGTTAGCCTTCTCAGTATGAAGTCAGAGGGCAGTAGCACAGGCTTGGATTTATGGTACTCGGAAAGAAGCTGTGCTTTCTTTAGTTTTCCTCATTTCAGTGAATGCAGGGTGATGAGACCTTCCGGTGTGCCCGGTATTGCAGAGTGCAAAATGGCTGTAATACTCGGCAGTAACTATCACCAAAAGGTGGAGCCTGATTCCTCACCCCTTAAATCTAGAGCGGGCCTGGCGATCTTCTCTTGAAACATTGAGTGTAGTAGAAATGATGAGTTACACGTAAGGAATATGAGTTATGAGCCTAGGTCTCCAAATGTCTTCTAGCTTCACCTTTCGTTGCTTGTAGAACTCCGTTGCCACCATGTGGATGAGACACCCTGGCAGATGCCTCGCCTATAAAATTAACCCAACTTCACAGAGTTCATTTAGGATTAATTAGCTAATATGCACGAATTCCCTGAAAGGGCACCTAGCACATGGGAAGTAGTCTGTGGCACATTTGCTCCCATACCCCTCGCTTGATAACAGCCAGACATATGAGTCTAGACTCAAATCAGAGGCCATCTAGATAATTCACCATCACCTGGCCTTCTCCGCTCAGCCTGGGAGCCCAGAGGAAATAAACTAAGCAGGTTCCTAAGACTCAGAATCATGAGCTAAATAAATGTTGCTTAAATCCAATGGGTAGTATGCTGTGTAGCAAAAGCCAACCTACACACCTGGAACAGTCCTAGTTTAGACCCGTCATCATAGTGTAATTATTAGTAATGCCTCCTTTCACTCTCAAAACTATGCCTGTGTAAGTGTAAGTTCTACTACCAATTTAAGTAACTCGTGCCCGCATCTAATTATTTGCCAAGCAGATTTTCCACTTAACATTGTCAATTAGATAGTTATTTTCTAATAAACCCCTCAAATGAATTCCTATGTCATTTAGAATAAGATTCAAACCTCTTTTATGATTTTATATCTTCTGGCCCAGTCCCCACCTCTATAGATTTCACTCATGCCCTTCTCCCTCTGGTTCCACAGTCCAGGACACTGGCCTCCTTTTTGTTCTGCAAACATGGGGAGGTGTTTGTTTTTTAAAACTCTGGGACTTTGTTTTCCCTTCTGCGTGTAAGGTTCTTCCTCCTGACCTTCACACCCTTTAAGGCTCAGCGCAGTGCCACAAGCCCTGAGAAGCCTTCCTTGACTCCACTACTAAAAGGAGCTTCACCTCAGCCTTACCACATGCTTTCCATTTCCATTATATCATTTATCACAAAATGTAATTAAAAATACCTGAGTTCACTTGGTCCCCACCAGCAGTTTCTCCCACTGAAAAGTAATCCCTCTGGGAGAACGGCTTCCTGAGGTCTTAGGAGCGCACGTGCAGAGAGGAGCTAAGTCAATATTTGGTGAATCAGTGCTGTGTGCTCAACACTGGACGTAGAATTGAGAGGCCTGGATTTGATGTTTTTTTTTCTCTTCTGTTTCTATGGTGTTTTATTTTGCGTAAGTTATTTATCCTTGTGGCGCTTTTTTGTTATCTTGAACATTTAGGAAATGGGATGTTAAATGTGATAATGAACATAAGAGTGCAAGGTTGTTTGGAATGTGTTATTAAATATCAGCTATGATGATTTGCCTTTATCTCGTCAAATGATGTGATCCTCTTACATCAAATATATATTTAAAATACTTTTAAAAAGATTAAGTGCTTTTATTAAGGTCTAAGGTCCTTGCTGGCCTGTAATTATCTCAGAGTGAAAAAAGCACTGCCAACCCCATTCCATCCTGTCTTGTATCCTGTGGGTTATTATTTTTTTGTTGAGTGTGATTGAGCTGAAGGCAAAATAATAGTAGTGGCTCATCCTACTATAAGTCTTGTCTTCTGTAATTTATTTCATGTCTTTCATATTATAGCTTTTTTTTAAAGCTCATTTTGAAACAGACATATCGATTAGTTCTTCATATAGGTGCTTTTCATGACAACTGAAACAATATCTTAGAGTGATAGCTCATCATACCACCTCAATATAGCTTTGAAAATGATGAGATTTGCTCCTAATTTGATGTCGAATGATTACAAAACTAGAACTATGGGGATCAAAAAGCCAGTGCTGTTTTCAAAGAAATACTTCTGAATAACAGCACATGTAGATAGAATGCAATGCAATTATTCTATTAATAAATAAAATGACTAATGTATAGCTATGTAATACAGTGGAAACATATTTCACAAGGGCCTTTTAAAATGAATTGATATGGCCCTAGCTGGTTTGGCTCAGTGGATAGAGTGTTGGCCTGGGGACTAAAGGGTTCCGGGTTCAATTCCGGTCAAGGGCACATGCCTGGGTTGTGGGCTTGAGCCCCAGTGCGGGGGCATGCAGGAGGCAGCCAATCAATGATTCTCTCTCATCATTGATGTTTCTATCTCTCCCGCCCTTTCCCTTCCTCTCTGAAATCAGTAAAAATATATTTAAAAATAAATAATTAAAATGAATGGATATATAAAACAATTCAAATAAAAGGAAACAAGCTATATGTTAAATAGGGTTATCCTCAAAGGCATATTGATAGCACCTGCAAAATCCATATTTTTTACATTTATAAATTATCCTAAGTGCTCTCTGTTAAACACTTGCCCAGGACTGACGATGGCAAGACCGTGATCTTGACAGTTTGGGCCTTGGCTTTTCTCTCTCCGTTTGGCACCCCTCGCCAAGTGGAGCATAAATAACTCACACTCAGGATAGGCAGTAGTTTTCCTCTTTTTTCTTTTTCTCAAACTGACAGTGTATCATATATACATAGTAAACCTTTCAAACAGTACAAAGGTGTTCATAGTAAAATCTCACTGTCGATCCTTATTCCTCTCACTGTCGATCCTTATTCCTCTAGTCCCTCCAGAAGCAACCACTGCTGAGTTTCTCTAATATGTCTGTTCTACGCACACACATACATATTTTATATACATGTAGATGATGTTTATCTTAAGTATGGAGGAGACTCTCTTCTCCCCCAGTGGTTCTCTCTTTTGGACAACTTTTGTTTTGTTTTGTTAATCCTCAGTCGAGGATATTTTTTCCATTGATTTTTTTAGACAGAGTAGAAGGGAGAGGGAGAGACAGAAACGTCCAAGCGAGAGAGACACATTGATTGGTTGCCTCCTGCACACACCCCAACCAGAGCCAGGGATCAAGCCTGCAACCAAGGTATGTGCCCTTGACCAGAATCAAACCCGGGACCCTTCAGTCTGCAGGCCGACACTCTATCTACTGAGCCAAACCGGCTACAGCTGGACAACTTTCTTAACCTCTGTTTCTCTCAGATGCCTCATCTACATAATTAACCCAACTTCATAGAGTTCATTTGGGATTAATTGGTTATTATGCATGAATCCCCTGGGAAAGCATCTAGCACAAGGGAAGCACTCTGTGTTAGCTATTGTTGTATTCATGGTTTTGCCCAACATCTTGCATCACTGTGATTGACATAATTGTATTTTAATAGGTGTATTTAAATTTTGAATCCAAATGATTTCAACTGGAGAAAAAAGTCCTATGGTGCAGACTTTAAAAAGCTGTACATAAACAAATTCTTAGCACTTTCTAAGGAATATTGAATAATCTTTTAAGCATGACCTTAGAATAAAAACTTTATTTGCTACAGAGGAAATTTGATCTTTTCTTAGATACCTTTACTCTAATGCAAAATGCCAGGAGAAAATAAAGCAATACAAGTGGGACTTTTATCTATTTCTTTGTTTTTACTCATCTGCTCATTTATTTGTTTAAAATATATTTACTGTGCCTTTATATTGACACAAACCTAGGTGAATAAGAGGCAAATAAAATAATCACAGTCTTCAAAGTCTCTGTTATCATGGAATTTACAGGATGATGGGGAAGAAATTAATTACTGAAATAATTATATACAGGATATTATTACAAAAGTAGAAATACAAGGCATGTTAGTTTGTGTGTATAACCTAGTCTGGTGTAAGGTGTGAGGGAAGCCCTTTCAGTTGAAGTTTGAAGGAAAAAGATTTTGATTGCAGAATTTTATTTCCAGCCAAGTTGTCATTCAATTCTGAAGGCAACTGAGAGTTATTTTCTTTTATTGAAAGGCTTATAAAATATACCACTCATATATTTTTTAAAGCACATTGTTGGATGATATATTCTAATAGAATCTTTTTCTCATTCTCCTTTTCTTGACAAAACCCTTATTCTTTCTGTCTGTACAGAAATCTGCAGACTCAATTTGAATGCTTACCCAAGTTATTGTGTACTTTATTTCATTTCTTACTTCATAGGGTTTGTGTTTGTTTATGCTATTGTGCTTTTAGTGTGACTATGCTTTTAATTTTAGTATTTATTATTAATAATAATGTAAAATTTATATGTAATACTAGTGTACATTAAAATTTTAGGCTTATGGTCTATCTGTGAAAATAAAAATTCCAGTTCTCATGCTGTAATATATTTGATTTTTCTCATATTAATGCATATTTTGATATTACAAAGGTGAGATTTCACTATTAGACAATATACTACAGTGAGTGTGTATATCTATATCATTTTTTACCTGTGCAAGCATGTCTGAAAAAATATGTTATATGTTGGGCTGTTGTGTCAAAGATTTCTGCAATTTTGATAGTTATTATCAAATTTTTGTTCATAAGAATTGTACCAATATACATTTTAATCACTAATACAGGGTGTCCCAAAAACAAAGTTGGAGGAATCATAATAACAGATATCAAGTTATACTACAAAGCCACTGTAATCAAAACAGCCTGGTACTGGCACAAGAACAGGCATATAGGTCAATGGAACAGAACAGAGAACCCAGAAATTGATCCAAGCCATTATGCTCAATTAATATTTGACAAAGGAGGCAAGAGCATACAATGAAGTAAAGATAGTCTCTTCAATAAATGTTGTTGAGAAAATTGGACAGGTACATTCAAAAAATGTAACTAGACAACCAACTTACACAATATACAATAACACTAGTAAACTCAAGATGGACAAAAGACTTAAATGTAAGTCATGAAATCATAAAAATCTTACAAGAAACCATTGCCAGCAAAATCTCAGACATTTCTTGTAGTAATATGCTTACTGATACATGTCCTAGAGCAAAGGAAATTAAGGAGAAAATAATCAAATGGGACTAAATCAAAATAAAAACTTCTGCACAGCAAAAGAAACCATCAACAAAATGAAAAGAGAGCCCACTGTATGGGAGAACAGATTTGTCAATGATATATCTGATAAGGGGTTAGTTTCCAAAATATATAGGGAACACATGCCACTTAACAAAAGTTAGACAAACAAGCCAATTAAAAAGTGGGCAAAGTCCTAAATAGACACTTCTCCAAAGTAGACATTCAGAAAGCCAAGAGACCTATGGGAAAAAAAAATGCTCAAGGTCACTAATCATTGGAGAGATGCAAATTAAAATGACAATGATGTGTCACCTCACACCTGTAAAAATGGCTATCATCAACAAATCAACAAATGACAAGTGTTGGCAAGGATGTGGAGAAAAGGGAACCCTAGTACACCGCTGATGGGAATGCAGACTGGTGCAGCCACTGTACAAAACTGTATGGAGTTTCCTCAAAAAATTAAAAATGGGACTCCTAGTTTTCCCACTTCTAGGAATATATCCTAAGAAACAAGAAACACCAAACAGAAAGAATATATGCACCCCTATGTTCATAGCAGTACAATTTACAATAGGTAAGAATGAGTGGATAAAAAAACAACTGTGGTACATTTACACAATGCAATACTATTTGGCTGTAAAAAAGAAGGATCTCTTACCCTTTGCAGCAGCATAGATGCTATTACACTAAGCAAAATAAGCCAGTCAGAGAAAGATAAATACCCCTGATCTCACTCATATGTGGAATATAATGAACAAAATAAACTGATGAATAAAATAGAACCAGAGACATAGATGCATGAAACAGGTTGACAAATTTCAGAGGGAAGAGGAAGGGATGGGGGGGGCTGAGCAGGGAGGGATTAACTGGAGAATTTACATGCATATATGCATAACCCATGGGCACAGACAATTAGAATGGTGAATGCCTGAGAGGAGTGGGTACAGGGTGTAGGGGATCAATGGGAAAAGAAACACAAACAAAGGGGACATCTGTAATACTTTCAACAATAAAGATAAATTTTTAGAAAGTACTTAAAAACAAAAACCAAACAACCCCCCCCCCACATACCCACCCAAGTCTTTTTTTTTTTAAATTAAATCTTTATTGTTCAGATTATTACATTTGTTCCTTTTTTTCCCCCCCCATAACTCCCCTCCTCCCAGTTCCCACCCCACCCTCCGCCCTCACTCCCCACCCACTGTCCTCATCCATAGGTGCACGATTTTTGTCCAGTCTCTTCCCACATCTCCCACACCCCTTTCCCCCCCAAGAATAGTCAGTCCATTCCCTTTCTATGTCCCTGATTCTATTATAATCACCAGTTCATTCTGTTCATCAGATTATTTATTCACTTGATTCTTAGATTCACTTGTTGATAGATGCATATTTGTTGTTCATAATTTGTATCTTTACCTTTTTCTTCCTCTTCCTCTTCCTCTTCTTAAAGGATACCTTTCAGCATTTCATATAATCCTGGTTTGGTGGTGATGAACTCCTTTAGCTTTTCCTTATCTGTGAAGCTCTTTATCTGACCTTCAATTCTGAATGATAGCTTTGCTGGATAAAGTAATCTTGGTTGTAGGTTCTTGGTATTCATCACTTTGAATATTTCTTGCCACTCCCTTCTTGCCTGCAAAGTTTCTGTTGAGAAATCAGCTGACAGTCGTATGGGTATTCCCTTGTAGGTAACTGAGTTTCTTTCTCTTGCTGTTTTTAAGATTCTCTCTTTATCTTTTGCTCTTGGCATTTTAATTATGATGTGTCTTGGTGTGGTCCTCTTTGGATTCCTTTTGTTTGGGGTTCTCCGCGCTTCTTGGACCTGTAAGTCCATTTCTTTCACCAGGTGGGGGAAGTTTTCTGTCATTATTTCTTCAAATAGGTTTTCAATATCTTTCTCTCTCTCATCTTCTGGCACCCCTATAATTCTGATGTTGGTACACTTGAAGCTGTCCCAGAGGCTCCTTACACTAACAAATTCGTTATTTCAGTCCATGTGTGCTTAATTTCTAGTTGGTTCCCCAATATAAGATCGAGGGTCTTATTAGTTTTCGTGTAGATCTCATTAAGTTTATCGGCAGCTTCTAAACAGTTCTTGAGAGACCTTAAAAGTGTGGTTCTGAACTCTATTTCTTCCATTGACAATTTTGTCCTGTTTCTTTGTCTCCGCATTTTGTTATGCTTCCTTGGTGCACCCCCTAGTGGTCTTTGTTCGCAGTCTTATAGATAAATCTTGATTGTTGTAGCTAATTCCAGGGAGGGTTTGACCTCCAGGCCAAGTGGCTATGAGAATCAGCTGTGTCAGCAGTGAGAGAACTTCTGTCCTCTAGGGAGGTGCTAATCTAGCCTTTGCCTGAGGCTATCCGGCAAATGCCTCTGTGCAGGGCTTGGGCGGGGCGGGTCGCACAGGATCAACAGGGTGGGCCGGAGAGAGCAGTTATGGCAGCTCTCAGTCCTGTCCCCAGGGGCTCTGCCTCTCTGAGTCCCAGCACCCCCTGCAAAGCTGGGAGAGAAAGCTGCACTCGCTCTGACCAAAGCCAGACAGTCACGCTTCTCCCGTTTGAGTCTGGGTCCCTAAAGACTCGCCCGGATCTGGAGCTCAGAGTCTGCGACTCCCTCCCGATTGAAAACGCCAACCCCGCCCTCTGCCGCCAGCCCACTCCGCACACTCCGCACCTCAGAATTTGACTTCAGCACTGCGCCTCCTCTGAGTGTCCGTATGCGTTTCTCTTTCCTCCTAGTTGTAGGACTTCCACTCAGCCAGCGTTCCTGTGGTTCTGGGTGATGTCCGTTCCGTCTTTTAGTTTCACTTTTGAAGTAGTTGTTCAAAGCAGCAAACTCCGGCGTTAACCTATGCCGCCATCTTGGTTCTTGAGCCCACCCAAGTCTTGAGGATGAACTTTCTCTGCTCATTTTAGTGCATGAATAGCAATAGGATGAAAAACTCCTATAATGAAACGATTGCACTCATCAATCAAAGGTCTGCCTAAGTCTCTAAAACAGCAAGTGTAAGCATCCTGTTGGGACCTCACCATGAGATGGGCAATGCAATTAAATATCAAAATACTTGTCACAACATTTAACGCCAGGTGGCCATAGGCATAATCCCCGCATAGGTATATAGGTAACTACTTATGAGTTCAGTCTAATTATTTTCTCAAATTGTCTATGTCAGAGTTTGAAATCCCTACCGTTAGAGCCGCTGTGGTTTAAGTACCTGGTCTCTAGAGAGGCCGTGGCACAAATACACAACTATCACACAGAAGGGAGAGATCTTTTATGAATTCGTTAGCACCTATTAATGTTCAGATTGGATAGGAAAGGGAATAGAAATCAAGCCAAATAAGTTCGATGGAGATGAGAGAAGTTTAGATAGTCTCAGGAGGGGGCCAACTGGAGCAGCAGACAAAGTGAATCATCTGCCCAGCTGGAAGGCTCGTCTAGGAGCTTTCTTATTGGGAAAAGAATAAACATCAAGTTGTAGTTCTGAGAAATAAGAACTATACTAATATCTCATTGCTCCGTCTTCAGTTACTGCAAAGAATATGGCACAGAATAGGCCCTCGATGAATATTTGTTGAATGAATGAGACATTCATAAATGAAATATATTTCTACTGCCTATATACTGCTAAAATATTGCAGAGTGTAAACTGAACGACATTTTTACATGCTCATGTAAGGCAGGAGCACTGAAGAACATAGAAAAATCATGTTGTAACAGGCTTTTGTTGACTTTTAAGAAATGTAAGGTGACGTATAGTAGACCTAAACCTGTGCAGTAAAGAAATGCCTTAAAATGTCAGGTTTTTGAACATGTGGACCATGCCTCTTTTTATCGTTATAATCCCATTGTTTACCAGTGCATTGAAGATGATAGGTATTCAATAAATGTTGGCTAAATTAATGGGATTCTAATACACCCAGTTAATCATCCAAAAGCTTTGTTCATATTTTGTCTAACAGTCCAGAAAATTGACTGAATAGTTACCATGCAGGCACAGCCATTGGCACGCCTCTCTCATCTATTGATGGGTTATAATTTGGTTCATTTAATTGTGCTTATTAATTGTGTTTTACTGTATTGTATTTTCTTTGTGAGAATGTTCGTCCTGTCAAATTTTTGCTTAGCCACATTTCCATGTGTACCAACAAATTAATATCTTTCAGTGGCCTTATGTTTCTGTTGAACAGCCATGAGATGCTTTATGTGCAGCATCTGTGTATTTAAACATATAATTCTGCCTTGGAGATGCCAATTTTTCATGTAAATGAAGATGAAAAATGAGATTAAAACATTGGTGAGCATCAATCTGTAGAGTTTTCTCAAAATATGTGATCCAGTCTCTTCCTGGAGATTCTGATGTAGTTTTGTAGTGGGGAAGGGGGAAGGATGGGGAAATTGGGTTGTAGTAGATGTTTGCAGCTTTGAACGTATACCGTCTTTCCACCACCATTGTGAGCCTCTCAGTTCTGTCATGGTGGGGCTATTTGGAACCTGGGAAACACACCCAGTGCTCCACAAATTTCCCCCCATACCACCCACCTTGATTTAACCCATGTCTCTCCATTCTCATGCCAGTGGAGAATTCACAATCTCTTACTATTTACTATCATTTCTTTGTGATGTGAAAATCTTTTAAAGTGTCAACTGATTGTCAGTGAACCCTTCTCCAGGAAGTTGCTTCTGTTATCATTATCTGGTTTCCAAATTCATTTGAAATGAATCCAGTGAATTTAAGGGAAGGAATAATGAGAAGAGCTTCAACATTTAGAAGCCAGTGTGAATTGGTAAAGTTCTTACTGAGAAATCTGGGTTAAAAAACTTTCCTTTAACTTAATTATGTCCTCTTGCTTAAAAGTAGACTCATAGATACAGAGAACAGACTGAGGTTAGAGGGGCAGGGCTGCATGGAAAAGGTGAAGGGATTAAGGACAGACTGTAGTTACAGAATTGTCACAGAGATATAAAGTACAGCATAAGGGATATAGTGGATAATATTGTAATAACTATGTATGAAGCAAGGTGGGTACTTGAAATATTGGGGGGAACCACTCTGAGAAGTGCATGCACTATTATCTAACCACTATGCTGTACATCTGAAACTAATACAGAATAATATTGAGTGTAAACTGTAATTGAAAATTAAAAGACTTTTTCACCTCCAAGTTGTTAATACAAGAAAAAAAAAGAATGTTGCATGATTGAGAAATAGTGCTTTTCATATTATCAGAGAACAAAGACCCTTTTAGTGAAGTCAATAAAATTGATCTCTTTAGAATATTAACTACAACCCATACTTATCTAGCACTCTTATTATCTATTGTACAAAATTCAGGACAAATTAAATGATGAGAGCAACATTGTTATCTATAAACTAAGAATGAGTTTAGTTTTGTTTTTAAGGAAGAAAGTTATAATTATTAATTGCTTCAAGGGATTGAGATGGTCATTGTTGTAACAAAGGTATTAACAACATTAAAATAGATGATCCTTGATCTTTGAAGAAACAAATTTAGAGAATAAGGGGGTTAGACATCAACTTCTTATAGAATATTTAGACTATGACTGACATTGTAAAATATTATATTATGAAAAAAGTTGGTATTGTACTTATTGAGAATACAAACTTACGTACAGTTCTGGATTTTTTTTTAATAGGCAAAAATGGAAGGGATAACTCTAGTGTCTACAACAGTGTCAAGTACAAAGTTAGTGATTAATATATGTTTGTTGAATGAATACATTTACAATGTATTCATTTAAAAGAACAGCAAAAACACATCATCATACACAAATCTGCCACAAATTATAAATTTGTGGCAGATAATACACATTATAGATATATATGGGCATTGAAAATCCAAAATTCTTTATTTCCCATATGTTATACCCTGTAAAAACCTTTTCTTCAATTCTTTACTCCTTTTTGTCTAGATATAAATGAAAAAAAAATGAGATAGGAACAGTGGAAGTTTGATATTTCTGCAATGATTTAAATACTAATATTTTTGTTTTGGGCAATTTTGTGGTTCATATTCTCATTCCTTTAGGGAAGTTATGTCAGTTCTGGTGGTGATTAGTTCAGATTTCTTCAATTACAGATGAGCCTTAATGTCTTATGTCCTTCTTCACTGGAGAGGAGAGGAGAGGAGAGGAGAGGAGAGGAGAGAGAGAGAGAGAGAGAGAGAGAGAGAGAGAGAGAGAGAGAGAGAAGTGAGCACATCCATTTACCAAACCAGTTATTAATAGATTAATAGGTTGGTTTTGTTTGATCCAGTGAGGAATGTTGCCTCACTTTTCTAAGTTCATTATCCCCAAGTTTACAAACATCCAAGATACATATGTGAACCAAATTTGGCTCATGGCTTCTCTGAAAATCCAAAGTCAAAAATGGTGTTTGTGGAAGCTGAGGTCACGCATGACTAGTAAAGGATTTTGTTATTGATTTTATTTGGATACCCTTAAATGAATGTTTCTGAATTGAGTTAGGATGAGTGGAAGGTAGTGTGTGGATTAAGTGTGTATCAGAATTACTAGGCAATTTGAGAGTTTTGGGGAAAATT
This sequence comes from Myotis daubentonii, assembly GCF_963259705.1. Taxonomy (NCBI): domain Eukaryota; kingdom Metazoa; phylum Chordata; class Mammalia; order Chiroptera; family Vespertilionidae; genus Myotis; species Myotis daubentonii. Next base: position 19,693,736 of record NC_081849.1, read on the forward strand.
CCCGGTGGTTGTGATGATTCTCCTGTGTGTGAACAGAAGAGAGAAGATTTGCATATGATAATGTGTTTTGGCTGTTCTTTTAATATTACAGATGCCTCACCCACAACTCCTTTCTAATTATAAAGACATCATTCTAAGGCGAGAGAAAAATTCCAATTGGCTCAGGAACAAGCCTGCATGTTTCCCTCTCCTTACTGTTCAAATGACTCTTCCTCATTTACAAGGCTTCAGGAAGGTTCTCTGTAGGTGCTGTGCATAGTATGTGGTAAGATAGTGATATTTCTTCATTATCTAAATGTTGCAAAAGACTCTGGGCCATGATTAGTGGGGTGATTTTCTAGCTTATATTCAGATAAGTAGAAAAATTAAAACCAAGTTTATGATTCTTGTGAAGGAAGTGGCATACGATGACATACTTTTACCCTCAGTAGTGTAAATATATTGCACGCAGTTTGCATAACTAATACAGTCTTACTTATGATGGCATGTGGCAATAAATCAGTGGGACAAATTTTATTTGACTGGTTTTCAGAGATTTTGTTTTCTCTCTTTACTTTATGGTTGTAACCCTGTAGCCTTGGATATTTAGGGATATAAATTCACTTTACACTGTCTTTAACAGTTTTCAATACACCCGTGTACCTGAGTAATAATATAGAAACACCACTTACACTCTACAGGTGAGGAAATTGAGGCTAAGAGACTTTTCATGCCATGATTCCCATTTCATTGCTGTGTATGTTGGAGTCTGACATTTTCCATCGTTTTCAGTCTACATGCTGTACAAACGTGCCTTAGCAGGAATAGCTGCAGCTGTAAGAAAATAGAGTGGTTTGGTTACATTGCTCTTCCCATCCCCCATTTAAATCTTATTGCGATTACTCAGGTCTTTCTGGTGCACTAAGATCCCTCCAGATCCATAGTCTCTAAATATCCAACAGCAGAAATTGAAATGTCATTACAGCATATTATGTGAAATTATCTTCCGGGTAACATTTAAAATATTAGTACCTTTTTATAAACCTGGGCAGCCACTGATGTCAGAGTCTAGTTTTATTTCTTTAGTATCTAGACTACTTAACACCATCACAGATTCTCATTAGTTATTTGCTAAATTAAGTTAACTGATCCTGAACAAATTATTTGATGCCATAATTAAGATGAAAAAGCTTTTTCATCTTAATTTTGTGATGGTCTAAGACAGCCGTGGGCAAACTATGGTCCGCGGGCCGAATCCGGCCCGTTTGAAATGAATAAAACTATTGAAATAAAAGACCATACCCTTTTATGTAATGATGTTTACTTTGAATTTATATTAGTTCAGACAAACACTCCATCCATGCTTTTGTTCCGGCCCTCCAGTTCAGTTTAAGAACCCATTGTGGCCCTTGAGTCAAAAAGTTTGCCCACCCCTGGTCTAAGATAAGAACATATGTAGAGTTTGAAGTTACAAAGATACTTCTCTATCACTGACGCTCTATTTTACTGTGCAAATGCTGTTCATTTAACAGTATTTCCTAAGTGTCCACTCTAAGCCTAGCCTGAGACCGGGTGTCACTATATTAACATGTTATTTTTCTTCACTGCCTCCAAGTGAAATCTATATAAAACCAAAGCCATACTTGAGTTATTTCAAAGAAAAACTATTCAGAAAGACAGTTCCATATTTTCAGGCAACTTAGCAGGTCAGATGCCTTTGGGTTCTTTGCATGACTGAGTTAAAGAGCTAGAATGTATATAAAAGCTGAGTGAATTGTGTTTGCAATTTCACTGAACAGCCGTAGGTAAAACCAGACTTTTTTTGGGTTTCAGGTGTAACCCCTGAAGTGGTTGCTTGGGATTAAATTTCAGCTCAGGTGAAATCCATCACTGAAGTTGGACAAGTAGCTTCTATGGCATTTGCGGGTTATGGTTTGGTTTAGATGTTTGTCCACATGAAGACTCTCCCTTTATATATATCACACTCAAATGGAAAAGTAAGCTAAGAAATAGGATTGCATTGTTTTAAAGTAGGAAACTAACTGTTAATAAAACAGCACTTCTATCTGTGACAAAATAAATTTCAAGCCATTCTTTATTGGTAGAAATTTTCCCTTAAAAAAAGCTTTTAAATGTACTTTATGGAGAAGCTAACCCTGTTAAACTAATTAGTAAGAAACTTTTTTTTTATTAACTACTGAAGTTATTTAAGGATGTCAGTGAAAGTGAAAATATTTAAAGCATAAATTTCCTAATTACTGCTGCAACCCAAATTAACATGAAATTATTAAACTCTAAAACACCCATTAGAAAGACTATATGCACCCCCATGTTCATAGCAGTACAATTTACAATGGCTAAGATTTGGAAATAGCCCAAATGCTCATCAGTAGATGAGTGGATAAAAAAAAAAAAAATTATGGTACATTTACACTATGGAATACTACACAGCAATAAAAAGATAGAACTCTTACCATTTGCAACAGCATGAATGGACCTGGAGAATATTATGCTGTGTGAAATAAGCCAGTCAGAGAAAGATAAGTATCATGTGATCTCACTCATATGTGGAATCTAATGAACCAAATAAACTGATGATCAAAAATAGACCCAGAGACCTAGAAGCATGAGCAGATTATTGAACATCAGATGGAAGGCAGGGGAGGGTGGGTGGGAAGAGATCAACCAATGAACTTGTATACTTGTATGCATAACCCATGGTCACAGACAATGGGGTGGTGAGGCCTCAGGGTGTGGGGGGGGGGGGGAGCAGGAGTGGGCTGGAAGAGGTTAATGGGGGAAAAAGGAGAACAATAAATATTTAAAAATAAAAAAATTTTCATAGCATCTGCTGATGAATCATTTGGGACACATTTTCCTGGACTATGCTTCTTTGAAGAGAGGAGGCGAGAGAGAGACAGAAAAATCAATGATGAGAGAGAATCACTGATCATCTGCCTTCTGCACGACCCCTACTGGGGACTGAGCCCCCAACCCAGGCATGTGCCCTTGACCAGAATCAAACCCGGGACCCTTCAGTCTGCGGGCTGACGCTGTATCTACTGAGCCTAACCAGCTATGGCTGGGCTAAGCTTCTTACCAGTGTTGGATGAATAGTCATTAATTATTACTGGGTATCATACATTTCATAGAAACTGTCAGAACATGCAATTAGTCAGGAATGATAAAACAGCAATAAAAGAGTTAGGAATAATGAATTGGCAATATAAGTCATCCATGTGTGACATATACATTTCTTAAAATGTTTTATAGCCTACTGGTTATCAAAGGTAATCATGACTGGTAAAAGCAGATGGGATTTGATTTAGGGACTGTAGAATGTTTAACTCTCACTTGAAAGTGGGCCTCGTTTGTTTGATGATCTTGGCCCTCCCTATATCATAAACCACTCCAGAATTCTCTGTAAGGAAATCTGCTCTAGATCTGGGGCCGTTGTGTGCAGGCATTTATCACAGAGCGTTGTACAAATGCCGAGGCTGTGATAGGATTTCACAGTGTGAACGCAATGAACAGAGTCTCCAGAGACGCCCTGAAAATGTTTGTGGCGGCTGAGTTCCGAGGTTAGAAATGAAGACACAATTGTAAAACTTTAACTTTTGATATACCTTCTCACCTTGCAGCACACAGTGGAAGCTGTCACAGGTAAACATAAATAAGACCTTATTTTTTAGTTTCTGCAAATGAACAAATGGGTAACAACAAAAAGATGACCCCCCAAACATCCCTATTATCAGCAGCATGCTTTCATATTTTTTATTTTGCAGTCACACACATATTAAATATATAACTGTGATTTAGACAATGCTGCTCTAAAAATAGGCTACAGTTCCCATTTTGAAAAAAGTTCAAGCTTGCCAGGCCTAAAATTTCAATCACTACTTAGTAAAAAGTGATGATGCTATGCTCCATTTCACCTTTGACTGTTGAAATCACACCCTAGAGGTAACTACATTATAGTTATGGATGACGTATTTGGGAAATTTCTGTGTGATCCAGAGCTTTGGAAATGCAAGAGAGTATTTTATAGATGTGCAACCAAAGAGGAGTGCACATCTTGTATTTCTCATCTTGTGATTCATGTTACAGTGGCGAGGGGAAGAGAGCTGCTCATTTCTGAATTCTTGAGTGTGGTGACATCTGACATGTATCTGAAATGGGGGATTGAATTTAATACCCATAATTAAGTGTCAACATTCATGCTTCACGCTCATGCTTGGAAATATTATACTGACTTGCAGAAGAGTGGTACAGAACTTGCTGTTCGGTAGCAGAGTTTTAAATGAGCATATTTCAAAGCTCCCTGTGAAAGAATGAATTAGAAATTGGCTTTGACTTCAACTTAGTTGGCAGTTATTGTTTGGCACATAGATCTCACGAGACAGTAGAGTGCAGTTATACAATAGCTGCTTGGAATTCTGCGTAGCATTACATTAATTATATTAAATATAATTCTTAGGTTTTTCCATGCAAATCAAAACTTTTTGAGGGTTTACTTTCCCACTTGTGATGTAAGGCTGGGGCCTCACAGCACTACTGCGGAGAAGGCAGAATTTAGGAGAAGGCGGATGTGGTTTTGACACTATCCAAGGGATTTATTGCTAGAAATACCTCAAGAATCTCATTGTCTCAAGGCTTCATTTATAATAGAGCCCCCTGGTATGGATCCTGTGCATAGCCTTACAGAATAGTTCTAGGTTTCTAGGACAAAGAAAAGTAACTGACATAAAAGAAAAACAGTATTTTTAACATGGGTATTGGTTATGCATAGTAATGTCTTAGTAGGAATGTTGATTGAGTTACGATATTCTAAGCACTGTGCTTGATAAATATTTGTTACACATGAATCACCTTGAGGCTTATCAACATTCAACATTCTGTTCCTGAGACAGCCAAGAGGGTGGTGTAATAGGGCTTCTCAGTTATTTCCCATGCCTTGGTTTCAAAAGGTTAGCCTACTTCATAACCCATAACATATGCTCACTAGTCATGATGAGGCTAACGCTTGTGACTGAGTTTTCCTTGAATTTTTACTCACTTATATGTAATTTTATTTTTGGCCTCCAACACCTCTTATCTTCATCCACTGGGGGTAAAGTGCTAGTTTCTTTTTTTTTTAATATATTTTTTTTTATTGAGTTTTTACAGAGAGGAAGGGAGAAAGATAGAGAGTTAGAAACATCGATGAGAGAGAAACATCGACCAGCTGCCTCCTGCACATCTCCTACTGGGGATATGCCCGCAACCCAGGTACATGCCCTTGACCGGAATCGAACCTGGGACCTTTCAGTCCGCAGGCCGACGCTCTATCCACTGAGCCAAACCGGTTTCGAGTGCTAGTTTCTTTTATCTTACCTGACACTATCTCACTCACTCATTATGGGATAATCCCAAAATTCTTTGAGCCTGAGTTTCTTCATTTAAAATGTTAGAATAATAATTATCAGTTTTATTCTCAAAATAGAATAGAGTATAGTAAATACAATTTCCTAGCATGTAGGGGTGCTATTGTTCCATTACCTCTATCTCGTTTTCCCCCTTTTATAAAATCCAGTTATGTTCCCTTTCAAATTTACTTCTTTGAGACTGATGTATCCCATTTCCTTATATGAAATTTTCTACATACAGTAGTCCCCCCATATCCACAGTTCCACTCGCCATGGCTTTAGTTATCTGTGGTAAATTGTGGTCCAAAATATTAAATGGAAAATTCCAGAAGTAACTCATAAGTTTTAAGTTGCATGCTGCCCTTCTGATGGCATGATGAAGTCTTGCACCGTTGTGCTCTCTCCACTTGGGCTGTGAATCATCTTTGTTCAGCTTTTTTATGCTGTATATATAGTACAATAAGATATTCTGATAGAGGCCACATTCACATAACTTTTATTACAGTATATTGTTTTAATTGTTCTATTTTTAAGGTGTTGTTAACCTCTTACTGTGCCTCATTTATTAACTTTATTTTTTGGGGGGGTTATTATCCTTTAGTTTTAATATGACATTAGTTTTAGATGTATCACATCATTATTCCACATCTGTATACCTAAGGAATGTCACCATAAGTCTAGTAAAACTTGTCACTGTACAAAGTTATTATAATAGTTTTACTATATTCCTTATGCTGTACATTATATCTCCATGACTTATTTTGTTTTATTACTAGAACTTTGTACTTCTTATTCCCCTTTACTTTTTTTGCCCTTCCTTCTATATCCTCTTTTTCTCTGGCAACCATCAGTTTGTTCTCTGTATCTATGAGTGTGTGTGTGTGTGTGTGTGTGTGTGTGTTCAGAGCCTATATATAATGGAAATTGTACAGTATTTGTCCTTCTTTACCATATGACCCAGCAAATCCACTTCTAGGTATTTGTCTGAAGGCAACCAAAACACTAATTTGAAAAGATAAGTGCACCCTATTTGCTTTGCAGCATTATTTATAATAACCAAGATATGGAAGCAACCTAATTGCCTATAGTAGATGGATAGATGAAGAAGGTATGATATACACAAACATACATAATATGGAATATTATTCAGTCATAACAGAGAGTGAAATATTGTTGTTTGTGACTGAACTACTGAATTCTTGAGTGTAGCTACCTTTCCTTATCCCTGTTTTGAGCTGTGTTGTCTTTTTTTCAAGAATGACACTAGAATTTCATCAAGAGTTCAGAGTTTTTATCAACTCTTATCAGCTTCCTCTAATTGTTTTTACATCCCAAAGGGAACGTGAAATCATGTTGAAACTGGCAGAATGAAGGATTGCTCATTGGCCATACAACCACTTCTCTTGTCACACAAGACTTGGAGTGGGGTGAGAAAAGTGTCTGTGAAGGTTTATGGATGTATCTGTCTAATCACCAGCAGTATTCCCTCCTGTATTATGGCAGATAAACAGAAAGAGTTGACAAAAAGGTGCATTGGGCCAAATAACCCAGTGGACTTAGACAGGCATTATTTACAAACGGCATGGCACTTCAGTGTCATTCTGATGCATCCTGGTATTAAAATTGTTTATATTAAATAATTAGAATTTTACTTTTATATAGGGTGGACATAATTTATTGCTTTACACTTCCGTCCCCTCCCAGGCGTTCACCCCACTATTGCCTGTATCCATGGGCTATGCACATAGGCATATCCATTCTTTGGTTGATCTCTTCCCTTCCCCTGCCCCCTTCCCTCTGAGGACCCTCAGTCTGTTGCATGCTTCCATGACTCTGGATCTATTTTGTTTGTCATTTTTGTTGTTGTTGTTTATTATATTCCACCTATAAGTGAGATCATGTGATAACTTGTTTTAACTTCCTTTTACAGTCTACCTTCCTTTAATTCTCTACACAAATCCTGCCCTCCAGCCAAACTGCTTAACTTATTCTCACACAGACTCATCTCTCTTCTTGCTTTTCTGTTTTCGTTCACAATTTCCTTCCTTATCAATAGCTTCCTCCCTGCTCTTATCTCTGCCTATGAAATGCTGATTAATTTTCAATATCAATTTCATATTCATCTTTTCTTTAAATACCTTTAAACTAGAAGCAGACTATCCATGACTGATTTCTTACAATTATCTATTGAATTTTATTGTGGTATTTAAATACTTATTGCTGTTTTGAACAGAGCTCTGGCCCCATACCCTGCTCCAGCTTTCAAATATTTGATTTTAGTGATAAAGATTCTCTCCTTGACCAAATTTTAGTCAGTATCTTCCGAGCCCTGGTCCTTGGGCCCTGTCTTCAGCCTGCCTAGTCCAGTTGTAACAAGGATCCTGCTAAGTTATTTTATTGATAATCCTCTACCCTTGATATCTGATTACCCTGTCGTGCCTTCAGCAGGAGTCCTGTTAAATGGGTTTAGCAAGAATTCCCTTACCCTTGATCTCTCCTCTTTGTAATTTTCGTTACCCCTCACTCTGCTCCTTGACTATAAATCCCTGGCTGTCTTGCTGTATGTGAGCCTGATCACTCTCTCCTATTGTGATAGTCTTAATACCTATTACACCAGTCCCGGATAAAGTCTTTCTTACTATGTTAACGAGTGTCAGAATATGCATTTTTAACAATGGGGAGTGCCAATCATGTTAACGCACACCCTGGGCTATAGGGTATGGATAGAGCACACGTTTAACCACTGAGAATATTTCTAACTTCAGTTCTCGTAATGGAATTACGTGGCTCTAGGCTGCTCAGGACGGTTCCCTGCTACCACCATTTAGAGAAGCTGGCATTAGACAATGAAGATGTCACATGGGCAGAAACAGAGTCCGGGTCTGTCTGCTCTGAATTTCTTCACAGTCATACTTAAGGTCAGTTCTGGTTTTGCCCTTCCCTGTTGTATAAGCAAATAATTTGCTTATTTTATGTATGTATGTATGTATGTATGTATGTATGTATGTATGTATTTATTTAAGCACATTCAACAAGGTTTCAATGTCTTAAAATCAAGATGCCCTGATTGATATATTTACTCACTTATCAGTTTTCATCTACCCTGCTGCGCTATAGATTTGTATTCTTTGTTCCTAATTATGCTATGTGTGGTTATAATTTGTGCTACTCCACAAAACATAGGCTCTCAACAAATATTTATTGATTTATCTCATTTTCTGTGTGCTTGAAAATTTAAAAATTACAACAATTTATTATATTTAGTTCTATTTTTTCTAAATAAGCTATTATTTAGAACATAGGAAATATGGATTAATGTAAAGATAAAATCATCCGTAATTTCAAAACCCAGAGATGACCTGTGATGTACTTCCATCTACCATTTTCTTGAGATCATAATGTATATATTACTTTCCTTATTTTATTTTTTCTCTGAATAATATATTGTGAACATTATTCTGTCAATTAATAAAATCATTCTATCACATAAAGGCACTGCAATTTACATAAATTACTTTTTAAAAGATATCTGGATTGTTTCCAAAGATTCTCCGTTGGTTTCTAAACATATTCCCTATGTTTACATATAACACAAACAAACAAAACTAAACTAAAAATATTAAGATTTTTTTACATGTTTCTCATATGTTTGGCTATTTTCTGATGATGTGTACATTTAAAACACTTTTTGTGCATATTTCAAAATAATTCTTCAGAAATATTGTACAAATTTATACTCCTAAAGTAATACATTAATAATCTTACCTTTCAAAAAAAAATAATCTTACTTTTCACAATTCACCATAGCTAGAATCTGGAAACAGCCTAAGTGCCCATCAGTAGATGAATGGATTAGAAAACTGTGGTACATCTACACGATGGAATACTATGCTGCTGTAAAAAAGAAGGAACTCTTACCATTTGCAATGGCATGGATGGAACTGGAGAGCATTATGCTAAGTGAAATAAGCCAGTCAATGAAGGAAAAATACCACATGATCTCACTCATTCATGGATAATAGAGACCATTATAAACTTTTGAAAAATAATAGATACAGAAGCAGAGCAGCCTCAAACAGATTGTCAAACTGCAGCGGGAAGGCCAGGGAGGGGTGGGGGGCAGGAGGGAGGGGGGTAAGAGATCAACCAAAGGACTTGTATGCATGCATATAAGCATAACCAATGGACATAAGACACTGGGGGGTAGGGGAGGCCAGGGGATTGTCAAGGGCGGGGGAAAATAAGGGGCACATATGTAATACCCTTTGTAAGACTGTAAGCAATGAAATAAAAAATAAAAAAAATAAAATAAAAATAATCTTACTTTTTTCTCAAGTTGCAGCTAAAAACTGGCATCTTGTTGTGCTTAGCTTTACAGTTTTTTAATATATGTATGTATTTTATATTACATAAAAGATATTTATATATTAAATTATATATTATATATAAAAGACATACATGTAACTTTATCTTACAATTTGGCTTAATTGAATTTATGCCATGTTGTAGCAATTTGACAACTTTAAACTTCTTGGAGAACTTTAAAAGTCAAGGTTATTAAGTAGCAAATTAATATAACACTAAACTGTTAAGAGAGCCCTATGGAATGCAATTTTGGACATTTGTTTCAATCAATCAATTTTTCATTAAATTCTTTAAATGATTCAATACTTTTTTTGGATACAAAAACCAATCGCCTTTCTTACTATTTGCCAGAAGATGGCATTATAGTAATAAACTAGGATCTGTATTTTAGGGAATGCAGATAAATATTGTCAAAGGATTAAGATAAAACAATTCTAAGGCTGGACAAATAACTCTAATAATATGCTCACCTTTGTCTTTAATAGCTATATTTTAAAACTAAGAGTTTGCTATGCATTTGGAAGGGGAGGGTTTAAAATATTTTAATTTCTTTCTCATATTTTTACTCTGCTTCCTTTTCAAGTTATAGATCAACTTGGGTATAAAAAGTTTGCCCATTAGTGAATTTTAAAAGCTATAAATCTATATATTTTAAATACTTTGAAAGTTATATGTTTATACAACATACACATAAACATATACACACAAATACAATAGGCACTTTTGTATTTTTGTAAAAAAATACAACTTTTGTAAAAAAGACAACATACACATAAACATATACACACAAATACAAGCACTTCTATGCTGAGATTGAAAATCTGAAATATAAGAAACCAATGCCAAGGCTTGAAATTGTGATGATTCCATGAGACTAACCACATATAGTAGCTTCTGTATTTATAATTATTTATACTTAATAATAGTCCACCAAAATTCACTTGGGGGCATGTTTATATTGCATTTTATTTACAGCAAGGTATAGTCATTCATCAGAGGTTCTGTAACAGATCAAGCCACTACTTTCACTTAATGACAGTAAATATGGGTGTCCTTTAAAAGGCAGCTAATTTAGTATGAACTGGAATGCCTCAATGTGTGCTAATAACTGAACTTTTGTTCAGTATAAAAAATGAACCTTAATAAACCTCTTTCCTTCTGTATTGCTCCTGGCTCCAGAATTTTCTAATGAGGAGTCATGGGAGCTCGGCAACCACTCAGAGGTTTCTAAACCTGACAGTAATTATGTCTAATAAATAGACCGACCAGAGTATTCAGCAAAAGTTCTATGGAGGTATCCAGTATTACCTGGCTGATTCTTCCTAATGACTGGGATACAAATTGCATGCCTTTGGATTGTCCACAGGCACTGGTTCAGGAGAATGAACCATGGAGAGAGTGGTTCATTAGCAACTTTACTAATGAGCAGAAATAGCATCAGGACGTGTTTCATTTTGTTCCTGTTTTGGTATCATTCCTGCAATGCCTTCTAAATCTATGTAAATCACAGATCTGCAATAGGTCAATCTTTTCAAAAAATATGTAGCTCGATAGTTATCCACCGGACTTACTGAGTTTCTTCTGTGGGCAGAGAGTGTTCAGAGTACTCAGAACTGGTGGGTCCATTAAAAAAGAAATAGAAAGCAAGCCTTTTAAAGAAACAGCCATTTAAGTAGGGAGATGGATTAAACATATTCACATTGAAAATAGCACAAAAGAATTTCTATAGCATTAAGTAACATAGTATACAATGATAGAATTGAGTAGTGGCTATTTGACCTCTGATGAATGCTTTTATTAGAACGCTACCAAAATTTAAATGTGCTGTTCATACTTGTGACTATCCTACTATGCAGATATTATTATTTTTGGTAAATGAGTAAAATAAGTCACACTGAGGTTGGCTGACTTCCCTACTCACCCAGCTGATGGGCCTTGGGACTCACCTGTTCTAGCTCCAGAGCCTGAGTTCTTTCCAAAATGCCAAAGAGAGCTCTGAAACCCTTTCAAGGCAGCCTTGCACCCAACTTAGGCTCACACTCACATCGTCTGCCTCCTAACGTGTCCTCACTCTCTTCAAATAAAAACCCTGCAGCAGACTTTCCAGTCCAGAGTTGAGATGGATTTCTGTGATTCATTTGTCACTGTGAGAAAAGATTAGAGCTGAAAGAAAAGCGACTCATCGCATGGCTCATGTTCACTGCTGCGTGACTGGCGGCTTCTAGAACCGAAAAACAGACTTCTCCTTTTCTCTGGGGAAGAAGCAGCACGAGAATATTTCATTCAGTGAACCAAAGGACATTTTTTTTTCTTAAAATCGGACACCCTCATTCTCCCGGGACCACTGTACAGTCGTAGTCCTCAGTCCATAAAACTTCAGACCATCTTTTCCCAAGGGGAGTGCGTTCTCTCCTCGCAACTGTTTGCATTGTTTGCTTCTCTCCTAATGATTTCCACAAAATGATCCTGTGTATTTAGGCCCTTAGAAGAGAGAAGTTGTCCTGTGAAAGCTTTAAAAGCAGAACAGTTAACACCTTAAGCGCCATGTCAGTCACAGGTGACTGACACTATACTTTCCGTCGCGGGGCACTTCACCTGGTTTGTCTCATTCCCTCTCCACCGACTGATGAGATCCGCTGGTTCTTAGTTGTCCTCAGGGTGTGTGCTTTGGAATTGTTTAGAATATATGACTTTGCTAACTGTAAAAAGGCCGCATCGTTACTAGAAAGTGTTTTGTCTAATCTGCATCTATCTAGGTTGCTTATTTTGATTCCTGGTTTCCAGTAAATGGAGCCCAAAACAGTTTGGTGTAATAATTCATGCTTAACCTAGAAATTGCATCTGTAAGTCACTGATGAAACTACGTATTTATCAAACTCTAGTCGACAAATGCAGAGGCACTGAGAGTTATGAATAAAACTACACTGGAAGGCAGTATCACAGAGGTGGAGTCTGACACACCTGAGCAGAAATCACAGTGAAAGCTCAGATAAATTACTTAAATCCCTTCAGCTTTGGTTTCTTCTCAGTGTCAAAGGCTTCTCATAAAAAAAGGAGACACATGTATTACTATTTGTAATACTTTAAATAATAAAATAAAATTTAAAAAAGAACTAAAAGAAATAGCATGTGTGTATTATATTTTAATGCGTATATATGTTATTTAGCACACATTCTAACACTTAGTGCTCAAATGGTAACTTAAATTATTGTGTTTTGCCTTTTTCTTTTATTTGATGGTTTTTAAGTCTATATTCACAATTCAGACATTTGTTCTCACTGTTTTCATCAAAGGTGAATTCAGTTTCTTATATACAGAGAGAATGACCAATAGTCTAGTGCAGCCGTGGGCAAACTACGGCCCGCGGGCCGGATCCGGCCCGTTTGAAATGAATAAAACTAAAAAAAAAAAAAGACCGTACCCTTTTATGTAATGATGTTTACTTTGAATTTATATTAGTTCACACAAACACTCCATCCATGCTTTTGTTCCGGCCCTCCGGTCCAGTTTAAGAACCCATTGTGGCCCTCGAGTCAAAAAGTTTGCCCACCCCTGGTCTATTGCCACAATAATGCTGAATAACAAACAAGTAGAATCCTCAATAAGATACAATAGCTCTGGTGGTGTGGCTCAGTTGATTGGAGTGACAACCCATGCACTGGTTCGATTCCTGGTCAGGACAAGCACCTGGGTTGCAGGTTGATACAACCTGCATGTATGGGAGGCGGCAGATTGATGTTCTTTCTCACCTCTCTCTCCTTCCCTCCTTCCCTTCTTCACTTCCTCACTCTCTAAAATCATTTAAAAATGCAACAGTAAACACTTGTTTTTGCTCACAAGCCCACAGTTTGGTGTTTTTGCTGTGTCTGTGGTCAGCTACAAATTAGCTGGCTTGTCTAGGACTGTCTCAGCCGAGTCACCTGCTCTCTGACCCACGTGGTCTCATCCTCCAGCGGACCAGCCTCTGCTGTTTCCCCCCTAGAAACAGCCCCAGGAAGTGTGCATGCAGTGCTATTGGGGAATAGGCTTGCAACTGGCGGAAGGTCACTTCTGCTTTATTCTTGTGGCTGAAATCTCTATCTCCTGAAGGAAGGAGCAGCTAAGTCCTTCCTAGTGGACATCGGAAAAGGTGAAGAATTTTTAGAACTTACCATAAAGACAAGGTGGCTAAGAAAGATTTCCCCCAAAAGATGCTAATCTGTTTTTTTGACATTTTTGCATCTGTTGCTTTTCAAGTTCTCATGATTTTTACCTTCGTAGCTAATACCAGTAAAAATTATTAATTTACACAAGTAGTAATCGTTTATCGTCATTGACAATATACTATGCACTAAGCATATTGGTATTTCACATCCCTTTCCTTATTTAACTTTACAACCTTTGAAGTAGATATTATTGTTATCACCTCTATTTTAGAGGACAGTAAGCCTTAGAGAATTAAGTAATTTAACATGGTCAGGATGCTATTAAGCAGCAGAGCCAGGATTTGAATCCAGGTTGGTTGGGGTACAGAATGTGCTATATTGGGGTACCACCTTCCTCCCTTAATCCTATTTTATTGACTTTTGCATGTGTCAGCCAAAACAAAGAAAGAAGCAAACACTGACCAGTTAGGTGATTTTTACTTTGTATTCAACACAAATAAATTAATTCTTGTCAGGGGCTGTGATCTTGAGACATAACTATTTTATATGTAATTATGACAAAAAGCTAGAAAATACCTTCGAGGTCCCTATTCCACCAGCCCGGTAGCGGAATTTACACTTTCGGAGCCTAGGTTCTAATTGCCAGCCATGCTCCCATCGCACAATGCACCAACTAACTGTTTCTATCCAGCTTCTTGCTAAAATGTCAGGACTAAAACTGGATTCATTTAAAGGCATACACGAATAAAGGCGAACAAGATATCCCAGGCTGTATTCCTAATTAGAAGATGGAAATGATTGTTATCCTAGAAATTGTAGCATGTTCTCAGTATTTTCCTAGTTTTATTAGATGTTCTGATGTCTCATAGTACCTGAGCCACTGAGACATTTTTTTGGAAGGTTTTCTAGAACATGAAATAACCTTTACACAGAATAAAAAATAATTAGCTTGGATGTATATGAACTATAAAAATTGACAGAATAACCACTAACCTAGGTTTCTTACAAACCTTAGAATCATCCTTGGTTCCTCTCTTCCTTTTACTTCTACCACTCCCTACCTGCGCCAATTTCTCAGTACACGTTTATAAATCTATATATGAAAGCTCTTTCATTGTTAATTTTTCCTCTGCGGTGTCTGCCCCTGTCATGGTCTTGACTCATTATTTTTCTTTTTGGAATGCCCAACAAACTTACAGATTTTCTTGTTTTTAGTGTCTCTTTCACTCACACTGATTTCCATGAACATTTCAAGACAAATATCCCCAATTTCCTTATTTCAATATGTCCTTAAGTGCTCCTATTATTGATTACCCTCATTTTTTCTAGAATTGTCTCTCACAGTATTAGATGGGTTGGAGAAATCTCTATGTGTGACAGAGAAGTCTCCATCTTACTCCAATCATTTTTAGGTGACAGTTGGTCAGGGTTGGGGAAGTAGAGCTAGGTAGAGTAGGGGAGAATGGCCTGATACATAATTCTGATCAAGGGTACAAGGTATTGCCTGCCTCTCACCATATCATCATAGAGGGATTACATGGCTACTATAGGTCGGGTAAGCTGGGGACTAAATCCAGGGAAATTAGTTAACATTTGGAGGGTAAGTACCAGAAAACATAGTTCTGTGCAGGAATCATGCAGTGGGCTGGGATGACTCAGCTGGAGAGGCATAGGCATATGGAACTAAAGCTGAGCTTCCCAAAACCTTAATGAAGAGTGAGGAACTCTCTTCGAATAAACATACAAATATTGAAAAATCTTAGTCCCCTCACCAACTGTGGGTCAGCACACATTTTTTTATGAAGGACCAGGATAGTACAGGTAAATATTTTAGGCTTGGCAAGCTCGGGCATATAGTGTCTGACACACATTCTTATTTTTTACAGCCCTTTACAGATGTAAAAATCCATTCTTAGCTCAGGGGCTAAGACACAAAAATGGAGCTGTGGGCAGGATTTGATCCCTGGGCAGAGTTTGCAGCCTCCTACTCTGGACCTCTGGAGACCCTCCCCGGCACGACGATATGTAGTGGGTGTCAAATAAAACACAGGACACCAGTTCAATTTGTATTTCAGGTAACGAGAATATTTTTGGTGTGAGTATTACAGGTACTTTCTCATGTCCAGGGGAGGCAGTGTTTATGCACTCACTCCTTACTGCCTCCTGGGTCTTTAGCAAAGTGTTCTCAGGCAGGCTTATGTCATACCTGTGAGGCAGGTAATATCCGCATTTTATAATAGGGGGGTGGGTGTTGGGGGAACAAAGCTCAAAATGGCAAAGCAAATCACCCAGGGCAGACTGTTGTGATCTTCCTGTCGGTTTCTGTCTTCCGGGTCCTCTTCCTTCTCTGCCATCCTCTTGGGGGCTCTTCTTGGACCTTCACTTCCATGTCCTCTGGGCAAGGAAGTGGGAGGCACTGGATGGCAAGGGCTTCACAGCCTTGACTATAGTCTCAGATGGTGCATGTGGGGAGAACATCTGTGCCCTGGGGGAGGGATGTGGATGGTCCGTGAGTGTCCAGATGCCATGGAATTAGAGCAGACGGCACAAGGTTGCCTGGAGGGTCCTTCCAGCTCACCAGGGGGGACCCAGAGGAGACAGTAGTCTTCCCCAGGCCACCGCCTCTCTGCCCGGTGCCAAAGCAGGTGGGAGAGGTACCCGGTCCTAGCAGAGCAGTAATGTGATGCTGATTATTTCTAATGATTTACAATAAATCAATTAAATGATGCACTTATAAAAGACTTTTAACTTCTCAAGCAAAGATTCATTTAAGCTATATTTTATTTAGATATTTATCAATAATAACATGATTAGCATAAACCTATTTGGGTACTTAATATTGCTGTGACATTTTTACCGATCAATTTATTTGAGTAAAGAAATTTTATATAGAAAGTATAAAGACAAAAGATTATAGGTCTTATGGTCATAGTAATTAATTATCTGTCAACCTAGTTTGCTTTATCTGTCAAATTCCTTTTCTCTTTTGAAATTATATTACATTCCAAACAAGTAATAGATCTTGATAATGGTTATCCTCTCATGTCATACCTACTTCATATCACGATTGTAGATAAAATTATCCCAGAGTCCAAGTCAGAGAGTAGTACATTTTAGAGTCTTGAAGAACAGGTAGATTCTGGAAAAAGAGGAATCAGTAGTGATGTTTAGGCAAGATAAGAAAGATAAGGGAAAGAAAGAAAGTAATGCAGCTACTATGGGTGATAAACATATTTATATTATGTACATGTATAACCATGTATAGTTGTGTATATATAATTATAGTGGTAAATGATATGGAAAATTATTGATATTACCCTATGGTGTCACTACTTGAAGATGAGCTCACTATCTGGGCCTAAAGATAAAAATGATAACAATTTTTTGCACCATAATATATACATTTTTCCAAGACTATCAGATTATCTATTCCTTTTGGGAAAACCCCCACACAGACTCCTGGTGTATGGTTTAGTCCTGTGGTCCTAATAAGACAGTCACGTAAGAGTCCTGGTTAACTAATCATAAAGAACACCATGTGTGTTAAAGTCCAGGCCAGATGGGGATTGCCAAGCTCAGTTCAATTCTTTTACAATGTCTTTTTATTGCTCATTTGAAACCTGTGGAACAATGTCATCCCAAGAAACTCAATAAAAAATTTCTCAGGATTATGATAAATAGTTTTTGGCATATGGATTACGGTGAATCATAACTTTAGGGGCTTGGCAAATAATAAAAATGCAAAGGTAATTGTGGGCAATGGTTGACAATATGCAGTCCTGGGGCCAGTAGCATCCACATCACCAGGTACCTCTGAAGTAATACAAATTCTTGTGCCACACCGATGACCTCATGAACCAAAGCTTTGGGTGAGGCCATCAATATGTGTTTTAACAAGCTGTACCGATGACTGTGATTCACACTCAAGTTTGAGGACAACCAGCGTAGGATAATGGGGAGTGATAGACTACAATGAATTAGAGATTGAGCGTCCTAAAGCATTCAAGTCCAAGGCCAACAAACTGAGTGGACCATATCAAAATACCACATACGAGGGAATAATTAAACCCCTGGTACATCCGTTTATGTCTGCAGTTTAAAGGCATTTGGACACCTTTTATTTTTAGAATGGTCAAATTTTCATTGGCCATAATTCAACTATCGAGAAAACACTTTGCTGTCCCCAATTATATGTATGCCCTCGAAACAGCACAGTCTTATCCATTCAAGTCAATTGGAGTCAATGGGATTTCATTTAATGAGAATGGTAGACCATGTGTGCACATTTTAATAATAATTTGTCACAACTGGTTTCGTTATTAAAATGACAACTTTATGAAGATTATTAAAAGACTTTCTGAACATCTAATCCAACCTGTTCATTTTATAGATAAGAAAATAAAGTGGAGAGAGGCTAAGCAATGTATGAAAGATCAAATAGCCACCTTGGGTGGGTGGCTCAGTTGGTTGGAGCATAGTCCCATACACCAAAAGGTTGTGGGTTCAATTCCTAATAGGGGCATGTACAGGAGGCAGCTGATTGATGTTTTTCTCTCACATCAATGTTATTCTCTCTTTCTCTCTTTCTCTGTCTCTCTCTCCCTCACTCCCTTTTTCTCTCTAAAAATCAATAAAAAATAAAATGAACTAAAGATAAAATAGTGAATAGATGTAGTAGTGGTCATGTTGTAGTGGTGGTTATGAGGAAAAGTTAAATGAGTGTATACCATACATTTAAAAAGCTGTATGCTTTTTGAAATAAACATTTATATTTATAAATTATCCTAGCTAATAAAAAGGTAATATTCAAATTGACCATCACTCCAACACACAAGATGGCTGCCCCCATGTGGACACAAGATGGCCGTCACAAGATGGCCAGCAGGGGAGGGCAGCTGGAAGGGACTAGACCTGAAAGGGAGGGCAGTTGGGGGCAATCAGGCCTGCAGGGGAGGACAGTTAGGGGTGACTGGACCGGCAGAGGAGGGCAGTTGGAGAGGACCCAGGCCTGCAGGGGAGGGCAGTTAGGGGTAACCAGGCCTACAGAGGAGTGCAGTTAGGGGCAATCGGGCCGGCAGGGGAGCAGTTAGGCATCAATCAGGCTGTCAAGGGAGTGGTTAGGGGGTGATCAGGCTAGCAGGCAGAAGCAGTTAGGGACAATCAGGCAGACAGGCAGGCGAGTGTTTGGGAGCCAACTGTCCTGAATTGTGAGAGGGATGTCCGACTGTCTGGTGGGATCGTGCCTAAATGGGCAGTCGGATATCCCTTGAGAGGTCCCAGATTGGAGAGAGTGCAGGCTGGGCTCAGGGACAGCCCCCCACCCCATGCATGAATTTCATGCACCGGGCCTCTAGTGCATATATAACATCCAGGAAACAAGCATTTTCAGTAAGAAATCCTTTATGAAATTATAATCAAGGCCAGTGTGAAAATGATTTATTATTCACTTCATAAAGGAGTGTTATAAGAATTCTTTAAGCATTCCTATTACAATTAATGCATTTAAATATGTGTAGCATGCAGCATAACCAAATAATTCATTTTTATGTATTTTGATTCTTTTATTTATGAATCATCAGTTAGAGCGCCATATATACTTGGAGTTCCCTTCACTAAATGAAATATTTGTAAGAGAAGGGTTCCTGTTTATCAAGTTCCTGCTGTATCCTACTTTCTAGAACTCTTGGCAGACTGTCAATACTCAATATTTGTTGAATAGATGAAAGCAAAGACAAGTTATTAAATTTTGCTGCCTACTTAGATCCATTTTTATCTGAAATTATGCCCTCATTGCCCAACCGTGCGACAATGGGGCCTGTATCGCCATGCTGTTACTATGGCATGTGTGTATAACAGATGGGACTAGGACAAATTTAGTCAATTACTTCTTTGCCCTGGAAATATGGAATTGGGACATGAAACTGTGTTTGTCATTTGAACTGGATGTTACTTGGTTGGCTATTTTATGTGAATTTTTCAATGGGAAAGTAAATATTGTCCACCTACTATCTCTTAGGTGGTAAGAATACTTAGGTGACAAGCATAAATCATTTATTGGGATGTATAGATTATTCAAAAATTACATAAATCATGTTAATAAATTAGTGTTATACCCAGCCAGTGTTGCTCAGTGGTTGAACGTCTACCTATGAACCAGGATATCAGGGTTCGTTTCCCCATCAGGGCACATGCCTGGGTTGTGGGCTAGGTCCCCAGTGTGGGGCGGGCATGCAGGAGGCAGCCAATCAGTGACTCTCATCACTGATGTTTCTATCTCTCTCTCCTTCTCCATTCCTCTCTGAAATCAATAAGAATATATTTTAAAAAAGAAACTAGTGTTATCAGGAAAAATAAAGCAGGGAAAAGTGATAGACAGCAAAGGAGATATTATTTTAAATTAGGCAATCAGAGACTGATTCTCTAAGCTGGTACCATTTCATGAGAGAGTTGAATTAAGTGAGGAACAAGTCATGTCGATGGCTTGGAGAATAATGATCCAGACAGAAAATAACAAGCACAAAAGCAGGAGGACCAGTTTGGCTGGAGTGCAATGAACAAGGTAGGTGATGGTAATAGGTAAGACTGGAGATATAGTCAGGAGCCAAATCCTTTGGGATTAAAAGATCAACATATTAGTAAGGACTTCGGAATTTCTCTAATGGCACTGTTAAACCCTTTAAAGGTTTTAAGAAGGGGAGTAATTTGTGTTGTCAAAAGGTCATTCTGGGTGACAAAAATGGGAATAGGGAAATGAATCATTTGTTACATTTTTCAAGGAGTAAGGTGATGGTGGTGGATGTGCTGAGAGTTAGATTCAAGATATATTTTAAAAGCAGAACTGAGAGGATTTGCTGTTGGTTTGTATGTGAGGTGTTAGATAAAGAGCTGATTTACTGGGTGAGTCCACCAGGTGAATGTCGTGCCATTTATGGAAATGGAAACACTCGAGGGAAAGCAAGTTAGTTTGGGGTTACAGTGGCAACAGAATCAAGAGTTTGTTTTGGACATGTTAAATTTAGGAGCCTATTTGACATGAGTGAATGCAGTGTGCGGGTGCCAGTAGCTGTATCTAGAGTTCAGCAGAGTGATTGACGGGGCAGTTTTACTGAATTAAAGGGGTGATTTAAAATGTGGTTTAAATGAAATAATAACCTTTTAAAAATCCAAAAGCAAATTATTAATTACCATTAACATAAAAATTTCTATTTCTTTCCTGAGATGTTTTCTCTGGGCTATGAAGGTGGGTAAAAAATGTAAATGTTAAGAGTTAAGTGCACATTCATGCTATTAGTGCTGAAAATAAACTTCCTTTAAGGTCCTTGGTCAGTAACACGGGTTCCCTAAATGATTTACAATGGGTGACCAGAAAGAAATCACACCATTTGACTGAATGTGGTTCAAGTAGAAAGAAATATACTTGGGTCAATCCAATATTGGTCCCTCAAATAAAGGACATATTTTAGGTATATTTGGGCACATTTGGTGCAGGTGAGAATTTAGGAGCTAATAAAGGAAAAAAACTATAATTTCCCTCTCTGATAAAAATGGATAGGACATGCAATGTATGGAAAATAATAAATCAATGTGACCACCTAAAAAAATACAATATTGGTTCCAAGTTGGGGATGATAACTCTCCTAAGAATTATAATCTAACTCGGGGCCCGGTGCACGAAATTCGTGCACTGGGTGTGTGTGTTGGGGGGGAGTGTCCCTCAGCCCAGCCTGCCCCCTCTTACATACTGGGAGCCCTCAGGCGTTGACCCCCATCACCCTCCAATCGCAGGATCGGCCCCTTGCCCAGGCCTGACGCCTCCGACAGGGGTGTCAGGCTTGGACAGGGGACCCCCATCTCTCCCTGATCACTGGCTCTGACCCCCACCCAGGCCTGGGCAAGGGGACCATCATATCCCCCCAATCCCCGGCTCTGCCCCCCACCCAGGCCTGATGCCTCGGCCAGAGGAGTTGACCCTCATCACCCTCCGATCACCAATCACCGGATCGGCCCCTTGACCAGGCCTGAGGCCTCTGGCAGAGGTGTCAGGCCTGGGCAGGGGACCCCCAGCTCCCCGTGGTTGCAGGCTCCACCCCGGCCCAGGCCTAACATCTCTGGCCTAGGCGTCCGGCCGGGCAGCAGGGACCCGCAGCTGCAGCGGCCCGGAGATCGTGGGCTCTGCTTTAGGCCCAGGCAAGGGACCCCTAGCTCCTGGGACTGCCAGCTTCAACCGTGCCCAGCTCCCATCGCTGGCTCCACCCCTACTTCCTGCTATCACTGGCCAGGCGGCAAAGGCGCCTGATTCTCCGATCATGGCTGGGGGACAGGGCAAAGGCAGCCCCAGGGCCGCCTTTGCCCTGCCCCCCAGCTCTTAGCTCCCCCCTGGGTTTCCAATCACTGTCAGTGGCAGGGGGCTTCTTCCTGCTTTCCTTTCGCCTCCCTGCATTGTGCCTACATATGCAAATTAACCGCCATCTTGTTGGCAGTTAACTGCCAATCTTAGTTGGCAGTTAATTTGCATATAGCCCTGATTAGCCAATGAAAAGGGTATCATCGTACGCCAATTACCATTTTTCTCTTTTATTAGATAGGATTTTTACACAAGTCCCTTAGGGGGAGTAGAAAAAAGAGAGTAAGATTAATCTGTAAATAGGCAAAAAAAAAAACTATGCTTATTATTTTGTATTGGTTTCTCATTGAATATAAATTAGAAAACTTGACTGATACTGAATATGGAAAAATTAAAAAACAAAACAAAATAGTGGGGTTTGGGAGGAGCATAATTATGATTCCCAGAAGTGGGGGTCACCCAGTAGGGCTTATGCACACACCTGGTGTATAGGCAGATGATTTCAGGGAGAAGAAACTTGAGTATCTGAATTTGTGGGTATAAGCAGACACCGACGTTGTATTTTAGGGCAATATTAACGATTTTTACATCTTGCTTTTTAAAATAGGTTCAATTTCTTGAGAAATCTTAATGAAATTTTTGTCATATTTTCCCATTAATAATCAGAATAAAATAAAATTTATAAGTATTTATATATGAAGTCCGTCAGGAGAAACTGCAATAACTTAACTGTCTTTCTGTTAAATGGAATAATCTGTTGCAGTTTGTCTTGTGCTCTGGTCATTTGCTATGAAGATGCAGACAGCCTTCTGTTCTTTTGCTCACGGGGTCTCTTAATTCTGCTGCTCCCCTGGCAGTCATTTATTTTCCTTCCCCCTAAAAGTAACAGAGTTACAAATGCAAAACATTTATTTAATTTGTTTAGATTTATAACACCATGCCCATTTTCTAGGCCTTTGGGGGCACGAGCTAGATAAGAACATATGGCATAATCTATTCTTTTCCTCAACTCCAATTATGTGGCAAGGCATTGTTCACATGTCAATGAGGAAATCTCAGATTGCTGTCCTTGGAACAGGGATTTACTGGGTAATGTTCAGTTAAATTTAATAAGGGGGACATTTTCTTTTCTTTCAGCAACCCATCAGGGCCACAGCTTTCAGTCTTTTAGGGATAGTAGGGAACAGTCAGAATTTCTTTTTCCTGGAAGGCTAACTAAACTATTAGCCATTGTTGAGCACATTATTTTTAAAAATATGTTAATAGTGTACTGTAAGTAATGGATAATTTATTCAAATTGCTCATAGTCATGACATTATTTTCAGCACTGATAGTCTTAATTTCCAATTGAAAAGAAGTAAAAAATGTGGCAAGTCAGGGAATATATTTTAAAGGGTATTATTTTATTCAGAGTCAGTATATATTTCTATGTTAATGTTGGCAGAATGCATGGATTATGTCAGACCAGAGTTTCTGAAAACCAAAATCAAGTTGTTGTTTGTTTGTTTTTTAAATCAGAAGCCAAATCTATAAAACATGGGTTTAGGTTAGGGTCTACCTAAGTGGCCAGCATAGGAGGCAAAAGGATGTTGCACTCCTTGGGAGAGTTTTAATTTGATGCTCTCAGTAAGCAGTTAAGAAAAAACCTGAAACATTGGCCAACTTTTACTTCGGCATCTCTGTCGATAGTCAAAAGAAATGAGATTTCTGCTTCAGCCTTTGAAGCATAAACTGGAACGAGTGCCTTCTCCATTCTAAAAACTACACAGGGCTGGGTAAACCATAACTCCTTGGAGCTATCAAAGAGCGGGGGCAGCAAGGCAACCAAGTAGCATGGAATTCAAGGCAGAAATGGCCCTTCCAGGGAGTCACAGCTCATACTGAGCATGAGAGGAAGGGGTGCTACCAGACAAACAGTTAAGAAACACCAGTTGAACATGTTGTTGGAAGCCATGTGTGGGCACCATGTCAGATCATAGTATATCCCTGGCAGCTAGTCTCTGCTAAGCCTCATGGAGTTTGACCTGAGTATGTGCAACTTAGTACATGGTTAGATATTGAAGGAATCCATATAACATATCGGCAGCTCCTCTTCTCTGGCACGCTGTCCTGCAGATAACCCTTGCTGAATTCATTAAATAGTAGCGATAATTTTTGACTATTCAATGTCACTATATGTAAGTACTCACAGTAATTTAAGAACGAATAAAGGTGTGTGTATGTGAATACAAGTAGACACGTTTACTTGAAGCTTTGTAAATTAATGCCATTATATTCTGTAAGGAAGGGAATAAAGAACACCAAGGGATGTTATGTGTGAAGAAATATTTTCCCTCCATGGGGCTATCCACAAAAGTTGTACGGCATAAAGTAGTATGTTTATTTGTCCTAAATAAATCTCCTTGAGTTTGAAGAACTAGGAAAAAGGGTACTAATATCCCTGATTCTGTACAACAAATATGTGATTAAATTATTCACGAGCTTTATATTTTCAGAAGTTTCAAGGAGATGTAATTATTTGGAACTATTTATAACTCTTTACACTGTGCCCAATATGTCTATATGCATTGGCATAAATACTTTTAATGCTAATACAATAATTACACAAAACTTCATTTTTAACAATGTTTTTAATGTTAGAGATTATATGCTGCATAGAGTAAGAAAAACTTTTTCATAACTTTTATTTTATAATTTTTATGACTAAATATATACATTTTCTCTTCTTCTAATTTAAAGTCTTTCAATTTTAGAAAGATGGAGGAGCCTGAAATATTTAACTTTGAAATGCCAGGTTTCTTTGGTTTATAGTTAACATTTGCATAATCTGAAATCACATAAATCCTGCATCTATATGGTATTTAAACAAACACGCAAAAGTGAAAATTTTAACAAATCAAATTAAATACTCTTAACAGACTCAAACAAACACAAGACAAAAATATATCTAGTCACCAACAGATATTTTAAAGAAATTAAACCTCCCCAGCCCTGCTTTTGAGAGAATAAATAGTGGGAAATTGGTAGTGTATTTGGCCATAGATTAAGATGAACTGACATTTTTAAGGTGACTTAAATGGTCTGTCTAAATGAGTTTGAGGCTTGTCAGAAGTTTTTAAGAAAATCTGACTTACTTTAGTAGTTTCTTGAAACTTTAAAAATATTATCACTATAGCCAGTATCCCTGAAATATGCAATATAAATTTCTATGGGAAATGTAAGCAAATAATTTATAGCAATTATGAACTAGAAAATGCAATGAACTTTTCAAGCAAGAGAACTGCCCTATTAAATTATTCCTGAGTTCAACAAAGCAGCAGGACCACTGGGCCTATACATATTCGTTATATATCCAGAATGCTGATTCACTGGGAACTTTGCTTTTATATATACTTTTATTAGTAAAAATTAAGTTCTCTAAATATGTTATAGTAACTCAGAAAGTGAATAAAACTTCCAAATTAACTCATCTATTCTGCTACAATGATATTCCAGTTTTAGTACATGATTGTTTATATTAGAGTACTCAAACCTTTTGAAGTAACATCTCTAACACTTTAGGCAAAACATATGGAAATAATTAAATAGTGAAAGTTAAAGAAAAAGAAAGACTGACTTACCATTTAAAAAATCACTGATAATGTAGGTTTTTAGGGATGAACAATAAATACCACTACTAATGTTATTTATTGAGCATTTATTACATGGCACAAAACTCCACAAGTATCAGAAACTAGAGGCCTGGTGCATGAAATTCGTGCACTGGGATGGGGGTGCTCAGCCCGGCCTGCACCCTCTCACAGTCTGGGAGACCTTGGGGGATGTCCGACTGATGGCTTAGGCCTGCTCCCAGTGGTGCTGCTGTGGTGGCAGGACCGCCGCAGTGCTTGCCAGCCATGAGCCTGGCTTCTGGCTCACTGACCACCAAGGGGCAGCTCCTGCTTTGAGTGTCTGCCCCCTGGTGGTCAGTGCACATCATAGCAACTGGTCGTTCCGCTGTTTAGTCGATTTGCATATTAGCCTTTTATTTTATAGGATACTGGATTGTTATTTGGGCTATCCAGTATTAGTATATATAGTAAGTATAGCTTCAAACATGATGGAAGAATCAGAGACTTACAACATCTAGGCTTAAGTTAGAAAAAAAATAAATGACATAATTTTTCTTCTTCCTTTATTCTCCCCAGAAATATCTCTACCAAGAGGAGCTAATAAGAATAATTTGACTTGAGATTAAATGAAGCATTCTATTCTAGATTGTTTTTCATCAACTAAGAAAAAGTGGGATAAAATTACAACACTCCATAAACTGGAAACTATTCCTCTCTTATCTGACAATTCGTAAGTCTCCTCAGACCTTTTTGTTGGTTTCTTTTCAATTCCATTACGCATACATTAAGCTTCCATAAGACTTTTAGAGCATGTTAAGAATTTGAGGATATTATAAGCCAGGTTTTTCATCTTCAGCACTATTGACATTTGGGGCCAGACAAGTCTTTGTTGTGGGACTGTCCTGTGCATTGTATGATGATTAGCAGGATCCTTAGCTCTACTCACTAGATGCCAGTAGCACCCCATAATCCAGTGTGACAACCAAAAATGTCTGAGATCCTGCCAAATGTCCCCTGGGGAGCAAGATACCTCCCAACTAAGAAACAATGTTATAATGTAAAATTACACAGGGTTTAGAGTTTCCTTGACAAGAAGAAAAAGCAGAGCCATTCTGTTTCCCCAGGAAACCCCCTACAAAAACATTTTAATAGGTGGGAAGAGACAAAGGATAATATAATTATACTAGAGCTCAGAGCATGAAATTCATGCATGGGTACAGTCCCTAGGCATAGCCTGAGATTAGGGCCATCTTCCCCAGCTGCCGGCAGCTGGCCCCGCCCCCCCACTGCAACCCACCACCAGCTCCCCATTCACCTTCGGGTGATCAGAGCCTGCCAGCCAGGGGAAAGAGCCCAGAGGTTGGCTGTTCCCACCTGCTTGCCAGCCCCCACCCCCCGACTGGTTGCCCTCTGTGTGTAGGGTTACCGGCGGGGAGGGGGCCTTGGCCTGGCACTGCTCCCATCTGCCACCACCCACCCCCGGTTTCCCATTTCCCCTAGGGCGATCAGAGCCTGCCTGCTGGGGGAAGCGACTGAGAGGTTGTCCTGCAGGCCACCATTGGGCAATCAGGGACTGCGTGCTGGGGGCAGATCCTGCATTGAGTGTCTGCCCCCTGGAGGTCAGTGAGCATCGTAATGACCAGTTGTTCTGATGTTTGGTCAATTTGCATATTACCCTTTTATTATATAGGATACATTCTACTGGTATGTTTGTATAGCACAGGAATAAGACACTTAAGACTGAACAGAACACCAAATATATATACTGTATTATTTAAGCCAACAATCATGATCCTGTATACTGTAGTTGTTTCTTACTAAATTTGAATTGGTTCTCAGCATTTAAAATTGGAATTATTTTGTTGAAATAATTGATTATGATTTCTGAAAAATCAGAAGTTCTAGCAAAACTATGTCCCAGTTTTTAAAAGAATAATTCACTAGATGTTGCCTTCTTTAGTTAGGACACATGCATTCTAATTTATCACACCTATTTAAAAATATGCATTACATTACCTATCGAGTTTCAATAGTCATTTGAATTTGAAAATCCAATATGTAATAAATCTAATGTTTAATCAAAAGCTGATTAACTTTAAGGAATGGATTCTAAGCTACAAAATTTAGGAAGAAAAAGAGAAGCATTAGTAGAGAAGGGCACATGGTGAGAGGAAAAAAAAAGAGAATGATTTATTATTTTCTTCAATCCAAGGACCTGGTATTAGCTATTATTATAGCTCTTTAGCATATTAAAAAGCTTATTAGGAAATCATTTGAGCTTTTCAATAACTTTATTTGTAAAATCACAGTGGGGTAACTAAGATAGCCTATAGGGTCATTATTGAGGCTGCAGTTATAATACTGAAAAAACAACAACAAAACAAAACAGATGAATCAAGCTGTGGATAAGAGCCACAGTTTAGAGGGTAGTCACCTTCTTCAAATAAATAGAAACTATGGGTTAATTCTCCATGTCACTCAAGAAAATTGCATCTCTGAAAATTTATACTGGAATTTTTATTTTATGGGTGTATTTTCTCTAAGACAGCAGTTATCAACCTGTGGGTCGCAACCCCTTTGGGGGTTGAATGACGCGTTCACAGGAGTCGCCTAAGACCATCGGAAACACATATATGATTACATATTGTTTTTGTGATTAATCACTATGCTTTAATTATGTTCAATTTGTAACAATGAAATTGGGGGTCACCACAACATGAGGAACTGTATTAAAGGGTCGCGGCATTAGGAAGGTTGAGAACCACGGCTCTAAGATGTAATGCATATGGTACAAATTACCACCAAAACAGGTCATATATTATTTCTTATTTTATTTCATATACCTATTGTGGAAAATGTGCCTAAATAATATGCTCTCTTTATAGGATTCTTTTGAAACCAGCTACAGGCATTTTTTTTTTATAGGATTCTTTTGAAACCAACTACAGACCTGGGGTTATGGACTACAGTTTAGTTTCTTTGGTCCAATTTTATATTAGTACTACCCTGGAAAAATGCCTCCTAAATCACAGTAAATAGCAATCTTTCATTGACTCAGATGGGTCAGGTTGGTTCCAAATAAGAATGAAAATGGTATTTAGCAAAATTTTTTAAACCTATGTGTTGTTTTTTTTGTTGTTGTTTGTTTTTTACTGATTTCAGAGAGGAAGGGAGAGGGAGAGAGATAGAAACATCAATGATGAGAGAAAATCATTGAGCTGCTGCCTCCTGCACACCTCTGACTGGAGATCGAGCCCACAAAGTGGACATGTGCCTTTGACCAGAATGGAACCTGGGACCCTTCAGTCTATAGGCCAACACTCTATCCACTGAGCCAAATCAGCTAGGGCTAAAACCTATATTTTATAGATGAAATAATTCTGAGAAAAGTATTATGGCTATGAGAGGAGACTCTGGAGCAACTTTTGAAATATATATACATATATATATATATGTATATATATACATATATATATGTATACACATATATATATATATTTCTAATTTCTACATATTAATCATTGGATGTGTTTTAAGTTTTAATTAACCTGCTTAAGTAAATAAAAAAAAATTAGATGCTATTTGGAATAATCTCAAAAACACTTTCAAATTATTTGCATCTTGTTATGAAATTTAATTTTAAGTAAGTAAAAGATATATTGAAATGTTTCAAATTATTAATATCTTAAAATCATTTAAAAGGCAAAGATAGTGTCATTCATAGCAAATTATTAACTCATTCACTGTAAATATTTAAAATATGAATGTCATTTATTAATGACTTGGGCTTTTGCTTTATTTGTCTTAAAAATCAAACACCAATATTGGGACTTTTAGTGGAGAGAAGGAAATATTACAGTTCTTCTTTGAGGGCCAAGCAAGACATTATTCTACATTAAGAGTTACCAGAAGGAAGGGGTTTGGGAGAAGGTAATAAAGGATAAAGGGAGTCAAATATATGGTGATAGAAGGAAATTGGACTTTGGGTGGTAAATACACAATGCAACAAAATATGATATCCTATCTAATAAAAGAGAAACATGGTAATTAGCCGTATGTCCGCTACCCTTCCCATTGGCTAATCAGGGCGATATGCAAATTAACTGCCAGCCATGATGGCGGCCGGCAGCCAGGCAGCTTGAAGCGAACATGAGGCTTGCTTGCTTCAGTGACGGAGGACTCCAACGTTCCCCACCTGCCTTGCTGGCCTCTGAGCTTGCAGTTTGAAACATTGTTACAAATATAGAAGCTAAACAAACTCCAGAAACCTACTGCCAGGATCTCAGAGCTGGAGTTGAAACAGTGTTTTGATTATAGAACCCAAACAAACCAGATACCTGCTTTCAGCAGCCGAGGCCTCAGAGCTGGAGCCAAGCCTCAGAGCTAAAGCTGGCTCAGAATAAAAAGAAAAAGAAAAAAAGGAGCAGTTGGGAGCTTCAGTCACCCGCCAGCCTGAAAACAGCCCCCAGCCCCTCACCCAGACTGGCCAGACACCCCAGTGGGGACCCCCACCCTGAAGGGGGTGTGACCAGCTGCAAACAGCCATCAGCCCCTCACCCAGGCTGGCCAGGCACCCAAGCGGGACCCCCACCCTGATCCAGGACACCCCTCAGGGAAGACCAGCCGGCCCCCACCCGTGTACCAGGCCTCTATCCTGTATAGTAAAAGGGTAATATGCCTCCCAGCACCGGGATCAGTGGAGCCGCGAGGCCTCCCGACACCGGGATCAGCATGACAGGGGGCAGCACCCAAACCCTCTGATCGCCCTGCGGCTCTGTGTGTGACAGGGTGCAGTGCCCCAACCCCCCCCCCCCCCCCGCCACGGGCCCTGCTCTGTGTGTGACGGGGTAGAGCCGTAACCTCCCCATCAGCCCTGCCCTGAGTGTGACAGTGGCGGCACCCCAACCCCCTGATCGGCCCTGCTCTGTGGGTAATAGAGTGCGGCACCCCAACCTCCCCCTCCATGGGCCCTGCTCTGTGTGTGACGGGGTAGAGCCATAACCTCCCTATTGGCCCTGCCCTGAGTGTGACAGGGTGCAGTGCCCCAACCCCATGATCCACCCTGCTCTGTGTGTGACAGGGGGCGGTGCCCCAACTCCCCTATCGGCCCTACTCTTTGAGTGACAGGGGTGAGCTCCTCAACCCCCTGATTGGCCCTGCTCTGTACATGACAGGGGGGAGCTCCCCAACTCCCTGAGGGGTCCTGCTCTGTGCGTGACAAGGGGGAGCTCCCCAACCCCCTGATCGACCCTGCTCTGTGCGTGACAGGGTACGGAGCCCCAACCCTCCTGATGGGCCCTGCTCTGTGACAGAGGGCAGCGCCCCAACCCCCTCATTGGCCTTGCTCTGTGCATGACAGGGGGTGGCGCCACAACCTCCCCATTGACCCTGCCTTGAGTGTGACAGGGGGCGGTGCCCCAACCCCCCAATCAGCCCTACCCTGAGCGTGACTGAGGGTGGCATCGCACCCTCCCAATCCGCCCTGCTCTGTGCATGACAGGGGGCGGCGCCCCAACTCCCCAATCGGCCCTGCTCTGAGCCTGACCAGGGCCTGGAAGTAGGGATTGGGCCTGCCCTCTGCCACCTGGGAGCAGGCCTAAGCCAGTAGGTCATTATCTCCTGAGGGGTCCCAGACTGCGAGAGGGCACAGCTGGGCTGAGGGACCCCCCTCTCCCCCCCGAGTGCACAAATTTTTGTGCACCAGGCCTCTAGTCCTATATAATAAAAGCCTAATATGCTAAGTGTCTGGTGGTCTGTTCAACTAATCAAAGTATAATATGCTAATGATATGCTAAGGCCACGCAACTGCTTGCTATGATGTGCACTGACCACCAGGGGGCAGACGCTCCAACCAGTAGGTTAGCTTGCTGCTGGGGTCCGGTCAATTGGGATTGAGACAGGCCAGACATGCTCTAGAGACCTCCTGTGGTCCCTCCCCAGTTGGCCAACCTGCATGTCCGTCCCTGGCCCCAATCATGCACTGGTGGGGTCTCTCGGCCTGGCCTGCACCCTCTTGCAATCCAGCACCCCTCGGGGGATTCCAGAGAGCTGGTTTTGGCCCAATCCTGTAGGCCAGGCCAAGGACCTCACTGGTGCACACATTTGTGCACCAGGCCTCTAGTATTATATAATTGTACACCTGAAACCTATATAATTTCAATTAAATTAAATTCAATTAAAGCCAATGTCACCCCAGTAAATTTAATTAATGAAATAACAGATATTTTTTAGAATTTCAGTGCATGAAAATTTTATACATAACTAAGAAAAATAATATTGATTAGATGAATCCTTTAATATACATAATTTATAGTAAGCTAAAAGCTTTTTAATTAAATTTTTATTAGCATTTTTGTTATCAGAACTTCCTACATGTAAAGAAGGCACAGTATTCTAATCTGGTGTGTGTTTTTCCCTTTTATAAAAAGTAGCCTAATATTAGTTAGCAATGGGTTCTCCCATGAGAAACAGAAACCTTACCTAATAGTAACTTAAATAAATGTGTGTGTGTTTTTCATGTAAAAATAGTTTGGAGGTAGGCAGCTGTTGGTCTTAGTTCATTTCAGTTGGTGATTTATTTGGAAAGTAATGGATCACTTCTGTATTTAAGGCACAACAAAGAGGAAAATACAGTCCCAGCCACATGTCCCCCTTTTTATTAGGAATATAAAAGCCTCTCAGAAGCCAGAACTGTGTCCTATGGCATACCCAAGTCTAAAAGGCACTGGAAACCTAAATATTTATATTTCCAAACCTTGACAGTTAGAGTCTAACAGAAAGGTTTGGATCTATGCCTACATAATAATTTAATTTGATCAAATGATATATCATGCTAATGGAATCAAAGAATCAATATTTTATAGGAAGTAAATTTCCCCCAGTAGACTTTAGTCAAAATTCTAGAAGGTTTTTCTTGTAGAAATTGACAGGCTCTTTCTAACATTTTTATGAAAAAATCAAAGGCCATGAATAACCAAGACATCTTGAACAGGAACAATACTGAAGGATTTATATTCCAGATGCAAGCTTTATTACTTAAGAATAGTAGTTAAGACTGAGATGTTAACGGAAGAGCAGACAAGTTGATCAATGAGGTCGAATAGTTATTTTACAAATCAACAACACCTATATGATGTCCTGATTTAGGACAAAGGTCCCATGATAGTGTGGAGAGAAAAGAATGGTCATTTTAACATGGGTTAGTTAAAAATCTGGATGGAAATGAAAATAAACCGTAATTTCTACCTTATACCATGCAAAGAAAATCTGCTCAAGATAGATTGTAAATTTAATCTCTTTTTTGCTCCCCCCCCCTCATTTAAAAAGTGCCTGAAATCAAAGTCCCTATCTATCTTGTTAGGAAGGAATAGATTTAATCTTGGGTGTTTGGATAGGTCTGAGAGAGGAATGAGTAGAGAGTGGACCTTTTAAGTCAATGTGCTGATCGTATGTGGAGAAGTTGCCTGCCACCTCCATGCTTTTACACCCACTTCCTGTCCAGGGGATATACAGAAGGAAATTGGTAGTGTTTGTGTGGCCTCAGGTGATGACATGTCTGAAACTGGCCACACCAGTGACTGTGGTAGAGGATGCGAAGTGATGAGTGCTGTTAGCTGGGTGATGGAGCTGTGAGGCTATGGGAATATAGGACAGGGAGAAGTCCCGTCCAGCTGAGGGGTCAGAAATAATTCTGCTCAAGATAGATTGCAGAGAAATGGACATTTTACTAGGGATAGGTCATTGGGATTTGGAAGCACAGAGATTGTAATATGAGGCATTGGTGGCAGTGAAAATACAATGAGCAGTGATAGAGGCATGAAACAGATATGTTACAATTACCAGGTATAATTTAAATAATGCAGTGAACTCATTAGAATTATTATATAGGAAGCCCATAGATTATAGTAACAAGATTGCAGAAACAGTTCTAGCAGATTTGGTGTAGTGAATAGAGCATTGGCCTGCTGACTGAAGGGTACTGGGTTCGGTTCTGGTCAAGGGCAAGTACCTTGGTTGCAGGCTCCTCCCCGGCCTGAGCCCAGCCTGGTCAGGGCTCTTGCAGGAGGCAACCAATTGATGTGTTTCTCTCACAACGATATTTCTCTGTCTTTCCCTCTCTCTCTAAAAATCAATGGAAAAATATCCTCAGGTGAGGATTAAAAAAGAAATTACAGAAACAAATGGAAAAGTTACTTTTTAATAAATGGAAAGGATTTAAACTATCCACAACCAGATACTAATCTGAAATTTGTGATTAACCTGATGAAAAGTAAAAGTTCTCACCATCACAACTGTTAAACACATGACAAACTATTTAAGAATGATTCTTCCACATCTTTCATATTAAATATAGTCTTAAAATAAATATCACAATAAAAATTGCACATATTCTTGTTTAGCACACATGTTTAAACTAGTCAGATTATGTACTCTAGTTTCGCTAATAAGAAAACATTCAGGACAGCTCCAAGCAAAAACGGGTTGCATAAGATGAATAGGTATTTCATATTGCTTGACACTCCTCTCTTGCAGTAATTCAGTTTTATTTTATATGAAATAGGGAATTTTGCACAGATACAAACTTTCTGTTGTACACTATTCTCCCTTGACATCCATGTCATATTACCTGCTTATTGTACTATTTTTCCCGCTGGTTCTCAGCAGTTAGTCTGCCATCTCAAATTATAAAGTAAAGAGTTTTACGTTATAGATTAAAGACTGGTACCAGATATGGTTACTTACTTACCTGTAATTGCCCATTTTTAATACTAAAAAAAAAATATCCAAAGGAATTTTCCTTTCTACATTTTATTTTGAGTATATTAAAACAACACATTTATAGCATTAAATCAATTTTGTTTTATGGAAAACTTTATGAAGTAGGTCAAACAGGAAAGAAAAACAACTTGACCTGGCTGGTGTGGCTCAGTGGTTGGGTGTCGATCCATGTACCAAGAGGTCGCTGGTTCGATTCCCCTTCAAGGCACATCCCCAGGTTGCTGGCTCAGTGCCCAGTTGGGTGCAGGAGGCAGACGATCGATGTTACTCTCTCACTGATGTTTCTATCTCTCTCTCCCCCTCTCCCTAAAATCAATAAAACATATTTTTAAAAAAGAAAAGCAAAGCAATTTGATAAAAAGTATGAAGATAATATTAGTTTAGTAAAGGAGAGATTGTATAGAATTCACTGAACATCATCCGTTTCATTGCCAACTAATTTTTTAAAAAATATATTTTATTGATTTTTTACAGAGAGGAAGGGAGAGGGATAGAGAGTCAGAAACATCGATGAGAGAGAAACATCGACCAGCTGCCTCCTGCACACCCCCCACTGGGGATGTGCCTGCAACCAAGGTACATGCCTTTGACTGGAATCAAACCTGGGAACTTTCAGTCCACTGGCCGACGCTCTATCCACTGAGCCAAACTGGTTATGGTGCCAACTAATTTTTTTTTAATGTCTTCTCATCATTGTTAAGTAAATATAACAAGGGTAGAAAGATTCTGATATTGACATCCTATGCCTCGACCTGATGGATGCAGTTTATTAGAACTACAAGGAAAAGGAGTTTGTGGGAGTTTATCTTGGAGGGCGAGTCTAACATAGAGTGAGATGCCATTTAGAGTTTAAGATTTTGCACGTTCTATTTTAGTTCTTGTGGTATTTTGCACAAGTCATACATGGGCCAGAAACACAGGTGTAATTAGGGAATTAGAGTTGGATGAGGCCAGCAAGTAGGCAGAATTTTTGTCTATGGGAATAAATCACATCAGAGTTCCAGAAAGGATTGCATTCTTGTATAGCTTTTTGTTTGCCTTCATTTCAATGATTGTCTCTTTTTTTCTTTGCCTAATTTTCTCTAAACTGTTTTCTGGAACTATATTGTTTTTTCTAAATATGTTTTAACTTTCAGGTTATATCATTGGAACCTCCGTTTCTTATCCTAAGATTTTTGTTTTCTTTTCTCCCTGTGTCATCTATGGTATTCTGATGTTTCTTGTTTTGCTTTTTCATTTTATTGAAACATATAATTTAATAGTTTACTGAGAAGGGGCACAAGGGAAGAAATTCTTTTGAAAACATGAGAATGTACCCTCACAATAGATTGAGAGTGTGGTTCAGCACAGAATTCTAAGTTGCAAATTATTTTCTTTCAATGATCGAAAGCGTACTCCATTGTCTTGCTTCTGATGTGGCTGTTGAAGAATTCAGTGACTTGTCTCTCTTGAACTTTCATAATAACATGCCTTGCCATGAATCTTTTTTCATTTCTTTTACCGGTCACTTGTTGAGTTTCCTAATCAGAAATCCTTCTAGAATCGTTTTGTAACTATTTTCTTGATAATATGTCTCTTAGTATTTTTGTTCCCTTTCTGAAACTATACTCATTCTGATGCTGCATGTCCTGGATTGGACCATATGCCATTTTGTTTGCCATCTTTCCTTTCCCCCAATTTCTCAAAGATTTCTTCAATTATATCTCAACTCAGTCTCTGGAATATATTTTTTCTTCAATTATGATTTTAAAAATTATTCAGGAATATTGTACATTTTTATGTTTTGTTTTGTTTGTTTTGGATATTTTCTTTTGACTATTTCTATACCAAAAACAGAATATATTAGTAAATTGTGGTGTATTCAAGCAGGTGGATACTACACAATAATTAAATGCGTAAACAATGGGCAATGTAGCCATCATGGAAATATTTTGAGATTTAATAACCTGGACCTATTAAAAAAATCTGTTGTAAAAAGTCATATTCACAAAAGAATGTATACTGTATTATTTCGTGTATATCAAGTTTAGGAAGGAACAAAAGTTAAACAGTAGATTGGTTTGATAATTATTCATAAGTAGTATAACAGAAAAAGACTAGAATCATAGGCACAGGAGTGGTAGTGAGTGTTTCTGAGGGAATATGGCAGGAGGTTAATACCTGGGTGTTCATCATATCGTGCTTATTGAAATGAACAGAAACCATGGGGCCAGGATGTTAGATGTTTCATGTGTGAGAGGTAGATATAAGGGAGCGAATCCAGAATGTGACAGGGGATCATAAGGAAGGGAGTGCCCAGAAGTAATGAGCCACGGAGTAACACAGGCTTACATGCAGTGGTCTTCCCAATCAAACAGAAAGCAAGATCGTTATCTCATCACATCTGAAAATGCTATGGGAACAGCATTGTCATCAGGAGTACAGTTTGAAAGTTCAAGTCAGTTATTTGACTGGGTAAAACACAGGAGGGTAATGTTTAGGGAGACAATCCATGGGAAGTACAACCTTTGGTTCTGGAATGAGGTAGACTGGGCTAGTCTTTAAAATCTGTGACAGGACAGTGCGCAATTGGCGTTAAGGCAGTTTAGTTTATGGTCAACAGTGAGGATTGTGTTTAAGTTGTGGGGAAGGTGAACATTTCTTTCTTTTGTTGTCAGTTTGATAGGAGTAACTGGTAGCAAAAGTGAGCTCTAATTGGGTGAATTTAAGGCCAAGTTCAAAGCTGATGAGTTTGGCCCTTTGACTTAGTTATTTATTTATCATCGCCCAATGGCCTGGTGATGCTAGTGGATTTCTATTTCTGACACTGATGTACCTCTCAGAATTTGTAATCAATGTGCATCCAGTGACTTTAGGTGATTTTTGTTGTCACAGTTCTAACATAAGCTACTTGGATATCTCTAAGAGCACAATTGCTTTAGATACTTTTCTGCCCTCTTGTAGCTCTTGGTCTGGGGACAGAGGGAAGAATCATCAATAAAAGGCTTTCCTCTACCTTTTTACTTGGTTAAACCCTGAACATCCTACAGGTTCTAGTTTTAACATGACTTCACCAGGGAAACCTACCTTTGTCTCTCAAGTCTGATTTATATACTTCTCTTAACGTCTCCTTCAGTGCTCTGTCCCTCTGTCAGAACACAGATCTCACTAAACTGTCATTGCAGGCTCAACTGGAATGTCAGTGTTTAGTCAGTTTCCTCTAGAAAACGTAAAATATCCTTCTCCTGTAGACATGAACTTCAGCAGTCTCAGAAAATACTGTTATCAAATATTTTATTAATGCCAATCTCTTTATCACACACCACTGGAGAAGTTTTCCTTTTATGATTGACAGCTAAAACCAGACAAGGGCCAACCATTCAACTCTGATTTGATGAAAGAATAACTTCATCTTGAGCTACTGAAAAGAAGAGGTGACAGGAGTGTGTTCCTACAGTATTAATATGTTAAGAGAAGACAAGTAGGATTTTCTTTTCAGCTAAGGCAATAAAATACCGAACCCGTCAGGCTAAGCTAAGCAGGAGTCTGCTGGGTCAGGATTTGGTGATGTCTCTGAGGAACAGCTTCTATAGAATAGAGATTTAAAAAAAAGCACACAATTTAGCAACAGAACTATCTTTGAGTTGCTTCTGAACCAGCCTTCTGGCCAGATGTCTACAGAGTGCTGTACCAATGGACATGCTGCCTTAAGGATGCCTCTTACCTTTGGTCTGTTATACTTTTGATTACTATTCATCACCAAAGGCCTGACTTTCCCAGCAGGGTTAATCATGCCCTCAGTCCTAGAAGCAGGGGATACTCAACCTGAAACTTTTCAGGACAACGCAGTTTACAATTTAGTCAGTAGGGGCAGAATTTGTGCTTCATTCTCTTCCGCTCTCCCAACACCTAAACAGCCACTTGTTTTAATGCCAGAAGGTTAGGGGTATTATCTATATACTAGAGACCTGGTGAACGAAATTTGTGCATGGAGGGAGAGTCCCCTCAGCCCAGCCTGTACCCTCTCCTATCCGGGACCCCTCGGGGGATGTCCGACTGCCGGTTTAGGTAACCAGCAGTCAGACATCCCTCTCACAATCCTGGACTGCTGGCTCCTAATCACTCACCTGCCTGCCTGGCTGGTCGCCCCTAACTGCCCGCCTCCCCCCTGCCAGCCTAGTTGCCCCCAACTGCTCCCCCTGCTGGCCTGGTCACCTGCAACTGCCCCTTCTGCTGGCCTGGTCACCCCTCATGCCCCCTCCCCCCCCCCACTGGCCTGGTTGCCCCATGTAGCCTCTTTGTTCAGTCGTTTGGTTGTCCCTCACTAACCCCCCTGCTGGCCTGGTCGTAGGCAGCCATCTTGTGAGGCTGTGATGGTCAATTTGCACATTACCACTTTATTATCTACACTAATAAAAGATAAACATGCAAATTGGTGTCACTCCACTATGCCCACCAGCCAATTAGGATGACTATGCAAATTAACCCAACAAAGATGGTGGTTAATTTGCATACACAGGCAGGGAGTGAAGACTGAAGGCTTTAGCTGGAGTGAAGAGTGAAGACTGAAGAGGCTTGGTTTCTCCTTTGTGGCCGCAGCAGAAAATCCTAGCCTCGAAGCCTCGCTGCGGCTGGAGGGGAGAAGTCTAGCCTCAAGGCTTGGCTTCTCCGCTGCAGCTGGACCAAAGGCCTGGGTCCCTGGTGCTGGAGGAAAACTGGTGCTGGCAGCCAGGGGATGGAAGGCCTATTGCTTGAATCTTTGTGCAACGGGCTTCTAGTATAGGCTATAAAAAGCCAGCGACCGAAACTCCATAATGACGGAATGACCGGTCGCTATGACACCCAGTGTGGCCAGTGAACCGACCCAATATGGGGGTGGGAGCAGCTGGCAAACCTCCCAAAGCCCCTCCTCTCAGCCAGCCCCACCCCTGATTGGCCTCTCTCACCCCGATCAAGGGCGGGGCGGACGGCCAATTCCACCCCTTGGCCAGCCCTGCCCCTGATCACCCCCCCCACCCCAATAGGGGGCAGGGCTATCTGGCCAACCTCCTGAAGCCCCTCCCTCTGCCAGGCCCCACCCCAGTTTGACCCCTCCATCCTGATCAGGGGCAGGGCCGGCCAGCCAACCACCTGTGGGCCCTCGTCCAGGCCACTGGCCCCCGATTGACCCACCCCACCCCATTCATGAGTGGGGCCAGCTGTCCCACTGCCCACAGCCCCTCCCCATGGCCAGCCCCACCCCTGATCAGCCCCCAGCACCCCAATTGGCCTGCGGCCCCTCCCCCCAGCCAGCTTTCTCCAATTGGCTGTCACCACACCAATCAGGGACAGGGCTGGCCAGCCAACCTCCCATGTACCCTCCTCTGGCTGCTGACCCTCGGCCGGCCCACCACCCACACCCCCTCCCCACGGCCAACCCTGCCTCCAATCGATCTCCCCCACCCCAATCAGGGGCAGTGCCAGCCGGCCAATTGCCTGCGGCCCTTCCCCCGAGCCAGCCAAGCCTTGATTGGCCCTGATCAGGGCAGGCTGGCTGGCCAATCTCCCGCCATCTTCTCCTCCCAATAGGCCTGGCCCTGATCCTCTCTGATTGGGGCCAGGCTGGTCAGACCCCACCCATGCACCAATTCATGAACTGGGCGTCTCATATAGGATAATGTACATGGTGCAGACCAATAAGACAGTTACCTGACCCATGAAAACAGAGGCCAGCCATTATGCTGAACCAGTATGCATCCATTCACCAGGTTACTATAATGAGCTTATTAAAATATCAGTATTTTGGGTCTCTATTTCCATGCATGAACACTACAATTCTGTGGATATATAAAGTAACCCTAAGTGCCAATTGATCATTATGAAATGATGGTAAACAGGGATAGGAAAACAATTTTTGATATTTGCTAACATTTATGTAGGTTTTATTATTTTACTGAATCCCACAATTTGTTCTATATTTCATGGATCATGTAATTGAGGTTTGAGCAACCACATTGGATGACATGTGCATAGAGTGAACTGCTAGGTGTAAGAGACAGAGCAGCTTTCTCATAGGCCATCTTTAATAAGTTAAATCCATTCATTAAAATGTAACTATGAAGTTTACAAACAATGTAGTTCTTAAAGCAAAGTTCTTCACAGGGAAAGAATATCAGACACACAGTTTTTTTGTGCTGTGTTTTTTTTTGTTTGTTTGTGGTTTTTTTTTTTGACATTTCCATGTATATAAAGATTAAGGAAAGCCAGTGCAAAATTCTGATTAAATTCTTGATTCTTATCTAAGGCACAGTAAAGCTCCTGCTGTTAAATACTCTTAGATGCTCGCTGGCTCCAAGCTTCATGAAGTAAGTTGAAGCTTAATGGTACTGTGTCTTTGTATTTAATTACTAATAGTTTAATTTTTAGATCAAAAGCCAGCAATTAAGGGTACCATTGTGAAAATAATATCATAAAATATATGTCCCCATAAAATAGGTAATTTTTAAGAGTCACATTGACCTGGACTGAAATCATTGTAAAATAGAAGTCTGGTGGATTTTACTTGCTCCATCTCTATCTTAAATCAAATCCTAACTTGATGCTAATGTTGTGGTTTATGAAATAAACAAAGTGGAAAGGAGATCCCTAAACGATCAGATAAAACTGGCTTCCTTTGGAGCATGACTTGGGAACTCTTGGTGAGGTAGGAGCTCCTAGGATAGAGTCTGGTCTTCCCAGGTAAGTCATGAAGAGAACTCAGCTTTCCCTAGCCATTCTAGAACATTCTTCCACCCTGTTCAAATTTTGCCTCACTTGCCCACTTGTAATTACTTTCAATGGGAAGCTTTGGCCTCTTGGATCTGTGGATGTAGCCTGAATGGGTTTTGATTCCCCAAATGAGAGGAAATGGCTGTTTCTGTGACTATTCTTGCCTCTTTTCAGGAAGAAATAATCATTAAAGAGAAGAGTGCATTGTTCTTCTTAATACCTTTTACACTATTTTCTGCTCTCTAATTGCATCCTATATTTGAGGAATCCATTCTTTTACTTCTTACATGCTGCCAGAGGCAATAGAAGATTATTGCAGGAGTTAATCACTGGCCTCTCTTTTATTATATAGTTCGCACATAAAGTTTTCTGACCAGAAAGTGAATTAAACTTACTTCCCACTGAGAAAAAGATTTTTACTTATTTCTTTTTAAAAAATATATTTTTATTGATTTCACAGAGGAAGGGGGAGGGAGAGAGAGATGGAAACATCAATGATGAGGAGAGAATCATTGATTGGACTTAGGGCATGTGCCCTGACCAGGAATTGAACCGTGACCTCCTGGTTCATAGGTCGATGCTCAACCACTTAGTCCAACCGGCTGGGATACTTATTTCTTATAACCGACACAAATACGAACCATCTCTATCTACACGGTGGGAAAAAGTAGGTTTACAGTTGTAAGTGACATTCTTTTAAGTTAACAAAGCTATTGTACTAATCATAACTTGCACGTCTTTTTTTTCATATAAATAACTGTAAACCAAATTTTGCCTATCCCTGTATAATAACAATTTGTAATCTTGTGCACATGATTGATAATTTTGCCACCAAACATACAAACAATAAAGGCTATGCATATATCCAGTACACTCTTAAAATGCAAAGGAGTGGTTACCACTGAAAACACAAATTGTACTAGAATAATGCCAACTATATCATAAGTCCTGTATGATGTTATCTGGGAAGTTTGTTCATTAAAAAACACACACATTGTTGAGTATGGTGATGAAGGCAGAGATAGAAGAATCAGATTCAAAATGAAAAATGGAGAAGAGAACAGGGTTATAGAGTAAGTCTGGAAAGAGAATCTGCTGAGACTATTGGAGTTGGGGCAGGGCATACTATGAGCATTCAACTATGTGAAGATGCTCTCTTTCTAGCAATCCTTGGATCAGTCCCAAGAAGCTGCCACTGCAAAGAAATGCTTTTCTTATAGAAGTTTTTGCTAAAGCCATTCTTTTTTATTTAAATACTAGAGGCCCGGTGCACAAAAATTTGTGCACTCAGGGGGACGAGGGAGGGGGGTGGTCCCTCAGCCCGGCCTGTGCCCTCTCGCAGTCTGGGACCCCTCGGGAGATAATGACCTGCTGGCTTAGGCCTGCTCCAGGGTGGCAGAGGGCAGGCCCAATCCCTAGGTGCAGCCCCTGGTCGGGCTCAGAGCAGGGCTGATTGGGGAGTTGGGGTGCTACCCCCTGTCATGCACAGAGCAGAGAGGGTCGGGAGGTTGTGATGCCACCCTCAGTCATGCTCAGGGTAGGGCTGATTGGGGGGTTGGGGCACCGCCCCCTGTCACACTCAAGGCAGGGTCAATGGGGAGGTTGCGGCACCACCCCCAGTCACACACAGTAGGTGGGTTGCTACTGACAGAGCAGAGCCAATCAGGGGGTTGGAGCGCTGCCCCCTGTCACGCAGAGAGCAGGGCCCATCAGGGGGGTTGGGGCTCCGTACCCCGTCACACACAGAGCAGGGCAGATCAGGGGGTTGGGGCACTACCCTCTATCACCCACACAGCAGGGCCAATCAGGGGGTTGGGGCACTGCCACTGTCACTCTCAGGGCAGGGCTGATGGGGAGGTTATGGTTCTATCCCATCAGACACAGAGCAGGGCCCGTGGGGTGGGGGTTGGGGCGCCGCCTGGATCAGGGTGGGGGTCCCCACTGGGGTTCCTGGCCAGTCTGGGTGAGGGGCTGAGGGCTGTTTTCAGGCTTGCGGGTGACTGAAGCTCCCAACCGCTCCTTTTTTTCTTTTTCTTTTATTCTGGGCCAGCTTTAGCTTTGAGGCTTGGCTCCAGCTCTTAGGCCTCCGCTGCTGAAAGCAGGTTTCTGGCCTTTGTTTACCTTCTGTATTTGAAACAATGTTGTGATCCTGCTGGCTGAAGCCCGACAGACTAAAGCAGGTTTCTGGGGTTTTGTTTAGCTTCTATATTTGTAACATAGTTGCTTAGAGTTGCAGCTCAGAGGCCTGCAGCAGCAGGCGGGGAACGTTGGAGTCCTCCGTCACTGAAGCAAGCAAGCCTCATGTTCACTTTAAGCTGCCTTGCTGCCGGCCGCCATCTTGGCTGGCAGTTAATTTGCATATCTCGCTGATTAGCCAATGGGAAGGGTAGCGGTCGTATGCTAATTACCATGTTTCTCTTTTATTAGATAGGAAGATTAACATTTTCATTTAAAATACGTTCAGTCTAATACTGTCATTTAAATACATGTGAAGATCATTTCACCTCGATCAAGTATGTGTGCTGCATTAAGAACATTGCCATGGAAAGATCAATCACACCTTATTTACATGGGATTTACCTATGTATAAGGATGAATTAATTTTAGAGGTGACTACCTCAAATATTGCTTAAGTGGGTTGCTACTGACTAAATGGACAATTTATTTTGAACATCTTAATAATTAAATTATTTAGACTATAACAAGAGTATTATTTATTTAAAAATCCTTAAGGCAATATTATGAGTGATGTTAGGATGACAGCAATGAATACAGTCAGATGTGTGGGTAATCTGAAAGCCAGAAATTGCTTATCTCACCCTCTTTGCAATGGAGAAATGTGTAAAAGCTAGAGGTATTTTTTTAAAGAAGTGGTTTTAAAAAGT
This sequence comes from Myotis daubentonii, assembly GCF_963259705.1. NCBI lineage: Eukaryota > Metazoa > Chordata > Mammalia > Chiroptera > Vespertilionidae > Myotis > Myotis daubentonii. Next base: position 19,737,975 of record NC_081849.1, read on the forward strand.
CTTAAGCAAATACTTAGGCACCAAGGAAATAGTAAGCTTTTCCATGGAAGGATTTTTAAATATATATATATTTTATTGATTTCAGAGAGAAAGGGAGAGGGAGAGAGAGAGATAGAAATGTCAATGAGGAGAGAGAATCATTGATTGGCTGCCTTCCACACCAGACGCCCCCCCCCCCCCCACTGGGGATCAAGCCCGCAACCCAGGCATGTGCCCTTGACCGGAATTGAACCTGGGACCCTTCAGTCCGCAGGCTGATGCTCTATCCACTGAACCAAACCAGCTAGGGCTGCCATGGAAGGATTTTTTGACCCCAGCAAGATCCAATTCCAAAATGTCACCTACTAGATCCTGCAGCTGTGAGTAAGTCAGTCAGAATAAGAAAGCAAACCTGGGTAGAAAAACTAGACATAGGAGGTATCCTTAGATACATGCTTAGATAGGACGAAGGAAAAATTAAAGGTAAAAGGACAGATGCATTGACAAGGCCAGGGGATTAGTGCAAGTGGCCACAATCTGTACCTATGCTGGGCAAACATAGCAATTCTGCATGAATACTTGTCATTGAAGCCCTTTGTTCTTCCTCATTTATCACTGACTGTAAATATAGTCATAGTAATCCATCTTAGTGACGAATGGCAGTTAAATTGATTCTCACACATTCCTTTTCTAAACAGACCACATCAACATATTTGGCCATATTTAGATTTAATGTGATGCTAAATCAACCAATCAAATGAATATTTTAGTCAAATTGACCTTTTTAACATGGACGTAATCAGTGGTTCTATAGGTGATCACGAGAGTGAGCAAGTGGTTTGCAATTATGAAAAGATCTTTTAAATATATGCACAGATACATCCCAGGCATCATACTTCCTTTTCACACTAAGTGATGGCATTATTTTTATTATTTTTCCAGCCTTTTCTCTACTTTCCTAGTCAAAATTGACATATAAGAGTGTGCTGGAAGCCGATCGACCCTTGCTGCTTGACGCAGTCCCTGCAGGGATGTTTCAAGGGACCTGCGTATATTCATACTGTTCTTAATATGTTTGCTCCCCCTCTTAATGCTATGTGTTTTAAACAGGACCACCTCCCCGAGAAAGGTTGTTTCCCCAGGTGAGGATTTTTATCAGTAAAACCCCTTAACTAAGTGCCAGGCGGGTAGTTAATCACTTTACGAACAATCACATTTAAGCTACATAATCTTTACTTAGAATAATCTCCTTCAGTTACTTCCTTGTAGCTTAATAGAACAATAGAGTAACCTTGGAATGAAGATAAGAAGCTAACCTTCGGAATTGAGTGGATAGGATTAAGATCAAATAGTATAAATACAAGTGTAAGAGGACAATAAAGGGAGGAACCTGGCTAAGAGGAACCTGGCCATGATGATCACCTGAATGCTGCCTCCATGTCCTTCCTTCTTCGCCGACTTCGTCCACACCTGGGGGAACCCCTGGACCTGTTGGGCCTGGACCCCATCCCTTCAAAATTTTAAGGCCATTATGATCATGTTTTGTCAAGGACACCTTTGTACACAACTAGCCTTCTATTCTTGGGAAACATTAAACACAGAATTGCTAGAGCCCAGAGCTGGAGAGAATTGAAAGGGCAAGGACTACGCCCTCCATCTTGTCCCAGGGTAAGGGCTATGCCCTCTATCTTACCCTGGATCCTCAATTTTTGGGCAGCCATGTGCTCGGCAAGGCTTCTTCCCAGAAGCCCAAGCCTCTGCTAGCCACACCCAGGATTTCTTTAAACTAACCAATGACAATCAAGGGAAGTTCGCACCATAGATTACCCCCTATAAAGCCCCTCTTCCCACAGGGCTAGCTCTCTCTGCCACTTGGCTTGCCGTTGTGTCGGTGAGTGTGATCGGGGAGCCAAGCTAGCTTGAATAAAGACTCTTTGCTTTTCCATCAGACTCGGCTGGCTCCCTGGTGGGCTTTTGGGGATCTTGAAATCTGGGCATAACAAGAATAAAAGATTACCTAATCCAATTTTTATATTATTGATGCCCATCCTTTTCCCCTTCCCACACCTTTATCACCTCAGCATTTATTGCATACAACCCACAGATTCTTGTGGCACTATGCAGAATACATTCATTGCCTAACAAATAACATCCCTTCAAAACACTCCACATTTAATTTCATTAAGCTTATAAACTCAGCCATGATACCACAAAGATCACAAGTTAGTATGACATTCTGAATGGTCTTCTCTCCTTAGAGTTCTACATGCAATTTTCTTATTTCAACATTTTAAATTTATGTCATGAAACCATTAAACTAATCCAGTGGTGTGCGGTGGCAGAGGGCTACCTGCTTTGAGTAGTGCTCAGTTCATTATGATTTTTTTTTTTTTAGAGAGAATGGAAGAGACAGGGAGAGAAACATCACTGTGAGAGCAAAATATCAATTGGCTGCACACACTCGGGGCCCTACAGGGAATTGAGCCTGTAACCTGGGCATGTGCCCTGACCAGGAATTGAACCAGCAACCTTTAGGTGCACAGGGCTATGCCTAACCAGCTGAGCCAAACCAGCCAGGCTCATTATGAGTTTTTAAATGAATAAAAGATCATAATAACTGTCAAAGTAAGTACATTTGCTTAAATAAAGAATCTTTTAAAAGTTGTAAAAAAATCTGCATTTTATTATTATCAAAAGTAAAAAAAGAAAGGGGGGGGGGCTGTGAAACTTAAAGAAACCTTACAGGATAAAAAATATTCACAGTAAATGAAATGTAGTAAGGGGCTACTTAAAATGAATACAAATCAGTGTTAAAGACTGAAAACCATCTGCATGAGATAACTTAAAAACCTAGAAATTACTTCAGATGTCTGTAGAGTTGGGCAAATTTGCAAATCCCTATCTATTTGGTCAAGTAACTCAATTAATTTTACTATTAGAAATTCAACTAGATATTTAACAGCTAATAATGGAGACATGGGGGAGGAATAAGGGGAGAGAAGAGAGGAAGAGAGAGGTATGAAGGGAAAGTAGAGGGGACAAAAGGGAAAGAGGAAGGAGGGAAAAAGAGAAGAGAAGAAGGGGAAAGAGAAAGGTTGTGTGTAAAGAATGCCAAATTAATTTATACTCAGATCTGTTTAACCTCAAATAGACACAAATAAATAAAATAAAATAAAACAAAACAACAAAAGTCTGATGAGCAGTTTTACTTTTTACTTTGAATGTTTTTATCCTTGGTTTTGGAGGCACACCCAGAGGAAAAGTCAAGGAAAATAGAACCAGCTATTCATAAAACAATCTGTGGGTAGACATTTGACTATGAACTCTTAGGGAATTATTTCACCTTTACGTACCGCTTTGATGCTCTTCCCTTCTCTATGTAGACCTGAGTTTTTGACCATCTTATTTTTCTTTTTTTTTTTTGTAAAGAACTTCTTTTCACACTTCTTATAAGGCAGGTCTACTGGTAACAAATTCAATTTTAGTTTCAGAAAATCTGCACTTCTTTACTTTTGAATGATAATTTAATAGGACTCAGAATTCTAGTTAGTAGTTTTTCCCCCTGCATACTTTAACTATTTTACTCCTCTCTCTTCTTCTTTGCGTTGTTTCTGAGAAGTTAGATGTAATCTTTACCTTTTTTTTTTCTCTATAGATAAGGTGTTTTTTCCTCTAGCTTCTTTTACGGACTTTTCTTGTATCTTTGATTTTCTATTGTTTGAACATAATATGCTGAGGTGTTGTTTCTGGTGGCATTTATCCTGCTTAGTGTTCACTGAGTTTACTGGATTTGAGATTTGGTGACTGACATTAATTTGAAGAAATTCCAGTATTTCTTGTGTTGCATTCTCTCTTTCATCTCCTTTTGGTATTCCCATATACAAATGTTACATCTTTTGTAGTTGTTCCATAGTTTTTTTTTAAAAAATATATACTTCCTGTTTTTTCAATCTTTTATTTTTGTTTGTTTCCCAGATTTTGAGGTGTTTATTGAGATATCCTCCACTGAAAGATCATTTCCTCAAGCCGTGTTTAGTCTACTAATAAACCCATCAAATTCATTTTTCATTTTCGTTACAGTGTGTGTTTTCTTAATCCTAAGTAAGTACCAGTACTTCTTTCTTAGGATTTCTTAGTTCTCTTTTCTTGCATGGCCCATTTGTCTTTGCATGCTGTCTGCTGTATCCAATACAGCCCTTAGAATATGTATCATGGATGTTTGAAATTCCCAGTCTGATGATTACAACATCCCTGCCATGTCTGGTTCTGATACTTGCTTTCACTTCAATTTTTCATTTTACTTTTTTGCCTTTGGGAATTCCTTGTAATATTTTCTTAATATCCAGAAATCATGTACTGGCTAAAAGGAACTGTTGTGAATAGGCCTTTAATATTGTGGTAGTAAGGTGGGGGTGGGGAAGGGAAACATTCTTCAGTCTCATGATTAGGTCTGTTTTTGTTAAGAAGAACCCAAGTGGTCTGGTGTATTTGAAAATGGTTTCTTTTTCCCTCTCCCCACGGGAAGCCTGAAGGGATTCTTCTCTGATATTTACTGTGAGAACCCGGCCACAAGTCTCACAAGATTGTAGCAATTTCCCTATGACTGGGTTCCCCTGTCGTTTTTAACTCTCAGAGTTGTCCACACGGAGGCTCCAGCGATTCCCAGTTACAGTTGGGCCTTCCCCACCTGGGTTGTGGTCCTGAGTCTCTGGTTGGGTGAGCGATGACACCCTGTTTTCATCTGTGAGACTACAGACTTGGGGTCAGTGATTTGCCCTATATCCTCATCTCTCCTGTTAATCCTAGGAGAGTTGTTGATGTTTCAGCTTTTACTTGCAGAGCTGAGTGGTGACTTTCAATCACCTTACATATGGCACTGGAAACTGGAAGTTGGTTTCTTATTTTGCACACTTTTTCTTTGCTTATATTGCTGTGGAATTAACATTTTTTGGAGATGTGATGTGAAAATGTCACCTGCTATGTAAATGCAAGCATGA